>NC_091372.1:8817988-8880923 GCF_038502225.1 Cherax quadricarinatus
CAAATTCACCTGTTTTCAAATGACACTTTAGCCTTTATCATCAATATACTAGGGAGCCACTGTAGTATACACTATACACTATGTATACTCAATGTTATCAGGGAGACTTTCTTTCCTCTGACATGAAAAGTTCAATTATTATTTTTTTTCCACACGGGACAGGCCTATGATTCCCCTCTGGCAGTAAACTCTGCTAGTGCACACTAATTCTCCTTTTTTGACTCAGTATATAATGTTTTCCGCCCAAGATTTGTTCCAGGCGCTAGAGGGATGTATCGTATAGGATTGATGACACAAATTAAAGTTCTAGCACGTAAGAGCGACCGTGAAAACACGAAAAACCCGGAGCACAACGAGGCACGCTGACACGCTGGCAGTACCGCAGTAACCGGTATTATGGAAATGCAAAGAAGGGTCTTAAGGTATGTGTGGGGCTATGGGAGGGCGTGGTTGGGCAAAGATGTAGTAATGACTGCAGTAAGGCAGGGAGGACTGGGATTGATTGCATTAGGGTCTAGGGTGAAGGCGCTATATGTGAAGCAGAGGTATATTCGGGCAGCGGGGGAAAGGGGTCTTCGGGTGGGGGAGGTGATGGGGGATATCCGCAAATGGTGGGGTGGCAGGGACTTAGTGGAGTGTGAAGACATGTTGCGGTTTATGTTAAAGGTATGCAATGTTAAAAAACTCAAGGTAAAACGGTTAGTGGGTGTGGGCCGTCGTCGGGAATTAATGCAAGGGATGGCAGTGTATCCCACATATGATTGGAGAGTGATATGGGTGGAATTTAGTAAATTAAGAATACCGGCAAGAGCGAGGGAATTAGTATATAGATTTCTTATGGGGACGTTAGCATCGAAAGAGGTGCTAAGACGAATGGGTTTTGTGAGAGAGGCGTCATGCGCTTTTTGTGGGGAAGTTGAAACGGCTTTTCATGTAGTATATTTTTGTTCTGCATTGGAGGTGGTAAGATTGTGGTTGAAGAGGGTTTTCTTTTTATTGGGGGGGGAAAGATATCACCCCTTAGGGCTTTAATGTTAGATATGGGAGGGGTACCCAAAGAGGTGGGAAGGGCTATCAGATATGTAATAGTTGATTACTTGTATGTTTCTTGGGGGATGAGGGAGGTGGAGGGGAACATTAGGATAAAAGCGTTGGCGGCGAGTTTTTATAGGACAGCATGTAGGAACAAACAATTATACGGGGGAAGGTGGGTAATTAGTTTTCCGGAGGGATATCGTGGACTTACTGTTGAACGTTTACTCCGTTTGAGTATGGGGTGAGAGGCAAGGGGTTGGTCTCTTCAGAGGTGCGCCCTCTTGGTGTGATTGGAAGCTTGGTGAGGTATGGTTGATTGGTTTGCACGGTGGTTGATGTGGGTAAAGTTTATTGTAGGGGGCCGTTGAGGGCTCCTGGGTATGTAGACCTTATGAATTTTTGTAAAATCATAGAGTCAAAAGTTGTATGTGATTTTCGGTTTTTTCCCTTGTTATAAGAATCATTATATAGGAGGTTTATATTTATATGTATAATGTGAGGTTATGTCTTGTATATTTTTAATCTGAAGATAGATTCAGCCTTGTCATACACCTCTTTTTTTTTTTTTTATTGTATTGAATATGTACATTATGCACTATGTACGAAAATATATAAGTATTTGATGGGGTTTATACATACCCTTATTTTGTATGGAAGGTCCTATTATATATTGAGTGTTAATCAGTAACATTAACTTTGTGTATGTGTAGGGTGTTTGGGGGAACCAATGTCTTTGGTATAGTTCTATCATAAATTGTAATATTTAGTTTATTTGCAGACAAGTCATTTAGCGATTTATTTCTATGTATGATTTAGTTTGTTCTTATGAATAAGTGCACATACACGTATGTGTATATGCATGCGTATATGTATACATATATGATTGCAGGACTCGTTCCTACATGTCTTATAATGACCCTGACTGTTTTTGTTTGGAAGTCTGCTGGGTTGAGTTATTTTAGTAGAAATTGTTTTCAATGACCATTCATTAGGGAAATTAATGTATGTTATTTAGAATGGGGACTGTACATACGGGGGGGGGGGGTAGAAGTGTCAGCTGTGTCGGCACTGGCAATAATGAGTATTGTAAAGGAGGGTTTGAAGATTATGTGGATTAATAATATATAAATAACAAAGTGGAAAAAATAATGCAGATTGCAGGTTTGGGTTTTCCTTGGTTATAATAATAATGATGAATATTGTTATGTTATCTTGTGTAATCTTACTTAACATAGTTACATTGGATGTAATGTATATGGGATGATGGACAGGTGTGACAACACAACGTTAATCGTCTGTCTTCATTTAGACAATGAGATTTATAATTTTGAGTAAGAACTGATACTGTGTTCTTTTATCTATTTAATGTATTGTGGTGTTTTAAATAAAAATATAAAAAAAAACATAAGAGTGAGCAGAAACAGCAGAGATGTGAGGCCGGTATCATCAGTCCATCACCCTTGAAGATGTAGTTTTGAGGTAGTCAATCCCTCACCCGAAGTAGATGTAACGTTGCACATGTCTAACTTATCAATCCGTCTATACAGTAAACCAGTTTAGTAGCCACAAAGTGAGAACTGCTTACCGATCCACAGTAAACCATTGCCGTCCTGAACCAGTGTTACGACTTTATTCTAAATATCACTGGGGCATTGACCACCTTCCAGCCTTCCAGAGGATGTAATTTTTCCAGTCAGTCTTGAATGTACATTTTATTCCCATCGTTGTTAGGTGAGACACACATGCAACAGTTAGGTATCTTTATTTCGAAACGTTTCGCCTACACAGTAGGCTTGTTCAGTCGAGTACAGAAAAGTTGATAGAAGCAGAAGATACTTGAAGACGATGTAATCAGTCCATCACCCTTAAAGTTTTGAGGTGGTCAGTCCCTCAGTCTGGAGAAGAGTATTGTTCCATAGTCTGAAACAATATGGAGATGAAGTGACAAGATGGAGCCTATATACCACCAGGAGGTGAGATGTAGGCCACTAGTAGAGGTAAGAATGTAGTCGTTGGAAGGTCAGGTCCCTCTTAAATCCAGCCATAGTCTGAAACAATATCGTTTCAGACTATGGAACAATACTCTTCTCCAGACTGAGGGACTGACCACCTCAAAACTTCAAGGGTGATGGACTGATTACATCGTCTTCAAGTATCTTCTGCTTCTATCAACTTTTATGTACTCGACTGAAGAAGCCTACTGTGTAGGCGAAACGTTTCGAAATAAAGATACCTAACAACCTGTCGGTATTTTATACCATTTTAATGTTCATTCCCATCGTTGACTGGATTCAAGGCTTGGCAAATGGCGGAGGATTTTTTAAATGTACTGGAGCTTAAGAACAACAGAAAATATTACGATACGTGATTAATTTTTCTCAGTGTAATGGGATATGTACAGCCAAAAAATTTTTTAAAAGGCCTGGTGAAGGGCCAGGCCTCCGAGGGCGTCGACCCCCCTGAACCTCCTCTAGGTAGACTCCAGGTACACCCCCATAAGTGCGCCATTTCTGTAATATTTTCTTGGAATCTCTTTCATAAGTATACTTCAAAAACAACGTAAACTCACTTCTTGCTCTAATCTCTTACTTTCTATTATATAAGCATGTTACTATAATGTTTAAATTATACGTATTGGACTTTAAAGGAAAAAAAAAAACAGAGAACAGTGTCTAGTAACACTGAAATTGATCGAGCGAGTTTTTGTAAGAATCGCTTTTAAAAGTTTGTAAGAGAATACTGGAGTCTGGTGAAGGACTGGATCCTCTTCAAGGGATGCTGTCTTGATGCCGGGGGCCAGGTACCTTGATCCTGAGGATCGCAGTTAGATCCCCTTGAATCGAATCAGATTGGCCTCAGTTTCTCTAAGCTCTGTGTGGCTCTTACGGGTTCCGAGCGTGGCCATATAATAATAACTTTATTTACTACATGTATAAGGTATACAGACCATAGCTGACATCAGTGACATACTACTATATAGAAAGTCGCTTGTTATGCTGAGCATTTCCCGCAAATTACGTCAGTTTTGTCCCAGGATGCAACCCACACCAGTCCACTAACACCCAGGTACTATGATGGGTGAACATAGACAACCAGTGTAGGGAAACACGTCCATTGTTTCTACCCTCGCCAGGAATCGAACCCGGACATCCGCCGTATGAAGCAAGAGCTTTTGCCACCAGGCCACGGGTCCTAGACCATGGGCTTGGGATTATGGTCTCCCAGGTTAAGGTCTAGTACCAGGTCCTCCTGGTACTCTGCTCAGTCGACACACCGCCAGTTGAATGGTGGTTCAACTTACAAATTTACAATTTACAAATTAAAATTTACACGACTCACTAATAATCTTTGATTTTCATAAAACCCAACAATTTAAGATTCCGAATATATATTTGCTAATTAGATCAAAAATCTAAATACATCGTTAAACAATGAAAAGCAGGGGTGTCACTAGCACGTTAAGAGACCATACAATAAGTGTCAGGGGCCCGAGACTGTTCAACTGCCTCCCAGCACACATAAGGGGGATTACCAACAGACCCCTGGCAGTCTTCAAGCTGGCACTGGACAAGCACCTAAAGTCAGTTCCTGATCAGCCGGGCTGTGGCTCGTACGTTGGTTTGCGTGCAGCCAGCAGCAACAGCCTGGTTGATCAGGCTCTGATCCACCAGGAGGCCTGGTCACAGACCGGGCCGCGGGGGCGTTGACCCCCGGAACTCTCTCCAGGTAAACTCCAGGTCTCCAGGTATCGAAGAAATCACAAAAAGCGTGATTCCAAATATGTAAAAAATACCACATTGAAAATAGGAAATAAAACCCGATCGCTTTCATGTATTTACATACATCTTCAGAGGAATAATATGTAAACACATAAAAGCACTCAGATTTTATTCCCTATTTTCACTGTGGTATTCTTGCATTCTTAAATTATTTTTTAGTAATCTGATTAAGCCACAAGTTGAATTTATCTTATCCTGTTTTTTTTTATCTGATTAACCAAACTTAAAGTTGACTGCCAGCCATTGAAATTATTTCAAAATTCCGCCTTAATCTTGTTACACTGATTTTTCTGTCATTAAGTCTTGTTAATTGGGCTCAAAGCCTTGTGACTCCACTGAGTCCTTTTAGGCTGTACGTAGCCCCTTTTACCCAGGGAATATATGTTGTGATCTTAGTATATATATTCTGCGACAGATATGCCTCTTGGTGTGTGTATATCCTGTGCTTTCCTTCTGTGCTTGTGTAGTTCAGGTCACCGTTGGTTCACTGTCAGCAGTGAACCAGTAATTAAGTCGTCCCGCTCTGGTTGCTCAATTTTCTCGCTGGTGGTGAGGGCAGGTTGACTACTGCTGGTGGTGAGGGCAGGTTGACTACTGCTGGTGGTGAGGGCAGGTTGACTACTGCTGGTGGTGAGGGCAGGTTGACTACTGCTGGTGGTGACGGCAGGTTGACTACTGCTGGTGGTGAGGGCAGGTTGGCTACTGCTGGTGGTGAGGGCAGGTTGGCTACTGCTGGTGGTGAGGGCAGGTTGACTACTGCTGGTGGTGACGGCAGGTTGACTACTGCTGGTGGTGAGGGCAGGTTGGCTACTGCTGGTGGTGAGGGCAGGTTGACTACTGCTGGTGGTGACGGCAGGTTGACTACTGCTGGTGGTGAGGGCAGGTTGGCTACTGCTGGTGGTGAGGGCAGGTTGGCTACTGCTGGTGGTGAGGGCAGGTTGACTACTGCTGGTGGTGAGGGCAGGTTGACTACTGCTGGTGGTGAGGGCAGGTTGGCTACTGCTGGTGGTGAGGGCAGGTTGACTACTGCTGGTGGTGAGGGCAGGTTGGCTACTGCTGGTGGTGAGGGCAGGTTGACTACTGCTGGTGGTGAGGGCAGGTTGGCTACTGCTGGTGGTGAGGGCAGGTTGACTACTGCTGGTGGTGAGGGCAGGTTGACTACTGCTGGTGGTGAGGGCAGGTTGACTACTGCTGGTGGTGAGGGCAGGTTGGCTACTGCTGGTGGTGAGGGCAGGTTGACTACTGCTGGTGGTGAGGGCAGGTTGGCTACTGCTGGTGGTGAGGGCAGGTTGACTACTGCTGGTGGTGAGGGCAGGTTGACTACTGCTGGTGGTGAGGGCAGGTTGACTACTGCTGGTGGTGAGGGCAGGTTGACTACTGCTGGTGGTGAGGGCAGGTTGACTACTGCTGGTGGTGAGGGCAGGTTGACTACTGCTGGTGGTGAGGGCAGGTTGACTACTGCTGGTGGTGACGGCAGGTTGGCTACTGCTGGTGGTGACGGCAGGTTGACTACTGCTGGTGGTGACGGCAGGTTGACTACTGCTGGTGGTGAGGGCAGGTTGACTACTGCTGGTGGTGAGGGCAGGTTGGGTACTGCTGGTGGTGAGGGCAGGTTGGCTACTGCTGGTGGTGAGGGCAGGTTGACTACTGCTGGTGGTGAGGGCAGGTTGGCTACTGCTGGTGGTGAGGGCAGGTTGACTACTGCTGGTGGTGAGGGCAGGTTGACTACTGCTGGTGGTGAGGGCAGGTTGACTACTGCTGGTGGTGAGGGCAGGTTGACTACTGCTGGTGGTGAGGGCAGGTTGACTACTGCTGGTGGTGAGGGCAGGTTGACTACTGCTGGTGGTGACGGCAGGTTGACTACTGCTGGTGGTGACGGCAGGTTGACTACTGCTGGTGGTGACGGCAGGTTGACTACTGCTGGTGGTGAGGGCAGGTTGACTACTGCTGGTGGTGAGGGCAGGTTGACTACTGCTGGTGGTGAGGGCAGGTTGACTACTGCTGGTGGTGAGGGCAGGTTGACTACTGCTGGTGGTGAGGGCAGGTTGACTACTGCTGGTGGTGAGGGCAGGTTGACTACTGCTGGTGGTGAGGGCAGGTTGACTACTGCTGGTGGTGAGGGCAGGTTGACTACTGCTGGTGGTGACGGCAGGTTGACTACTGCTGGTGGTGAGGGCAGGTTGACTACTGCTGGTGGTGAGGGCAGGTTGACTACTGCTGGTGGTGACGGCAGGTTGACTACTGCTGGTGGTGACGGCAGGTTGACTACTGCTGGTGGTGAGGGCAGGTTGACTACTTCTGGTGGTGACGGCAGGTCGACTACCACTGGTGGTGACGGCAGGTCGACTACCACTGGTGGTGACGGCAGATCGACTACCACTGGTGGTTACGGCAGATCGACTACCACTGGTGGTTACGGCAGATCGACTACTACTGGTGGTTACGGCAGATCGACTACTACTGGTGGTTACGGCAGATCGACTACTACTGGTGGTTACGGCAGATCGACTACTTCTGGTGGTTACGGCAGATCGACTACTTCTGGTGGTTACGGCAGATCGACTACTTCTGGTGGTTACAGCAGATCGACTACTACTGGTGGTTACAGCAGATCGACTTCTGCTAGTCTATCACAGTTAAAGAGAGCATTTCAGATCCCACATACTCTACACTTACCCATATCAATGTTTATGCTAGTTAATTTAAGTATAGGTACACATAAGGGTAATTATTATACATAGTTTAACATGTGTATATGACAAAACTACCTAATAGTTCAGTCACAATAGCTCACAATACACGAACTGCACCGTAAAGGTCTTATTTGCAAGTTAGACCTAGCTAGGCTTCTAACTTCTAATGCGTAGAATAAGCTGGGGTTATATTGGACGTCAGAGTTCTGGCACTGGAGAAATAAGTCACTCAAAATATAATGTGGAGAGTGAAAGTGGAGCAGCTAAAGGCGTGCCCAGCCTGGCAACCAGGGCATCCACACGCCTGCACACCCACATGCTCACCCAGAGAGTCAAGGACGCCCACTTTGTCGGTTATGGTGGGAAGCAGGAGGGCGTGGGGAGGGGAAGGGTATGGTTATGGTGGGGAGGGTATGGTGTTGAGAGAGAGGGGTAAAGGTAACGGAGAGGTTCAAAATCTGGTTCAGTAATGATACCAAGGGGGCAGCGGTTCGCACATTGAAGTGTGCGGCCAGCAGTGACAGCTGGGTGATCGGGCTTTGGTTCACCTAGAGTCCTGGTCTGGGACCAGACCGTGGGGGGCGTTGAACAGCAAGTAAACATACCTTGGGCATCGTTCACATACATTAATAATACTGAACTAAAAGAAATCTTCGCCTCTCCAGGGCGACAATTTTCAAAACTAGCGTTGTAAGATAGGATTTGTTGGGATTTTTAACCTCGGAGGGTTAGCCACCCAGGATACCCCAATACTATCTTTTATTTCCATTGTAGTCCTCCAGTTTTGTCCTCCAGGATGCCACCCACACCAGTACACTAACACAGATTTACCTATTTACTGCTAGGTGAACAGTGACAGCAGGTGTAAGGTGACTTGCCCAGCGTTTCCACCCGTCCGACGCATTAGACTTTAGCGCTTCCTTCTAAATGCATAAAGCTTATTAAAGTACAAGTACACACACCTGGAGTTTACCTGGAGAGAGTTCCGGGGTTCAACGCCCCCGCGGCCTGGTCTGTGACCAGGCCTCCTGGTGGATCAGAGCCTGATCAACCAGGCTGTTACTGCTGGCTGCACGCAATTCAACGTACGAACCACAGCCCGGCTGGTCAGGTACCGACTTTAGGTGCTTGTCCAGTGCCAGCTTGAAGACTGCCAGGGGTCTATTGGTAATCCCCCTTATGTATGCTGGGAGGCAGTTGAACAGTCTCGGGCCCCTGACACTTATTGTATTGTCTCTTAACGTGCTAGTGACACCCCTGCTTTTCATTGGGGGGATGTTGCATCGTCTGCCGAGTTTTTTGGTGACCACAATAACCGTACATAGTAACCTATACAGAAAAACCACTGTGAAAAAAATATTGAACTTCCCAGTGCTTTCGTGATTTCTCACATCAAGGAACAGATCCTTGACAATGTGAGAAATAACGAAAGCGCTTGGAACGTCACAGTTTTACAGTGGTTATCTATCACATCACATACTTACTGTGATCTTAATGAATCATAGTATCACATGTGTAAATTACCTATGATAACCCGACAAAACTCAGATCCAGATATAGTAAAGAGTGTATCCCTTACTGCATCTATATAAACACGTATTATCTGTAAGTTAGCTTGGGTTAGGCACATACATCCATTGTAGGGTAGGTAAGGTGGTTGAGAATAACAGTTAGCAGTTTGGTAGGGAGGGTTGGCCAGCCAGGATAACCCAGGGTAGGGAGGGTTGGTCAGCCAGGATAACCCAGGGTAGGGAGGGTTGGTCAGCCAGGATAACCCAGGGTAGGAAAGGTTAACCACCAAGGATAACCCAGGGTAGGGAGGGTTAGCCACCCAGGATAACCCAGGGTAGGGAGGGTTAGCCACCCAGTATAACCCAGGGTAGGGAGGGTTAGCCTCCCAGTATAACCCAGGGTAGGGAGGGTTAGCCACCCAGGATAACCCAGGGTAGGGAGGGTTAACCACCCAGGTTAACCCAAGGTAGGGAGGGTTAGCCACCCAGGATAACCACGGGTAGGGAGGGTTAGCCACCCAGGATAACCCAGGGTAGGGAGGGTTAGCCACCCAGGATAACCCAGGGTAGGGAGGGTTAGCCACCCTGGATAACCCAGGGTAGGGAGGGTTAGCCACCCAGGATAACCCAGGGTAGGGAGGGTTAGCCACCCAGGATAACCCAGGGTAGGGAGGGTTAGCCACCCAGGATAACCCAGGGTAGGGAGGGTTAGCCACCCAGGATAACCCAGGGTAGGGAGGGTTAGCCACCCAGGATAACCCAGGGTAGGGAGGGTTAGCCACCCAGGATAACCCAGGGTAGGGAGGGTTAGCCACCCAGGATAACCCAGGGTAGGGAGGGTTAGCCACCCAGGATAACCCAGGGTAGGGAGGGTTAGCCACCCAGGATAACCCAGGGTAGGGAGGGTTAGCCACCCAGGATAACCCAGGGTAGGGAGGGTTAGCCACCCAGGATAACCCAGGGTAGGGAGGGTTAGCCACCCAGGATAACCCAGGGTAGGGAGGGTTAGCCACCCAGGATAACCCAGGGTAGGGAGGGTTAGCCACCCAGGATAACCCAGGGTAGGGAGGGTTAGCCACCCAGGATAACCCAGGGTAGGGAGGGTTAGCCACCCAGGATAACCCAGGGTAGGGAGGGTTAGCCACCCAGGATAACCCAGGGTAGGGAGGGTTAGCCACCCAGGATAACCCAGGGTAGGGAGGGTTAGCCACCCAGGATAACCCAGGGTAGGGAGGGTTAGCCACCCAGGATAACCCAGGGTAGGGAGGGTTAGCCACCCAGGATAACCCAGGGTAGGGAGGGTTAGCCACCCAGGATAACCCAGGGTAGGGAGGGTTAGCCACCCAGGATAACCCAGGGTAGGGAGGGTTAGCCACCCAGGATAACCCAGGGTAGGGAGGGTTAGCCACCCAGGATAACCCAGGGTAGGGAGGGTTAGCCACCCAGGATAACCCAGGGTAGGGAGGGTTAGCCACCCAGGATAACCCAGGGTAGGGAGGGTTAGCCACCCAGGATAACCCAGGGTAGGGAGGGTTAGCCACCCAGGATAACCCAGGGTAGGGAGGGTTAGCCACCCAGGATAACCCAGGGTAGGGAGGGTTAGCCACCCAGGATAACCCAGGGTAGGGAGGGTTAGCCACCCAGGATAACCCAGGGTAGGGAGGGTTAGCCACCCAGGATAACCCAGGGTAGGGAGGGTTAGCCACCCAGGATAACCCAGGGTAGGGAGGGGTAGCCACCCAGGATAACCCAGGGTAGGGAGGGTTAGCCACCCAGGATAACCCAGGGTAGGGAGGGTTAGCCACCCAGGATAACCCAGGGTAGGGAGGGTTAGCCACCCAGGATAACCCAGGGTAGGGAGGGTTAGCCACCCAGGATAACCCAGGGTAGGGAGGGTTAGCCACCCAGGATAACCCAGGGTAGGGAGGGTTAGCCACCCAGGATAACCCAGGGTAGGGAGGGTTAGCCACCCAGGATAACCCAGGGTAGGGAGGGTTAGCCACCCAGGATAACCCAGGGTAGGGAGGGTTAGCCACCCAGGATAACCCAGGGTAGGGAGGGTTAGCCACCCAGGATAACCCAGGGTAGGGAGGGTTAGCCACCCAGGATAACCCAGGGTAGGGAGGGTTAGCCACCCAGGATAACCCAGGGTAGGGAGGGTTAGCCACCCAGGATAACCCAGGGTAGGGAGGGTTAGCCACCCAGGATAACCCAGGGTAGGGAGGGTTAGCCACCCAGGATAACCCAGGGTAGGGAGGGTTAGCCACCCAGGATAACCCAGGGTAGGGAGGGTTAGCCACCCAGGATAACCCAGGGTAGGGAGGGTTAGCCACCCAGGATAACCCAGGGTAGGGAGGGTTAGCCACCCAGGATAACCCAGGGTAGGGAGGGTTAGCCACCCAGGATAACCCAGGGTAGGGAGGGTTAGCCACCCAGGATAACCCAGGGTAGGGAGGGTTAGCCACCCAGGATAACCCAGGGTAGGGAGGGTTAGCCACCCAGGATAACCCAGGGTAGGGAGGGTTAGCCACCCAGGATAACCCAGGGTAGGGAGGGTTAGCCACCCAGGATAACCCAGGGTAGGGAGGGTTAGCCACCCAGGATAACCCAGGGTAGGGAGGGTTAGCCACCCAGGATAACCCAGGGTAGGGAGGGTTAGCCACCCAGGATAACCCAGGGTAGGGAGGGTTAGCCACCCAGGATAACCCAGGGTAGGGAGGGTTAGCCACCCAGGATAACCCAGGGTAGGGAGGGTTAGCCACCCAGGATAACCCTGGGTAGGGAGGGTTAGCCACCCAGGATAACCCAGGGTAGGGAGGGTTAGCCACCCAGGAAAACCCAGGGTAGGGAGGGTTAGCCACCCAGGATAACCCAGGGTAGGGAGGGTTAGCCACCCAGGATAACCCAGGGTAGGGAGGGTTAGCCACCCAGGATAACCCAGGGTAGGGAGGGTTAGCCACCCAGGATAACCCAGGGTAGGGAGGGTTAGCCACCCAGGATAACCCAGGGTAGGGAGGGTTAGCCACCCAGGATAACCCAGGGTAGGGAGGGTTAGCCACCCAGGATAACCCAGGGTAGGGAGGGTTAGCCACCCAGGATAACCCAGGGTAGGGAGGGTTAGCCACCCAGGATAACCCAGGGTAGGGAGGGTTAGCCACCAAGGATAACCCAGGGTAGGGAGGGTTAGCCACCAAGGATAACCCAGGGTAGGGAGGGTTAGCCACCCAGAATAACCCAGGGTAGGGAAGGTTACCCACCCAGAATAACCCAGGATAGGGAGGGTTAGCCACCCAGGATAACCCAGGGTAGGTATACTCCAGGTAACGTATCGCCTCCATTTCCCTAGGAGTTCATTTTTCACCGCTGGAGTTTACACTGTTCTTGTTCAGGCAGTGACGGACTCTTGTGGTCGAGACGGTCCGATACCTCAGTAAACAATACAGAAAGGTACACGATAGGAAGGTCAGCCTCACTGCTCTTGCAGGAACACGTACGTAGATGCAGTAATACGTGGGGGTGGAAGTAAGGGCATGTTTCCTTAAGACACCTGTTATCTATGTTCAACTAGCAGTCAGTAGGTATTTGGGTGTTAGCCGACTGGTGTGGGTCGCCTCCTGGGGACAAAAATTAACCTAACTTGCCCCAAATACTCTGCCTAACAAGAGGCTTTCTACATAGTATGTCATTAATATCAGCTATGGTCTGTACAAGTTGTATCATGTAATTGTAGAAATTATTATTATAATTAGTTATCTTAATGTAGACGTTTCGCCATCCAGTGTCTTATTAGTACAATACAGGGACAAAAACCAGAAGACTGAAAAAGGTGAATATGATGTAATCAGTCCCTTAGACACTCAGTATAGTGTCTAAGGGATTGATTACCTCAATTTCATCCTTCTATTTTTAATCACTGAATTGCACTGATAAAGCCATTGGCGAGCGAAACGTCTACACGTGATACCCAGCTGTTGCATATGTGTCTAATTCTTCAGCTTGTCGGTATTGTATACGACTGATGTGATACCTAGCGTCGGTACCTCGGCAGTTGGTAAATCACTGATACCAAGTATTAATGCGCCACTTATAACTTAACCAGTAATACCTTCAACATCTTGTAAAATTTGCAGTCACTGATGCATTCTACATCTTGTAGACGTCGACTCTGGAACCCACAGGCAACGCCTCTGGAACCACAGGCAACACCCCCTGGAACCACAGGCACCGCCCCCTGGAACCACAGGCACCGCCCCCTGGAACCCCAGGCACCGACCCTGGAACCCCAGGCACCGACCCTGGAACCACAGGCACCGCCCCCTGGAACCACAGGCACCGCCCCCTGGAACCACAGGCACCGCCCCCTGGAACCACAGGCACCGCCCCCTGAAAGCACAGGCACCGCCCCCTGGAACCACAGGCACCGCTCTCTGCAACCCCAGGCACCGACCCTGGAACCCCAGGCACCGACCCTGGAACCCCAGACACCGCCCTGGAACCCCAGACACCGCCCTGGAACCCCAGACACCGCCCTGGAACCCCAGACACCGCCCTGGAACCCCAGACACCGCCCTAGAACCACAGACACCGCCCCCTGGAACCCCAGACACCGCCCCCTGGAACCCCAGACACCGCCCCCTGGAACCCCAGACACCGCCCCCTGGAACCCCAGACACCGCCCCCTGGAACCCCAGACACCGCCCCCTGGAACCCCAGACACCGCCCCCTGGAACCCCAGACACCGCCCCCTGGAACCCCAGACACCGCCCCCTGGAACCCCAGACACCGCCCCCGGGAACCCCAGACACCGCCCCCTGGAACCCCAGACCCCGCCCCCAGGGACCCCAGACACCGCCCCCTGGAACCCCAGACCCCGCCCCCCGGAACCCCAGACACCGCCCCCTGGAACCCCAGACACCGCCCCCTGGAACCCCAGACACCGCCCCCTGGAACCCCAGACACCGCCCCCTGGAACCCCAGACACCGCCCCCTGGAACCCCAGACACCGCCCCCTGGAACCCCAGACACCGCTCCCCTGGAACCCCAGACACCGCCCCCTGGAACCCCAGACACCGCCCCCTGGACCCCCAGACACCGCCCCCTGGAACCCCAGACACCGCCCCCTGGAACCCCAGACACCGCCCCCTGGAACCCCACACACCCCCCCCCGGAACCCCAGACACCGCCCCCTGGAACCCCAGACACCGCCCCCTGGAACCCCAGACACCGCCCCCTGGAACCCCAGACACCGCCCCCTGGAACCCCAGACACCGCCCCCTGGAACCCCAGACACCGCCCTAGAACCACAGACACCGCCCTAGAACCACAGACACCGCCCCTGGAACCCCAGGCACCGCCCCTGGAACCCCAGACACCGCCCTAGAACCACAGACACCGCCCCTGGTACCCCAAGCACCGCCCTGGGAACCCCACGCCCCGCCCCTGGAACCCCAGACACCGCCCTGGAACCCCAGACACCGCCCTGGAACCACAGACACCGCCCCTGGAACCCCAAGCACCGCCCCTGGAACCCCAAGCACCGCCCCTGGAACCCCAGACACCGCCCTGGAACCACAGACACCAACCTGGAACTGACGTAACCACCCCAACACATCCTTCTACCCTTTACACATGAGCGACTCTGAGGAGCGGTCATCCCGGGTATTGAGCAAGAATCCACTTACCCAGTACATACTAAATTCTTATTGTACACCACTTACCCACCTTTCATTATAGTTTTTGCTTCGTATAGAAGAACACATCGTCTATAATATACGTTAGAGGTGCCCTACGTTTTTCTAATGCTTGCTACTGGTACGGAGCTACGTGGTAGCCACGTACAGGTACATGGCAACCAAAACGTTTCGCTCACTGGTGTACCCATTAATTTTCTTCAATATATCTCACCTCGGCCCATAAGGGCTACTTTTGTAAAACTGTCTTGGGAAGAGATATCAGGCTCTTGATTCTTGGAATTCGAGTAACTCCCTCCCCTTGCAAGGATCAAATTTTGATTGCCTCTCTAGGCGCTGACTCCTACGGGTTTAACGTCGCTAACTGGATGGGTTACTGTCGCGTCGCGAGGCGTGTGTTAGCCCCCCATCCCACAACCCCAGCCCACTCTACATAGACCCAAGCTAGGGACAGTTGAACCTTTCTAGTTTAACATAAGAACATAAAGAAGGAACACTGCAGCAGGCCTACTGACCCATGCGAAGCAGGTCCGTGTCCCCTTCCCCCCCGGCTTAAACTCGGCTTAAAAAATCCAGAAGCCGTAGTTTAACCGTCCCAAAAAGGTCCAGAGGTTGGAGCTTAACACCTTCACGAGAGGATTTCTTGCAATAAAGGGAACAGGTTATGGTGGAGACTCGAAACTGGTATGACTTGTAGCCGGCATGAGTAGACTTGTAGCCGGCATGAGTAGACTTGTAGCCGGCATGAGTAGACTTGTAGCCAGCATGACTTAACTCTGTAAAAGGACAAAGTTGATAATACACAATTTTAGCATTCACGAAGCCCAGTTTGTCTTCCTCTGTCACTATATAGCGTTTCAAGCCGATATGAAGAGGCATTCTCGAGCTCTCGCACTGATAGCAGTCTCCTGATTTCCTTAATGAATTGTCCCGTAGTTGGGTTGGTAACACACTCGGCTCACACACTGAGGTCCCGGGTTCGATCCCCAGTAAGGGTGGAAACATTAGGACGTGTTTCCTTAATAATAAAATATATTTACTACAAGTACATGATACAACTTATACAGACCATAGCTCACACCAATGACATACTGTATAGAAAGTTCCTGGTTATTACCTGGAGTTTACCTGGAGAGAGTTTCGGGGGTCAACGCCCCCGCGGCCCGGTCTGTGACCAGGCCTCCTGGTGGATCAGCGCCTGATCAACCAGGCTGTTGCTGCTGGCTGCACGCAAACCAACGTACGAGCCACAGCCCGGCTGATCAGGAACTGACTTTAGGTGCTTGTCCAGTGCCAGCTTGAAGACTGCCAGGGGTCTGTTGGTAATCCCCCTTATGTATGCTGGGAGGCAGTTGAACAGTCTCGGGCCCCTGACACTTATTGTATGGTCTCTTAACGTGCTAGTGACACCCCTGCTTTTCATTGGGGGGATGGTGCATCGTCTGCCAAGTCTTTTGCTTTCGTAGTGAGTGATTTTCGTGTGTAAGTTCGGTACTAGTCCCTCTAGGATTTTCCAGGTGTATATAATCATGTATCTCTCCCTCCTGCGTTCCAGGGAATACAGGTTTAGAAACCTCAAGCGCTCCCAGTAATTGAGGTGTTTTATCTCCGTTATGCGCGCCGTGAAAGTTCTCTGTACATTTTCTAGGTCGGCAATTTCACCTGCCTTGAAAGGTGCTGTTAGAGTGCAGCAATATTCCAGCCTAGATAGAACAAGTGACCTGAAGAGTGTCATCATGGGCTTGGCCTCCCTAGTTTTGAAGGTTCTCATTATCCATCCTGTCATTTTTCTAGCAGATGCGATTGATACAATGTTATGGTCCTTGAAGGTGAGATCCTCCGACATAATCACTCCCAGGTCTTTGACGTTGGTGTTTCGCCCTATTTTGTGGCCAGAATTTGTTTTGTACTCTGATGAAGATTTAATTTCCTCATGTTTACCATATCTGAGTAATTGAAATTTCTCATCGTTGAACTTCATATTGTTTTCTGCAGCCCACTGAAAGATTTGGTTGATTTGGCTGAGTATTTCCCTCAAATTAGGTCAGTTTTGTCCCAGGATGCGACCCACACCAGTCCACTAACACCCAGGTACCTGTTATTACTGATGGGTGAATATAGACAACTGGTGTAAGGAAACATGTCCAATGTTTCTACCCTCGCTGGGAATCGAACCCGAACCCTAGCCGTATGAAGCTAGAGCTTTAGCCATCAAGCCAAGGGGGCTGTCACTGTTCACCTAGGTAGGTACCTGGTATTAGTCACCTTATACCTGCTGTCCCTATTCACCTAGCAGTAAGTAGGTACCTGGGTGTTAGTGGACTGGTGTGGGTCGCATCCTGGGACAAAATTAACCTAAGTTGCGGGAAATGACAGAATAACAAGGGACTTTCTATATAATAGTATGTCATTGGTGTGAGCTATGGTCTGTATAAGTTGTATCATGTACTGGTAGAAATAAAGAATATTATTATTGTTATTATTATTATTATTATTATTATTATTATTATTATTAGCCAGTGAGCACTTATATAATACACTAATAATGGAAGTGTTGCTTTTAGCAACACACACCTGGACTGAAGGTTTGAAGCTTATCGGAAAGTTTATTCTCCAGTGCCATTGAAAGTTTTTAAGTTATGAGAGGTATTATCACATAATAAAGAACACACACACACACACACACACACACACACACACACACACACACACACACACACACACACACACACCAGAAGAGGCGGGGCCAGAAGCTCGGACTCGACCCCCGCAACCTCAACTAGGTGAGTACAACTAGGTGAGTACACACACACATACATACACATATACATACATACACATACACATACAGGTATGATAAATCTCGTGCAGCATGCAGAGAGTTGACCTACTAGCGATCACCGAAGAGACGGGGCCAGGAGCTGTGAATTGACCCCTGTAACCACAACTAGGCAGGTACACTCTTTTAAAGACTCAAATTATCTCTTTCGATTTCCAGTAGTAAACCGAACTTTCTAGATAAAATAGGCCAGCCCTGAAATAGGCCAGCCCTGAAATAGGCCAGCCCTGAAATAGGCCAGCCCTGAAATAGGCCAGCCCTGAAATAGGCCAGCCCTGAAATAGACCAACCCTGAAATAGGCCAGCCCTGAAATAGGCCAGCCCTGAAATAGACCAGCCCTGAAATAGGCCAGCCCTGAAATAGGCCAGCCCTGAAATAGGCCAGCCCTGAAATAGGCCAGCCCTGAAATAGGCCAGCCCTGAAAGACCAGCCCTGAAATAGACCAGTCTACCAGAAGCATCATTGTCAAGCCATCACATTAAAACCAGTGATGATTATTGATAACCATCACAGGTACACCTTATCAGGGGATATCTACGGTGACTCTCGCTGCAGTGTGACCCACTCATTAATTGTGACCTTCAGATTAAACTTGACACCGAAGTACTGAACTTGTTCTCCGGAACTTAAGTTTGTGACCTGTGGTAATACTTAGGGACTGACTCCCCGATCTTACTCTATTCCAGGGAGGACTGTTGATGCCAGGTGTGAACTGCCCTGTGTATCAAACTCTACCTCTTGTACCTAATCTCTTTGATCCTTACGGTTTTGACACTTCCCTATGTACATTCCTGTACCAGTTTAGATGATCCCTAGTACACATAAATGTTTTGAAGAGGCCTAGAGGCCTATTTCTCATTTGGACCTTTTTTTTTTTTTGGTACAGATATCTCTAGTCTTAGCCTACAAAAATCCCCATTGATAGTGAGGAAAGCTATTTTAGTCTGTGCCCTTAAACAGTCAGTATTTTACTGTGGCTATGACTGTAGGATGTGTGACTTGTGAGGGACCTACACAGTGATTTCCTGACTGTTGTAAAATGCGCTTCGTGGATGTTACTTGTTCGTATCTCACTGTATGGCCCTTGTGGTTTTAGCGCTTAGGGTTTAGGCTCAGTCGCTGGCGCACTCGGCTCACACATTGAGGTCAGTGGTTCGATCCCCTGTACGGCTGAAAAACATTAGGACTTGTTGTCTTCAAGGCACTGGACAGGCACTTAGTACCTGACCAGCCGGGTTGTGGTTCGTACGTCGGGTTGCGTGTGACCAACAGTAACAGCCTGGTCATGGACCGGGCCATGGGGACGTGGACATCCCTGGACCATCCTCCAACTAAACTCCAGGCCTGAAGAAAGCCCATACAATAATTAGACTCGTAAGACATAGTAAAAGGGGAGAAAGAATGACCGGGTCCGAAAAAAACAGATTATACCCTTAAAAGTGTGGGGGCAGAAGGGGTTTTTAAATGACTTTCGCGGCTACCTTGGAAGCTGCGTAGAGAGAGAGAGAGAGAGAGAGTGAGTCTTTTTTATTGGTGTGTGTGATGCCACTCGGTGCTCCAGTTTCCCGAACCTTGGTGGAGGGTGTGGCTCACTGGTCACTGACGTCCGTCCACCCACTGGGCTGGGATGATCACAGGGATGGGCTGGGGTGTGACAGACGGGCTGGGTTGGGCTAGACTGTATCCCACAGGGGAGAAAGTGGTTCAGACCTTGCATTACTCGACCCCAGGGTCATAAAAACTTTTTTCCCGTCTCTTTTTTTTGTCTCTCCTTTTCCCTCTGTCTGTCTCTCTCTCTCTCTCTCTCTCTCTCTCTCTCTCTCTCTCTCTCTGTCTCTGTCTCTGTCTCTGTCTCTGTCTCTCTCTCTCTCTGTCTCTCTCTCTGTCTCTCTCTCTGTCTCTCTCTTGCCCATGGTCTCCTAGCAGTATTTAAGTAAAAGACTATGGGAGGAAATTGTTAGGGCCACAAGGCACGATAATGTAGTAATTCTACGAGACTTTAACTTTAGTCATATTGATTGGAATTTCTTGACTGGAAATTTAGAATCATACGACTTCTTAGAAGTAGTTCAGGATTGTTTTTTGAAGCAGTTTGTGACAGAACCTACAAGGGGTAATAACCTGCTTGACTTAGTTCTGGCAAACAATGAATCCCTTGTTAATAATTTAGAAGTTTCAGAGGAACTGGGTGCTAGCGACCACAAATCAATTACATTTAGAATTGAATGGAAGTATGATAGAAGGGATAACTCAGTAACAGTCCCAGATTTTCGCTTAGCAGATTACGATGGGCTTAGAGAACACTTATCATCTGTTGACTGGGGTAACGAAGAGAGCTATCAATATGACAGTTTTCTGAACACAATACATGCTGCTCAAAGAACATTTATCCCTTATAAAGAAATTAGATCAAATAGAAATGACCCAAAATGGATGAATAATAGGCTGAAATATCTACTAGGGCATAAGAAAGGAATTTATAGGCGTATCAAAAGAGGCGAGGGTCATCTTATGAATCAGTATATTGACATTAAGAGGGACATTAAAAAGGGGATAAGAAAAGCTAAAAGGGACTATGAAATTAAAGTTGCTAGGGATTCTAAAACTAACCCAAAAAGTTTTTTCCAGGTATATAGAACAAAAGTCAGAGATAAGATAGGTCCCCTTAAAAATAACTATGGGCATCTTACTGACAAAGAGAATGAAATGTGCTCGATTTTAAATAATTATTTTCTCTCGGTTTTTACACAGGAAGACACTAATAATATTCCGGTAATTAATTTTTATAGTGGGCCAGAAGAAGATAAATTATGTAACATCACAGTCACTAGTGAAATGGTTGTGAAGCAGATAGACCGACTGAAGCAAAATAAGTCACCGGGTCCTGATGAGGTTTTTTCAAGGGTTCAAAGGAATGCAAAATGGAAGTCTGTGAACCATTAACTAATATTTTTAATTTATCTCTTCAAACAGGTGTAGTGTCTGATATGTGGAAGATGGCTAATGTAATTCCTATTTTTAAAACAGGGGACAAGTCGTTACCGTCAAATTACCGCCCAATAAGCCTGACCTCAATTGTAGGCAAATTACTAGAGTCAATTATTGCTCAAATTATAAGAAGCCATCTCGATAAGCATAGCTTGATTAATGATACTCAGCATGGATTCACAAGAGGCCGGTCTTGTCTAACTAATTTATTAACTTTCTTCAGTAAAGCTTTTGAGGCTGTTGACCACGATAAAGAATTTGATATTATTTACTTAGATTTTAGTAAGGCATTTGATAGAGTTCCGCACCAAAGACTGTTGAAGAAAGTAGCAGCTCATGGCATTGGGGGAAAAGTGCTCTCGTGGATCGAATCATGGCTCACAGACAGGAAGCAGAGAGTGTCCATAAATGGGGTTAAATCCGAGTGGGGATCAGTAACAAGTGGCGTTCCACAGGGATCAGTCTTGGGCCCGTTGTTGTTTATAATATATATCAATGATCTTGATGAAGGAATTACTAGTGATATGAGCAAATTCGCCGATGACACGAAGATAGGTAGGATAATTGATTCAAACGTAGATGTTAGGGAACTTCAGGAGGATTTAGACAAACTCTACTCTTGGTCAGAAAAGTGGCAGATGCAGTTCAATGTAGATAAATGCAAGGTTCTGAAGCTTGGGAGTGCCCATAACCCTAGTACTTATAAGTTAAATAATGTAGAACTTAGCCATACAGATTGCGAAAAGAACTTGGGGGTTATGGTAAGCAGCAACCTTAAACCAAGACAGCAGTGCCTAAGCGTTCGTAATAAGGCAAATAGATTACTGGGATTTATATCAAGAAGTGTAAGCAACAGAAGTCCAGAGGTCATACTGCAGCTTTATACATCATTAGTAAGGCCTCACCTAGATTATGCAGCTCAATTCTGGTCTCCATATTACAGAATGGACATAAATTCGTTAGAAAACATTCAGCGTAAGATGACTAAATTAATACATAGCATTAGAAATCTTCCTTATGAAGAAAGATTGAAGACTCTTAAGTTACATTCACTTGTTAGACGAAGAATGAGGGGAGACCTGATCGAAGTGTATAAGTGGAAGATAGGTATTAATAAAGGGGATATTAATAAGGTCTTGAGGATATCTCTCCAAGAGAGAACCCGCAGTAATGGATTTAAATTAGATAAGTTTAGATTTAGAAAGGACATAGGAAAGTATTGGTTTGGAAATAGGGTAGTTGATGAGTGGAACAGTCTACCTAGTTGGGTTATTGAGGCTAGGACTTTGGGTAGTTTCAAATTTAGGTTGGATAAGTACATGAGTGGGAGGGGTTGGATTTGAGTGGGACTTGCACATCGGAGCTTGTTTCTTGGGTGGCATTGAAAGTTGGGTTGGTCAAATGTTTGTTAGTGGGATGAATTGTAAAGGACCTGCCTAGTATGGGCCAACAGGCCTGCTGCAGTGTTCCTCCTTTCTTATGTTCTTATGTACATAGACTATACCAAAGTCATTATATTGGACCTGAGTGCAATTACAAGTGAGAGTCTTGTGCTATTTTTAATTTGTATTTTTATATTATTAGTTTATACCTAGTTGCACTTTAGTTCATTCCAGCACAACACATAGACAACATCAACTTCATTATGTGTATTAGTGACTATACTCCACATGACCAAAATACTCTAGCTATATACTTGTCCAAACTTCCCACCACTACAGATATCAGTACTAAAACTCAACCCACAACTCAGGATATAAATAACCATAATTTAAACCTAGAAGATGATTGATCACATTGACCTTGATCTAAACCGCCATAATCTGACACCCAATCAAAGCCTATTGGAAAGTAACTGCCTTTATTACACAGCATCACAAGCCAGCACTATCCTAAACAATGCTAAAAGTCTATCAGTACTTTACTACATCAGGTCCTTAAGCAAACACTATGATGACCTCCTGGCACTCCTTGAATCACTAAAGACACCCTTCTCCTGCATTATTCTTACTGAGACCTGGCTTAAGCAGGACACAATAGATATCTACCCTCTACCAGGATACACAGCAATTCACAACTGCAGACCATACAAAGTTGGGGGTGGTATTGCAATCTATTACTCTAACCAATTATCTTGTATTAGCACCACTTGCTTTAGTGATGAATATGGAGAATACATTTTTGCTAATTTTACTGTAAAAAACCTTAAGAAGCCTATAACAATCGGTGCCATTTACCGGATACCCCACACAAACATCCCAAATTTCAGTGAGAAATTAAAGTCACTAATAACAAACAGACAAATGAATAAGCACCACCTTCTCTTAGCTGGAGACTTCAGCATCAACCTTGGCCTACTAGATGATCAGCCTGTAACTGATTTCATCAACAATATGAACAACACACTTCTCATACCATCAATAACTAAACCAACCAGGCTCACTGAAACAAGTGCAACCATAATAGACCACATATGGACCAATATACTAGCCCCCCTTAAATCAGGGATAATCACAGATAGCACTACAGACCACTACCCAACCTTCCTCTTGACAAACATTAGTAAACCACCACTTGAATACAACAAAGTTTCATTTAGACTCCAAGATGAGGCCTCAATAAGGAAGTTCACAGCTGACCTAGAGACTGTTGACTGGCCTACAGAATTCTCCAAGGCCAATGGTATTGATGACTGGACAGACATTTTTCTTAACAAATTACTTAGACTATACAACAAACATTGTCCTATAAAAACGAAACAGATCACAAACAAACGGCTTGGTTGCCCATTGCTAACCAGCACCATTCTGAAATCCATTGACAAGAAACACCAATATGAAAAGCAATATAGACAGGGCTTAATACACAAAGATATTCTTAAACACTATTCATCAGTTCTCACCAAAGTAATTAAGAAAGCCAAACAACTATACTACTCCAGTAGATTCACAGACACTAGAGGAGATATAAAAAAGACCTGGAAAACACTCTCAGATTCTAGGGACCCACAAACTGAAAAAAAACCAAGAATATTGCCCTAACTAAACCTAATGAAACACCACTGCATCCCACTGACACAGCTAACAAGATAAACGACTTCTTCTCAACCATAGGTTCTAATCTCGCCAATAAAATCCCACGCACCAATGCCCATACTGGGGACTACCTAGATGGGAATTTCCCAAATTCCTTCTATCTTGCTCCAACTGAGTCCATGGAAGTCACCGAGATTATAAAGTCACTTAAAAATAACTCAGGGAATCTGTCTCATGTCCCACCATTATTGTACAAGAGAGCGGCCCATGTCCTCTCGCATGCTTTCTCATTACTTTTTAACAAGTCACTAGAAACTAGCACCTTCCCGAAACTACTCAAGACGGCGAGGGTTACACCAATACATAAAGGTGGTGACCCTACAGATTTAAACAACTATAGGCCAATATCAAACTTACCATTGCTATCCAAAATCTTTGAGAAACTCGTGCACAGGAGACTATATTTATTTATAACGGCACAAAACATACTCAACCCCTGCCAATTTGGATTCAGGAAAAATAAAAGCACTAACGATGCAATCATAAAAATGCTAGATCTGCTTTACACAGCATTGGAAAATAAGGAATATCCACTGGGAATTTTTATTGACCTAAGAAAAGCTTTTGACACAGTAGACCACGGCATCCTACTCCACAAACTTGACCATTATGGTATAAGAGGACATGCGCTTGCATATTTCAAATCTTACCTTACTAATAGGTATCAGTATGTCACCATTAAAGACACAGCATCAACAACACAGCCACTTGATACTGGAGTTCTGCAGGGAAGTGTCCTAGGTTCCCTGCTCTTCCTCATATACATCAATGATCTTCCAAACATATCAACACCTGAACCCCATTCTCTTTGCTGACGACACGACTTATGTCATCTCTCACCCTAATCTTGCCACCCTCAACACCATTGTTAATGAGGAGCTGATCAAAATATCGACTTGGATGACAGCCAATAAACTTACGCTTAACACTGACAAAACCTACTACATTATGTTTGGTAGCAGAGCAGGAGATGCACAAATTAACATTAAGATCGACAACACTCTAATTGCCTGGCATAATGAAGGCAAATTCCTAGGCCTATACCTCGACAACAACCTGAACTTCAGTATCCATATCCAACACATAACCAAAAAAGTATCCAAAACGGTTGGGATCCTCTCCAAGATACGATACTATGTGCCGCAAACTGCCCTTCTCACACTATACCATTCACTTATATATCCATACCTCACCTATGCTATCTGTGCTTGGGGTTCAACTGCAGCAACACACCTAAAGCCAATAATAACCCAACAAAAAGCCGCAGTAAGAATAATCACTAAATCCCATCCCTGGCAACACACCCCCTCACTCGTCATAGATCTAAACTTACTCCCTGTTCAGTACATCCACACTTACTACTGTGCAATCTACATCTACAGGACCTTAAATTTCAATGTTAACCTTGACCTAAACATTAGAAAACATCTTATCTCCCTGATACACCCCGTCAACTAACTACACGAATACCACCTGGTGGTTCACACTTACACTCACTCACTCATTTGACCATAAACAGAAATATTAATCTCAATCTTAAAATAATGAATCCTGTGATACTCCAATACTGAAACTATGTACTGTGCCAAAACAAAAGCATTCACATTGCTAAACTCACAAACTAGTATTTAGTCACTTAGCCATAATACCAACTTACCTCATAATTTGTAATATTTTAAAATTAAGATTTAAACTAAGTCTGCCCGAAATGCCTAGCCATGCTAGGTGTTCTAGTGGTACACTCTGTAATCATTATTTTGCTACATGTTAAACCAAACAATAACCAAATTTCTGCAAACTCAGCATTGTAATCCTTATAGAGAATAAACTTTGAATTTGAATAGAATGGGGAGAAGAGGGATACTAGTCGTACTAGGACCCATGACACTGACTACTTGCACTAGAATGGGGAGAAGGATACTAGTCGTGCTAGGACCTTCCCTTCCACCCATGACGCTAACTTCTTGCGCAAGAATAGAGGATGAGGGATACTAGTTACACTAGTAGATAGAGTGGGTAATGGGCACTTCTGAAAGGCTAGGCCTACCGTTAAGATAAGTGACGGCCTCTGTGTTACTGACCTCTACCTTCAAACAAACCTCGGTGCTGGAGAAGCGACCTTTGTTGCAAATATTGATTCCACCTACCATGCCCAGGACACTGTATGATCCAGCAAATTGATAATCTATTTTCATCGAAGGCTGATTGATGACGGGAGTTGATTGGTTGAATTTTGTCGACTACAAGAGGGTCACTAAAGTGATAGTCTTATTAATTTTGATAAATGTATCGAAGGTGTTCAATTTTTATAGTTATTTTGTATCCCAGTATTCATTACGGTATCCCTGTATTCATTACGGTATCCCTGTATTCATTACGGTATCCTTGTATTCATTACGGTATCCTTGTATTCATTACGATATCCCTGTATTCATTACGGTATCCATGCATTCATAACTGTATCCCTGTATTCATTACGGTATCCCTGTATTCATTACGGTATCCCTGTATTCATTACGGTATCCCTGCATTCATAACGGTATCCCTGTATTCATTACGGTATCCCTGTATTCATTACGGTATCCCTGTATTCATTACGGTATCCCTGTATTCATTACGATATCCCTGTATTCATTACGGTATCCCTGCATTCATAACGGTATCCCTGTATTCATTACGGTATCCCAGTATTCATTACGGTATCCCTGTATTCATAACGGTATCCCTGTATTCATTACGGTATCCCTGCATTCATAACGGTATCCCTGTATTCATTACGGTATCCCTGTATTCATTACGGTATCCCTGTATTCATTACGATATCCCTGTATTCATTATGGTATCCCTGCATTCATAACGATATCCCTGTATTCATTACGGTATCCCTGCATTCATAACGGTATCCCTGTATTCATTACGGTATCCCAGTATTCATTACGGTATCCCTGTATTCATAACGGTATCCCTGTATTCATTACGGTATCCCAGTATTCATTACGGTATCCCTGTATTCATAACGGTATCCCTGTATTCATTACGGTATCCCTGCATTCATAACGGTATCCCTGTATTCATTATGGTATCCCTGTATTCATTACGGTATCCCAGTATTCATTACGGTATCCCAGTATTCATTACCGTATCCCTGTATTCATTACGATATCCCTGTATTCATTACGGTATCCCTGCATTCATAACGGTATCCCTGTATTCATTACGGTATCCCTGTATTCATTACGGTATCCCTGTATTCATTACGGTATCCCTGTATTCATTACGGTATCCCTGTATTCATTACGGTATCCCTGTATTCATTACGGTATCCCTGTATTCATTACGGTATCCCAGTATTCATTACGGTATCCCTGCATTCATAACGGTATCCCTGTATTCATTACGGTATCCCTGTATTCATTACGGTATCCCTGTATTCATTATGGTATCCCAGTATTCATTACGGTATCCCTGTATTCATTACGGTATCCCAGTATTCATTACGGTATCCCAGTGTCCATTACGGTATCCCTGTATTCATTACGGTATCCCTGTATTCATTACGATATCCCTGTATTCATTACGGTATCTCTGTATTCATTACGGTATCCCTGTATTCATTATGGTATCCCTGTATTCATTACGGTATCCCAGTATTCATTACAGTATCCCAGTATTCATTACGGTATCCCTGTATTCATTACGGTATCCCAGTATTCATTACGGTATCCCTGTATTCATTACGGTATCCCTGAATTCATTATGGTATCCCTGAATTCATTATGGTATCCCTGTATTCATTACGGTATCCCAGTATTCATTACGGTATCCCAGTATTCATTACGGTATTCCAGTATTCAGCACGGTATCCCAGTATTCATTACGGTATCCCAGTATTCATTACGGTATCCCAGTATTCATTATGGTATCCCTGTATTCATTACGGTATCCCTGTATTCATTACGGTATCCCTGTATTCATTACGGTATCCCTGTATTCATTACGGTATCCCAGTATCCATTACGGTATCCCAATATTCATTACGGTATCCCAATATTCATTACGGTATCCCAGTATTCATTACGGTATCCCAGTATTCATTACGGTATCCCAGTATTCATTACGGTATCCCAGTATTCATTACGGTATCCCAGTATTCATTACGGTATCCCTGTATTCATTACGGTATCCCTGTATTCATTACGGTATCCCAGTGTTCATTACGGTATCCCTGTATTCATTACGGTATCCCAGTGTTCATTACGGTATCCCAGTGTTCATTACGGTATCCCAGTATTCATTACGGTATCCCAGTATTCATTACGGTATCCCAGTATTCATTACGGTATCCCTGTATTCATTACGGTATCCCTGTATTCAATAAGCCTCACCTCTACATTAAACACGATTTTCAATATATTCTGTTGCTGTAAAGCCCTTGTGGTTTAGCGCTTTTGTTATTATAATATATCCTATTTTCTTTTTGTATTTGTATTACTTTCAAAATTCTCTTACAAAAATTTATTTCGAAAGACGATTCAATCTGATGAGAATTCCACTATTCCCATTTTTAATTCCATGTTTACTGTACTGTTAAATTTGTCCACACACAACCTGAACACACTGAGTACTGTCCTGGTCTTAAGATTCACCAGATATTAAATACTGAAGCCTTGCAGAAGATGTAGACACGTACATTTTGATGATTTTAGGGGAATAAAAAGGTCAGAAGACGTAGACACGTACATTTTGATGATTTTAGGGGAATAAAAAGGTTAGAAGATGTAGACACGTACATTTTGATGATTTTAGGGGAATAAAAAGGTCAGAAGACGTAGACACGTACATTTTGATGATTTTAGGGGAATAAAAAGGTTAGAAGATGTAGACACGTACATTTTGATGATTTTAGGGGAATAAAAAAGTCAGAAGACGTAGACACGTACATTTTGATGATTTTAGGGGAATAAAAAGGTTAGAAGATGTAGACACGTACATTTTGATGATTTTACGGGAATAAAAAGGTTAGAAGATGTAGACACGTACATTTTGATGATTTTAGGGGAATAAAAAGGTCAAAAGACGTAGACACGTACATTTTGATGATTTTAGGGGAATGAAAAGGTTAGAAGATGTAGACACGTACATTTTGATGATTTTAGGGGAATAAAAAGGTCAGATGTAGACACGTACATTTTGATGATTTTAGGGGAATAAAAAGGTCAGATGTAGACACGTACATTTTGATGATTTTAGGGGAATAAAAAGGTCAGAAGACGTAGACACGTACATTTTGATGATTTTAGGGGAATAAAAAGGTCAGAAGACGTAGACACGTACATTTTGATGATTTTAGGGGAATAAAAAGGTCAGAAGATGTAGACACGTACATTTTGATGATTTTAAGGGAATAAAAAGGTTAGAAGATGTAGACACGTACATTTTGATGATTTTAAGGGAATAAAAAGGTCAGAAGATGTAGACACGTACATTTTGATGATTTTAGGGGAATAAAAAGGTCAGAAGATGTAGACACGTACATTTTGATGATTTTAGGGGAATAAAAAGGTTAGAAGATGTAGACACGTACATTTTGATGATTTTAGGGGAATAAAAAGGTCAGAAGATGTAGACACGTACATTTTGATGATTTTAGGGGAATAAAAAGGTCAGAAGACGTAGACACGTACATTTTGATGATTTTAGGGGAATAAAAAGGTTAGAAGATGTAGACACGTACATTTTGATGATTTTAGGGGAATAAAAAGGTTAGAAGATGTAGACACGTACATTTTGATGATTTTAGGGGAATAAAAAGGTCAGAAGATGTAGACACGTACATTTTGATGATTTTAGGGGAATAAAAAGGTCAGAAGATGTAGACACGTACATTTTGATGATTTTAGGGGAATAAAAAGGTCAGAAGACGTAGACACGTACATTTTGATGATTTTAGGGAATAAAAAGGTCAGAAGGCGTAGACACGTACATTTTGATGATGATTTTAGGAGAATAAAAAGTTCAGAAGGCGTAGACACGTACATTTTGATGATTTTAGGGGAATAAAAAGGTCAGAAGACGTAGACACGTACATTTTGATATTGATTTTAGGGGAATAAAAAGGTCAGAAGACGTAGACACGTACATTTTGATGATTTTAGGGGAATAAAAAGGTCAGAAGATGTAGACACGTACATTTTGATAATGATTTTAGGGGAATAAAAAGGTCAGAAGACGTAGACACGTACATTTTGATAATGATTTTAGGGGAATAAAAATTTAACAATTGACTTTCTTCACCCTCGTTAAATTATGACAGCCTTTGTGAAGGTTTGACGCTCCACCACTGAGGCTTTTGCAGGTCACCTGCACATGTCAATTGTTCCTGTAATCTGAGCCTCGTTATCATACATAAGAGTTCAAAATCTGAATCCGATCGGATGATTGGTTCTCAAGTTACTAGGGAACTCGTAATGAAGGAAGAAACCAAAATTTCTGCCAACCATTCATAGGTCCCCATATAACTAAAGATGTCCCCAGTGATGTCCTTTTGTTTGGGGGGAGAGGGGTATTTACTGCCTTTAATGTCCCGAGTTCGGTACCCCACATCGAAAAATATTGTGTTATTAATTACGTAATAAATAACATTCCAGAGGAAAAGATGCAGGATTTATACCCCCCCCCAACTCCTTCCATTTTGTTTAGCGCTTCTTTTTGGTTATAATAACACTCTCCTTCCATTGACCATGTTGAGTCAGTTTAATGTAATGGTGAGGTTTGAAAGGCTTGTGCCTGGGGCTAGAGATGGCTTCGTCTCTGACAGGAGTGCCATTCTACCCACAGGATGATTGCCTAGGAATCCTGTATCCTTTTCTCGGCGAAAATCTTGGGGATATTTCACCTTTCGATGAAATTTGATGACAGCCGATGAAGAGGAATAATTGTACATCTGGTTTGAGGAAATGTGAAAATGGCGTGAAATGTTACTTTGTGATTATTTATTTAAGAATAAATTCACGATAGTAGAGAGTTTGTGATGATAGTTTGTGGTGACTTATAGTGACTTATTGGCCAGGTGAGTTGCAGCCTTAATGACTCTCCTTGCAGCCGATAGCTGTGACCTAACTAGGCTAAGTTAGGCAACATTGGTCGGGAAACAGGACAAGTGTTTCCTGACACGAGTTTTAGTCATATGATGACCCACATTATTATTATAATCAAGGGGGAAGCGCTAAACCCGGAGGATTATACAGCGCCTGGGGGGGGGATGTGGAAGGCATTCAGGCTTAATTCGGGGAACTGGAGCACAGATCCAATTCCCTAAATCAAGAGATGATGACCCACAGCTGGCGCTTTTGGTCATCTGACCGAGGCCTTCCACTGGCTTACCACCAACCACTTTAAACATTATTGAAGACCATTTGATGTAATACCAAACTAACGTCAAGTTATCAGACCTGGAAGAGTTGATGGGAAACTACAATGTGAATTCACCCGGTACTTGTTATCAGCGATAAAATCACTAGATGACAGGCACAAACTTGAGTTATATAACAGGATTCAGTAGAGTAAAGCACGTTTTTGGCCTGGGAATAAGTAGGCTGTTGGAAGGTAGTGAACCCACCTCTAGTGCATATTTATAATTAATTCACAAAACGCGCTTAACCCGCATGGGTCAAATTGGCAAAAGGTTGTAGGATAAGTTTATTTAGGTACAAGTGCACATAAATACAGTTACATCAATTATCATACACAGTAACGTGTATAACTTACTATAATAACCATCCAAAAAAGGTCAGTCCCTTATTTATATTAGGATCCTTTAAATACCTTAATAATTTCTTCTTTCAACGCACCGGGCCATATCCCACCTAGGCAGGGTGACCCAAAAAGAAAAACGAAAGTTTCTCTTCATAAATTTAGTAATATATACAGGAGAAGGGGTTACTAGCCTCTTGCTCCCGGCATTTTAGTTCCCTCTCACAACACGCATGACTTACCTGGAGTTTACCTGGAGAGAGTTCCGGGGGTCAACGCCCCCGCGGCCCGGTCTGTGACCAGGCCTCCTGGTGGATCAGAGCCTGATCAACCAGGCTGTTGCTGCTGGCTGCACGCAAACCAACGTACGAGCCACAACCCGGCTGATCAGGAACTGACTTTAGGTGTTTGTCCATTGCCAGCTTGAAGACTGCCAGGGGTCTGTTGGTAATCCCCCTTATGTATGCTGGGAGGCAGTTGAACAGTCTCGGGCCCCTGACACTTGTATGGTCTCTTAACGTGCTAGTGACACCCCTGCTTTTCATTGGGGGGATGGTGCATCGTCTGCCAAGTCTTTTGCTTTCGTAGTGAGTGATTTTCGTGTGCAAGTTCGGTACTAGTCCCTCTAGGATTTTCCAGGTGTATATAATCATGTATCTCTCCCTCCTGCGTTCCAGGGAATACAGGTTTAGGAACCTCAAGCGCTCCCAGTAATTGAGGTGTTTTATCTCCGTTATGCGCGCCGTGAAAGTTCTCTGTACATTTTCTAGGTCGGCAATTTCACCTGCCTTGAAAGGTGCTGTTAGTGTGCAGCAATATTCCAGCCTAGATAGAACAAGTGACCTGAAGAGTGTCATCATGGGCTTGGCCTCCCTAGTTTTGAAGGTTCTCATTATCCATCCTGTCATTTTTCTAGCAGATGCGATTGATACAATGTTATGGTCCTTGAAGGTGAGATCCTCCGACATGATCACTCCCAGGTCTTTGACGTTGGTGTTTCGCTCTATTTTGTGGCCAGAATTTGTTTTGTACTCTGATGAAGATTTAATTTCCTCATGTTTACCATATCTGAGTAATTGAAATTTCTCATCGTTGAACTTCATATTGTTTTCTGCAGCCCACTGAAAGATTTGGTTGATGTCCGCCTGGAGCCTTGCAGTGTCTGCAATGGAAGACACTGTCATGCAGATTCGGGTGTCATCTGCAAAGGAAGACACGGTGCTGTGGCTGACATCCTTGTCTATGTCGGATATGAGGATGAGGAACAAGATGGGAGCGAGTACTGTGCCTTGTGGAACAGAGCTTTTCACCGTAGCTGCCTCGGACTTTACTCTGTTGACGACTACTCTCTGTGTTCTGTTAGTGAGGAAATTATAGATCCATCGACCGACTTTTCCTGTTATTCCTTTAGCACGCATTTTGTGCGCTATTACGCCATGGTCACACTTGTCGAAGGCTTTTGCAAAGTCTGTATATATTACATCTGCATTCTTTTTGTCTTCTAGTGCATTTAGGACCTTGTCGTAGTGATCCAATAGTTGAGACAGACAGGAGCGACCTGTTCTAAACCCATGTTGCCCTGGGTTGTGTAACTGATGGGTTTCTAGATGGGTGGTGATCTTGCTTCTTAGGACCCTTTCAAAGATTTTTATGATATGGGATGTTAGTGCTATTGGTCTGTAGTTCTTTGCTGTTGCTTTACTGCCCCCTTTGTGGAGTGGGGCTATGTCTGTTGTTTTTAGTAACTGTGGGACGACCCCCGTGTCCATGCTCCCTCTCCATAGGATGGAAAAGGCTCGTGATAGGGGCTTCTTGCAGTTCTTGATGAACACAGAGTTCCATGAGTCTGGCCCTGGGGCAGAGTGCATGGGCATGTCATTTATCGCCTGTTCGAAGTCATTTGGCGTCAGGATAACATCGGATAGGCTTGTGTTAATCAAATTTTGTGGCTCTCTCATAAAAAATTCATTTTGATCTTCGACTCTCAGTCTGGTTAGCGGCTTGCTAAAAACTGAGTCATATTGGGACTTGAGTAGCTCACTCATTTCCTTGCTGTCATCTGTGTAGGACCCATCTTGTTTAAGTAGGGGCCCAATACTGGACGTTGTTCTCGATTTTGATTTGGCATAGGAGAAGAAATACTTTGGGTTTCTTTCGATTTCATTTATGGCTTTTAGTTCTTCCCGCGATTCCTGACTCCTAAAGGATTCTTTTAGCTTAAGTTCGATGCTTGCTATTTCTCTGACCAGTGTCTCCCTACGCATTTCAGATATATTGACCTCTTTTAGCCGCTCTGTTATTCTTTTCCGTCGCCTGTAAAGGGAGCGCCTGTCTCTTTCTATTTTACATCTACTCCTCCTTTTTCTTAGAGGAATAAGCCTTGTGCATACATCGAGTGCCACCGAGTTAATCTGTTCTAGGCATAAGTTGGGGTCTGTGTTGCTTAGTATATCTTCCCAGCTTATATCGGTTAGGACTTGGTTTACTTGGTCCCACTTTATGTTTTTGTTATTGAAGTTGAATTTGGTGAATGCTCCCTCGTGACTAGTCTTATTATGTCGGTCTGGGGCTCCACGCATACATGTCTGAACCTCAATTATGTTGTGATCTGAGTATATTGTTTTTGATATGGTGACATTTCTTATCAGATCATCATTGTTAGTGAAGATGAGGTCTAGTGTATTCTCCAGTCTAGTAGGCTCTATTATTTGCTGGTTTAAATTGAATTTTGTGCAGAGATTTAAAAGCTCGTGTGAGTGTGAGTTTTCATCAGAGCTGCCTCCTGGTGTTATTACTGCAACAATATTATTTGCTATATTCCTCCATTTTAGGTGCCTTAAGTTGAAATCCCTCAGGAGCAAGATGTTGGGTGCAGGAGCTGGAAGATTTTCCAGACAGTGGTCAATTTTTAACAGCTGTTCCTGGAATTGCTGGGATGTTGCATCCGGAGGCTTGTAGACTACCACAATGACTAGGTTTTGGTTCTCGACCTTTACTGCTAAAACTTCCACTACATCATTTGAGGCATTAAGCAGTTCTGTGCAAACAAGTGACTCTGCAATGTACAGGCCACCCCCCCCCCCTCCCTTTTGCCTGTTCACTCTGTCACATCTGTATAGGTTGTAACCTGGGATCCATATTTCGTTGTCCAAGTGATCCTTTATGTGGGGTCTCAGTCAAAGCCGCGAACATTGCCTTTGCCTCTGCAAGCAGTCCACGGATGAAAGGTATTTTGTTGTTTGTTGCTGGCTTTAGACCCTGTATATTTGCAAAGAAGAATGTTATCGGACTGGTGGTATTGTTGGTACTGGGGGGGATTTTTTTCCGGCATTAGTATCTGTATCTGTTGGTTTGGAGTGGAGGCCATCGACTGTGGTTCCACTCCAGGAATGACTGGATTTGGTGTACGATTTCTGCCATTTCCTGCCAGTTTTTTTTCCTTCCTGGCACTAAAAAACCTCTCCCTCTTGAGTGGCTGTGGCTACCCAGGTTTTCCCATGGCCTGGATGTTTTGTATCTTTTTGTCCCCTTTAGATGGTATGCCTGGCAATTTAAGTTATAGCACAGTCTTTCCTGTACTGAAGAGGTACACAGTTCAGGGTGAAAAAGCTTACAGGAAGGGAGTTTGCATTTTCCTGTTGTCATATGGGCATGGCATTTTCTAGGGTGGTCATAGTTGCACGTCCCATCTGTTTTTCCAGATTTCCCATGCCAGCAGATACCAAGTGCATAGTATGTGCACAGGCTTGGTTTCCGTTTGCCTTGGGTTTCTGTGACTGTATTCCCTGTTGGTGCATGTTTCCCTGTCTTCTATCCTCCCTAGCACCAACAATGGAGCTCCCACCAGTTGTTTTTGGTAGTATATCCTCACTATTGCTAGAGGAATTCTGTTCCACTTCACCTTAAAATCTCAAACTGGGATAATAAAAATAAGAGCCGCCCATTCGTATAGATTTGAACCTCCCAAATAAGCTTATAAAATAGCCTAGTATACTATAACTCGCCGCCTCCTACGAGTGAAACTCTGTATATAACTGGTTATATAACCACAAAGGTTATATAACCGACAAAGTTATCAATACTGCTTAATATGTGGTATATGGTATATTACACTGAAGTCTTTTCAACCATCAGGGAAATAGTTATTTCACAGTCGTTCTAGAGATGTGAGAAATTCCATATATTTACCCAAGTTGTCCCAGAACTGCCCTCAAGGGAGGTTCCTTGACGCTGGTGAGGGGCTCTTGATCTAGGGAATTAGATCCGTGCTCCAGTTCCCAGAATTAAGCCTTAATGTCATCCATTCCCCCCTCCCACACTAGCTGTATAATACCTACGGGTTTAGCCATCCCTTTAAAAATAATAATGTCCCAGAGCTAGAGAAGGGTAGACCTTATCTCAGTCTTCAAGAGTCGATACAACACCCGATCGTAATAGCGTTGTAGCTCCGCGATTACACCAGTATCACTACGACCCTTGGTATATACACATACACGTACTTTTCTCCAGGGTATATCCCTCGTATATACCACATCATCACTTTCAGCCTTCCAAGTGTATTAGCCAAAACAGTGGAATCTTGTTTGGTGTGTGGTTCAAGTGGTCTGAAGCGACGTTAAGTGAGCATAAGTAGTGATCTGGAACCCGTGTGAACCACCGAATTATTAACGTATTCCAATGGTGTAATTAACCTTGCTTATTCAGAAGAAAAAATCAGTATTGTTAATATTCCAGCTGTTAATTTATCCCCTTAAACTAACCCATAAATTTAGCTTTGATCTCGTAATAATTTCAGTTTAAAATGACTTAATTTACCTAACCTATTCGGAAATTTTCTAAATTAGTTTCTCTGGGAGAGTAAATATTCCTGAGTTTGTTGGAATAACATCTGAACAGTGAAAGTTTATTTGGAGAATTATTGGGACGAGTTGAACACTGAACTATAGTGAACAGGTTACTGGCAGTCACGATGACCATCTTGTAGTAGATAGGATTTAAACTATTACCCAGTCATGAGTTTTCTCAAGGGTATATATCTCCATGGGGAAGTGGAACACAATTCTTCCTCCGTAAGTCATGAGTGTCGTTAGAGGCGACTAAAATGCCGGGAGCTAATAGCTACTAACCCCATGTTATATGACTTACTATATTTAAATAGAAAAACTTTCGTTTTTCTTTTCAGGTCACCCTACCTGGGTGGGATACAGCCGGTATGTTGAAAAAATATACAGTGTATACACGGTTCAATCCCTATGTAGGTGGTTGTATATTTGTCTGGTGATGTTAGGAGACGTGGGCAGTTAATAGGTTCTAAATGCGACTTTTATATATTTTCTGATCCGGCAGTAACAGCCTGGTTGATCATGCCCTGACCCACCGCGAGGCCTGGCCAGAGACCGGGCCACGGGGGGATTGACCCCCCTGAAAAACCCTCCAGGTATATTCCAGGTGTATCCCTCCTAGTGTGTACAGTTGAGAGCAACAATGTTCGTACACTAGGAAGGTGTTTGGGCTATATACGGCTCACAGTACAAATTACACGCACCATTATGCAGGTTAAGTCAGGTTTCTAAACTAGTTTTGGTACAAAAATAAAATTCTTTATATCATTATCCGTGAAAAATATTTATCTATCGTTCTGTAAGAAAATATTTTGTAAAAAAAGAGGGTTTCAGGGGTCAACGCCCCCGCGATCCGGTCTGCCACCAGGCCTCCCCTAACCTCTTTTTAAATGACCTTTTGTGTAGTCTATACAATTTATATCTAACTGACCAAGTAATGTTTCAAACAGACGGAACTTTGAGGTGACAGCAACAGCCTGAGTGTTGAGAGAGAATGGCGTACGGTAAAGGTCAGGGAAGAATGTCTTACGGCAGAGGTCAAGGCACCATGGAGGAATATTTGGACTTGTTGCAGTATCTGTTGTATATCTTCAATACCATCTTCTTCGTAAGTACTATTAATGGCCTTTCTTGTAGACTGGCAGGGTTAGGTTAGGTTAGGTAAGGTTAGGAACTTAGGTTACGTTACGTTAGGTTAGGTTAGGTAAGGTTAGGTTAGGTTAGGTAAGGTTAGGTTAGGTAAGGTTAGGTTAGGTAAGGTTAGGAGCTTAGGTTACGTTACGTTAGGGTGGACCAGGTTTGTCAGGAAACAGGACAAGTGTTTCCTGACGTGGGTCTTAGTCATATGATGACCTACAGCTGGAGATTTTGGTCATCTGACGGAGGCCTTCTACTGGCTTGCCACTAAACCCCTTTAAAAATTAAGATTAAATACATATTGATGGATTCGAAGGCTCATTTGGAACTCAATTTTTTAATTCAAATATATAATTGTTATACAGATGTATACATATAAATAATGACTTTACTTAATTTTTCCCAAAAAATACAGTTTAGAAAACCCGATTCAAAATTTCTGTTCCTACATTATATTAAATCTTGTTATTTATATACATATTGCAGCTAATTTCTAAAATATGTCAGAAAAAGATGGAAATAATGCTGAGGCAGAATGAGAGAATACTGAAAAAAAAAGATTTCTGAAAGAAACTCCTCAAGGGAGGTCTCTCGACGCTGGGGAGGGGCTCTTGATCTAGGGAATTGGATCTGTGCTCCAGGTCCGTGAATTAAGCCTGAATACCTTTCACATCCCCCCCTCCCCATATGTTGTATATTCCTACGGGTTTAGCGATCCTCCATGATTATTATAATCAGAAAGAAAAGACCGACGTTACTGATCTTGTGAAGACCATGTGTGTTAGGGCTGAGTTTTCTCTACTCTTTATTTTATATGGAATTATACGCTGTGTAGAAATGTTTATAACCTGGTCTCTTTCTAATAGCTAATGTCGGTACTTATAACGTTAGATTTCGTTTTATTTTAGGTTACATTTGTTTTGGTTATATCTCGCCGAAAGCGTAGCATTAAATTTTTAAATTGTGCTTTATACACATGTTTTAGTACCATATTTTCTGGCATATAAGGCGCACAAGTATACAACTATGTAAGACTGTTTACAAGCGGTTGTAACATTAGTGAACTGCTAAAAGTGTAATACAAAGCCTACACTTGACCATGAGTATGATCATATAAGACGCAGGCTGATTTTTCCAAGACTTTGTGGGGGACGCGCCTTATATGCCGGAAAATACGGAATATTGAGGATTTTTAGGCGGTCAAACGTACCTTCAGTGTGTTTCCCCATGCGTAAGATATCACTAACTTTCCTGTCATATTTTTCAGCTTGCCAGCTCCGCTGTCTTTGCTTTGGCGCTCTATGTTCGCTTCCAGAGCAGCATGACTGACTACATTGAAGGTCTGTTCATGTATTACTACTGGAACACCGTTGTAGCCATGATGGTGGGCGCTTCCCTGGTCATGTTGACCTCTTTCCTGGCCTGCTGTGGTGCCTACACCAGAAGCATCTCTCTACTAATTGCTGTGAGTATTATGACTCGTGAAATCATTATAGCAAGACTGGAGTTTACCTGGAGAGAGTTTCGGGGGTCAATGCCCCCGCGGCCCGGTCTGTGACCAGGCCTCCTGGTGGATCAGCACCTGATCAACCAGGCTGTTGCTGCTGGCTGCACGCAAACCAACGTACGAGCCACAGCCCGGCTGATCAGGAACTGACTTTAGGTGCTTGTCCAGTGCCAGCTTGAAGACTGCCAGGGGTCTGTTGGTAATCCCCCTTATGTGTGCTGGGAGGCAGTTGAACAGTCTCGGGCCCCTGACACTTATTGTATGGTCTCTTAACGTGCTAGTGACACCCCTGCTTTTCATTGGGGGGATGGTGCATCGTCTGCCAAGTCTTTTGCTTTCGTAGTGAGTGATTTTCGTGTGCAAGTTCGGTACTAGTCCCTCTAGGATTTTCCAGGTGTATTTTTACAGAGATGAACATCCTAGGTTCTCTACACACATGTTATGTATGATAATACATATATGTAAATGTATTTGTGTATACTTGAATAAAGTGACTGAGTGAGTGCTCATATATACAATCTCATAGGTAGAAGTAAAAAAAAAATTTAAGAGTTACAGTGAAAACAAGAGAAATGAATAACGCAAATTAGGAAACAGGTGAGTTTCCCTTGCAATGTGTTCATGCACTTACTTGTTCTGTGATTTGATGAGAACATTATTATTCATTGTACAATATGCTTATTTTATATAAATGCCTTATTTCTAGTGCAATTTTTATGTCGGTCATTGGAAAAAAGTACATTTAAAGCTGGATAGTGTGTGGAGAGGCCTTCGTGATGTGTGCTGTTCAATTTTGAATGATTTTTTTCAATTTAGAAAAAAATTGCACTACATATAGATTTATAAGGGTTCACTGTGCTACTATTATGTTTAGGGGATATTGCTAAAACTTCATGGACCATATACAGTAGACCGTCGATTAAGACGATAGTTAGGCTCCTGAAAATGTAGTGCTAGACGAATCTGTGTTAAAAGAACTGAAGAACTTATGGAAAAAATAGGGTTACGTTCCTACGACCCCCCCCCCCAAAAAAAAAAAAATTCAAACTTTTTTTTTTTGTTGTTTTTTTAGGTCTCCAAATCTAACAGAAATAAAAATAATCCAATTGTTCATTATTGCTACAATGTATGCTTTTTCTATTGCTTATGGCTAAAAATGCAACTGAAATAATTATCTTAAATTGTGGTTGCTGGCATTTGTTGATGATTGTGAAGGAGGGAGTGGAGAGGCATGCTGAGGCCCATCTGGGCTGAGGTGGCTGGTAGTCCAGTAAGTCAGTCCAGTCGAGTCAGTAGGTCAGTCAAGTCAGTAGTCATCCAACTCAGTAGGTCACTCATTGAAGTCAGTCAAATCATTCAGTAAATCAGGTCAGTCAGTAAGTCATTCATCCAGCTTAAGGCACTGAAACTTTTTCCTTACCGAGAAACAGAACTGTTTAAATTGAATTTTACAAAGTGTAAAATGAAAATATGCCACAATTTGACAGTAGTGCAATGGAGAAAACATTTTAAGGGAAACGGTTTTAATTGACGGTCTACTGTACATAAATAACTCGTGCAGTGGAGACTGAAACTTATGACGACTCTTCGGTCTGACCTGGACTAAAAACTAGTCACACCAAGTAGGACCAAAACGTCGTCATAAGTTTCAAATTTCCTATTTTTGTATTGTTCCAGTCATGGTATTGTGCCTTTTTTATTCTCTCAGTAGTTCTACAGTGTTTGATCAGTGAGAATCAGGTATTGAAGGGAGTGATGGGGTCCCACTGACCCTCATAATCCAGAGTTCTTACCCAGTATTTTCCTTCTTTTACAGTTAAAGTATGTTGGATGCTTTCATGCTAGAGAATATTAATACAGTTTAAAAGAAGCATGGACATTTTTTAAATAGTATCATGGCAGCAGCAAAACACAAATTACCCCAAAAGAAGATAGGTCATAGATGGTGGTCAGTTCTGGACCATTTCTGAGACTTTAATAATCTTTATTTCTACAAGTACATGTACAAGGTATACAGACCATAACTGACATTAGTGACATACTACTATATAGAAAGTCCTTTGTCATGCAGAGCATTTTGGACAAATTAGGTTCATTTTGTCCCCCAGGATGTAACCCATACCAGTCGACTAACACCCAATTACCTATTTTACTGCTAGGTAAACAAGGACAGCAGGTGTCTTAGGGAAACACAGCCTAATGTTTCCACCCATACTGGGTGTGGAAAATACTGTACATATTTCCGGAAATACGGTAATTTATAGGTAAATAGATACCCTATATTGTATTTTTAAAAGAAGTATGTTATCGAAAATGGGAAACTGGACCTGCGCCTGCGCAGACAGGACTCGCCATCTTGGTTTTTTAATTTGTATTAGAAACGTTGGTGAATGGGGAAGAATTTTTCATGCTCTAGAGGTTAAAATTGTGCTGACACCTCTCAAATAGGAGGCAAAATTGGTGGATATGCATTCCTGCATATCTTGAGATATCAGACGACTGGACAAGACAGCTCCAGGAACCTCAGATAAGCTCTCTAGATTTGTGTGTAATTCTGGCCAGCATTATTTTCATAGATTTAGTTAAGAGTGAGGTTTTCTGAGTATGATACACATTAATCTCCAGTCAAATTGGTGAGTGATATTAAGATATATTTTCTTTCTGTTATGTAATTGTGTATATATATAACCATTTATTATTTTTAATATACAGTCCACAAATTTGTATATTTACCAGCATTCCTGGTGATGTATTTTTCATTTATAATTAATAGGTCCAGAGCAACTTGTGGATATGACAGTGGTGGGTATCGAAGGGGGACATTTTTTGCGACCTAGGTGTCCCAAATTCCTACTTGTCTAACTGATAAATAATAATTATCTTTGTTCATTTACTGTTATGTAAATAATGATACATTCAGCTAAATGTAATTTTCCACACTGGGGATTGAGCCATGGACCTTAGTGTGAGAATTGAGTGAGCTACAGGACAGGATGTTCCAGAGATGGGACACAGAAACAAGGGGTCACAATTGGAAGCTGAAGACTCAGACGAATCAAAGGGATGTTAGGAAGTATTTCTTCAGCCACAGAGTTGTTAGGAAGTGGAATTGTCTGGCAAGCGATGTAGTGGAGGCAGGAATTATACATAGTTTTAAGACGAGGTATGATAAAGCTCAGGGAGAGGGCGGACCCAGTAGCGGTCAGTGAAGAGGCGGGGCCAGAAGCCGAGTCTCGACCCCTGCAACCACAATTAGGCAAGTACAATTAGGTGAGTACACATAATAGTGGGTCACCCATTATATACTACTTTTTATTGTTTTTCAGAGGTCTTGATCCAAGGATATGGCACTACCTTTCTCCTTGGATTAAACCTCATCCCCAAGGGCCTGTAGGCCTTCCTCATATTTACATAATCTTCTCAGTCTTTTCTACTTTTCTCGTCTCAGTTGTGACTTGACAATGGTGCTTCATAAGTGCCAGTGTTTCGTGAATTGTTTTTATCTCAGAGTAGGTTAGGTTGAACCAGTTAGACTAATAAACACTTTACCAATGTAAACACTAGGTTGTACCAATTATACCAAACACTTTACCAATGCAAACACTAGGTTGTACCAATTATACCAAACACTTTACCAAAGTAAACACTAGGTTGTACCAATTATACCAAACACTTTACCAATGTAAACACTAGATTGTACCAATTACGTATACTAATGAATACTCTCTCCCTTCTACCTGCATGAGCACTCCAGTACAAGGTGATGACTGTGGTTAACTTTATCTTCATGCTGTCAGCATCGGCCTACTTGTTGGCCAACGGCCTCGAGGACTCGAACCTCTTTCCATACGTACAGGAGACCATGAAAGGCTTAATTAACCAATACCAGTGGGACATGACGGTTAAGAGGTCCGTTGACATTATCCAGGAAAACGTGAGTATTGCTGGATATATATGTGTCGAAGGGCGATCCTAGTAAGGATGGATGTCTTTAGTATGCTCCAGGTACCCATGGTGTGGGTGGTAGTCAAAATATTCGAGTGGTACATAATGGGTCCAGGGACTGGGCCACAATGCACCATTCGAATATTTTGACTACTGCCCACACCATGGGTATGGTGTTGCTAACACCCACACCATGGGTATGGTGTGGCTAACACCCACACCATGGGTATGGTGTGGCTAACACCCACACCATGGGTATGGTGTGGCTACCACCCACACCATGGGTATGGTGTGGCTACCACCCACACCATGGGTATGGTGTGGCTACCACCCACACCATGGGTATGGTGTGGCTACCACCCACACCATGGGTATGGTGTGGCTACCACCCACACCATGGGTATGGTGTGGCTACCACCCACACCATGGGTATGGTGTGGCTACCACCCACACCATGGGTATGGTGTGGCTACCACCCACACCATGGGTATGGTGTGGCTACCACCCACACCATGGGTATGGTGTGGCTACCACCCACACCATGGGTATGGTGTGGCTACCACCCACACCATGGGTATGGTGTGGCTACCACCCACACCATGGGTATGGTGTGGCTACCACCCACACCATGGGTATGGTGTGGCTACCACCCACACCATGGGTATGGTGTGGCTACCACCCACACCATGGGTATGGTGTGGCTACCACCCACACCATGGGTATGGTGTGGCTACCACCCACACCATGGGTATGGTGTGGCTACCACCCACACCATGGGTATGGTGTGGCTACCACCCACACCATGGGTATGGTGTGGCTACCACCCACACCATGGGTATGGTGTGGCTACCACCCACACCATGGGTATGGTGTGGCTACCACCCACACCATGGGTATGGTGTGGCTACCACCCACACCATGGGTATGGTGTGGCTACCACCCACACCATGGGTATGGTGTGGCTACCACCCACACCATGGGTATGGTGTGGCTACCACCCACACCATGGGTATGGTGTGGCTACCACCCACACCATGGGTATGGTGTGGCTACCACCCACACCATGGGTATGGTGTGGCTACCACCCACACCATGGGTATGGTGTGGCTACCACCCACACCATGGGTATGGTGTGGCTACCACCCACACCATGGGTATGGTGTGGCTACCACCCACACCATGGGTATGGTGTGGCTACCACCCACACCATGGGTATGGTGTGGCTACCACCCACACCATGGGTATGGTGTGGCTACCACCCACACCATGGGTATGGTGTGGCTACCACCCACACCATGGGTATGGTGTTCTTAATAAAGATGTTAAATTGAACCTAACATCTTCACTGTTAAGTTAACATATTCAATATATTAATTAATATATTAATATATTCAATTAGTGTCCGAGGCCCAAGACTGTTCAACTGCCTCCCAGCATACATAAGGGGGATTACCAATAGACCCCTGACTGTCTTCAAGAAGGCACTGGACAGGCACCTAAAGTCAGTACCTGACCAACGGAGCTGTGGTAACTACGTCAGTTTGCGTGCGGTCAGCAGTAACAGCCTGGTTGATCAGACCGAGGCGCGGGGGTGTCGACCCCCAAAACCCTCTCCAGGTAAACTCCAGGTATACTTAACTGGACATGCAATACACATGTCAGAACTTAGTTGGTATTCACTGCCTTTCATCACATTTTGCCAAAAAAACGCTTTACATTAAACAGTCTGTTTAAACTACGGTATTTTATTCATGGTAAATCACTACAACTGACAGAATCATACAAAATAAGGTACACTTTGGAGTTTTTGGTAACTTATCGATCTATGAGAATAGATGAAGTCCATAGTGGACAAAACTTCTCAATAACCCAAGTAGTCAAAAGATTACAAAGGTACATAATCTTTTGACTACTTGGGTTATTGAGAACTTTTGTCCACTATGGACTTCGTCTATTCTCATAGATCGATAAGTTACCAAAAACTGCAAAGTGTACCTTATTTTGTATGATTCTGTCAGTTGTAGTGATTTACCATGAATAAAATACCGTAGTTTAAATAACCCATAAATTATATTGATATACACAAGTCCATACTTTGCCTGGGGAATGGGAATTAAAGTTTGAAGCAGATTACGAATAAACAGCTAGGTTGTCCATGGCTAATTAACAGCATAATAAGATCCATTGACAGAAACATCAATATGAACAGCAATATAGACAGGGCTTAATACACAAAGATGATATTGATTAAACACTAATAAGAAAGGCCAAGAAATTGTATTATTCCAGCAGGTGAACACACTGACTGATGTAGTGCCCAGGGTTAGGCTTGGTTACAAGTACTGACTGATGTAGTGGCCAGGCTTAGGCTTGGTTACAAGTACTGACTGATGTAGTGGCCAGGGTTAGGCTTGGTTACAAGTACTAACTGATGTAGTGCCCAGGGTTAGGCTTGGTTACAAGTACTGACTGATGTAGTGGCCAGGCTTAGGCTTGGTTACAAGTACTGACTGATGTAGTGGCCAGGCTTAGGCTTGGTTACAAGTACTGACTGATGTTGCAGTGACCAGGGTTAGGCTTGGTTACAAGTACTGACTGATGTTGTAGTGGCCAGGCTTAGGCTTGGTTACAAGCACTGACTGATGTTGTAGTGGCCAGGCTTAGGCTTGGTTACAAGTACTGACTGATGTTGTAGTGGCCAGGCTTAGGCTTGGTTACAAGCACTGACTGATGTTGTAGTGGCCAGGCTTAGGCTTGGTTACAAGTACTGACTGATGTTGCAGTGGCCAGGGTTAGGCTTGGTTACAAGTACTGACTGATGTTGTAGTGGCCAGGCTTAGGCTTGGTTACAAGCACTGACTGATGTTGTAGTGACCAAGTTTAGGCTTGGTTACAAGTACTTCTGGCAGTTTGGGAGACACACAGATGATGATCAAACTAAATGTAAATTATGTGATCAGGCATATGGTCACTGTCTTGAACACTTTGTACTTAATTGTCCACCTAATGAGAAATACAGAGACAGACAGTATAATAACCTATGTGACATGTCAAGATAACTTATTAATGAAAATAAGGTACCAGATATACTAAGCAAATTTCCTAAATTTGCTTGTAACAGATAAGTGGACTATAGATATGTAGATATAAATTCATATGTATTCCTGTTAACCCTTTGGGGCCTAGTTCCTAGGCCTTTTGTGTATCCATATGCTCTTACGCCACCGTCCACAGGATGGATATGGGGTGCACAATAAACTAGCTACTTCGGTGGCAAAATCTAATCTTCCAGCAGATTCACCGAAACAAGAGGAGATATAAAAAGACTTGGAATACACTCAGATTCTGGGCGCCCACAAACTGAAAAAAAACTATGGATATTGCAGCCAGCAGCAACAGCCTGGTTGATCAGGCGCTGATCCACCAGGAGGCCTGGTCACAGACCGGGCCGCGGGGGCGTTGACCCCCGAAACTCTCTCCAGGTAAACTCCAGGTAATTGTCCTAACTAAACCGAATAAAACACACCTACAGCCTATTGATAGTGTTAACAAGTTAAATGACTTCTCAACCATTGGATTAAATCCCGCCAGTGAAATCCCAGGTACCAACGCCCGAGCAAGTGATTACCTAGGTGGGAATTTCCCAACCTCCTCATATTTTGCACCTACCGAACCCACTGAAGTCACTACGATTATCAAGTCACTTAAAAAATAAATCGGGGAATCTGTCTCAAATCCCACCATTATTGTACAAGCCAGCGGCTCATGTCCTTTTGCCTGCCGTGTCACTACTTTTTAACAAGTCACTAGAAACTAGCACATTCCCGACACCACTCATGACAGCAAAAGTTGCACCAATTCACAAAGATGGTGACCCCACAGATGTAAACAACTATAGGCCAGTCTCTAACTTACCGTTGCTATCCAAAATTTTTGAGAAACTCGTGCACATGAGATTATATTTGTTTATTACAGCACAAAGCATACTCAACCCCTGCCAATTTGGCTTTAGAAAAAAAAAAGCACAAACGATGCAATTGTAAAAATGCTTGACCTGCTTTACACAGCACTGGAAACTAAGGAATATCCATTAGGACTCTTTATTGACCAAAGGAAAGCTTTTGATACAGTTGACCACGGCATCCTACTCCAAAAACTTGACCATTACGGTATAAGACGCCACGCACTTACATGTTTCAAATCCTACCTTACTAACAGCTATCAATACTTCACCATTAAGGATACAACCTCATCTACACGACCACTTGATACTGGAGTACCACAGGTAAGTGTCCTTGGTCTCCTGCTCTTCCTCTTATACATCAATGATCTTCCCAACGTATCACAACACCTGAAATCAATTCTCTAAGTCATGAGTGTAATAAAAGTGATGGTGCAGAGTGCGATGAGGGCAATGGTGTCTATTTCCCAAGGCTAACGTCACTAGATACTGGTAATACTATCCTTCCTGGTGGGATATTCAAACGGAAACGTTTTAATGTTCCCTCTGATCCACATGATGAGTGTTGCACATGTGACTGACTGGTATAATTCCTCACTAGTGATGGAATTGGAATGTGCGGCACCAGTTTGGAACCCACATCTAGCCAAGCACGTGAAGATACTAGAGAAAGTGCAAAGGTTTGCAACAAGACTAGTCCCAGAGCTAAAGGATATGTCCTACGAGGAGAGGTTAAGGGAAATCGACCTGACGACACTGAAGACAGGAGAGATAGGGGGGACATGATAACGACATAAAATACTAAGAGGAATTGATAAAGTGGACAGAGACAGAATGCTCCAGAGATGGGACACAGCAACAAGGGGACACAGTTGGAAATTGAAGCCACAGATGAATCGCAGGGATGTTAGGAAGTATTTCTTCAGTCACAGAGTAGTCAGGAAGTGGAATAGTTTGGGAAGCGATGTAGTGGAGGCAGGATCCATACATAGCTTTAAGCAGAGGTATGATAAAGCTCATGGTGCGGGGAGAGTGACCCAATAGAGGCCAGTGAAGAAGTGTAGCCAGGAGCTATGACTCGACCCCTGCAATCACAACTAGGTGAGTGTAATGTAAGTGGTGCTGCCGAGTGTGATGAGGTTAATCACTTTAACATTAATGTTGAATATAACACTGATGATAAATGTAATGAACACAATGTTGGTAGTGGTGTTGGTGATGACAGTTGTAGTGTTGCGTGTAATGTTAGTGGAGGAGGGAATGTGAGTGGTGGTGCCACCTATCATACATTCACACATGAACAGCGTCGTGCTCTGTGTAAACAAAGACTCCCACGAGGCCTTACAACTGGAGGTGCACTTAACAAACTCATGGACCAGGGTAACACTGCTGACATTGATAAGGTCTGCTATTTATATGAGCAATTTTTTCATTATGCTGAGAAACTCAACAAGTTCCCAAGACTTCTATAATGGATCAAAACTCGTATAAACTTTCTATATTAAGCTGGAACATTGCATCAATTAGAAAAAGGCTTCCTGAACTTCATCATAAAGTAACCACCGAACCCATTGATGTTGTGTGTCTACAAGAGTGCAGAGTCCCTGAAAAATCCCAACCCCCTAAATTATCATCATTTGTTGTATATAACCTCAAATCTACTAACTCTTGTGTTTTATATATTAAAAAATCACTTCCCCATCAAATTCTTGCACATAAGAAAACAGAGGAGCTACAATATCACGATGTTAGGATTTATATTGGGAACTCTGCTCTCAACATATTTAACTTGTATGCTCCTGCTGATAAGTTTTAATTACTTGGAGCTCCCAACTTGTGCTCATTCTGAACCTACTCTTATTATTGGCGATTATAATGCGAGACAAAAGCATTGGAAACTCTCAGTTTGGCAATCGTAATGATAATCAACTGTTGTCACTCTTAAACAGTCATGATAATGTGCAAATTGTAGGTGACCTTGAACCCACATATATCTATGGAGGTGTCCTTGATCTGTGTCTTGGCTTCAACATTACTTCTGCCAGCTGTGAGTCTTCCATTGTAACAGATATAGCGTCTGATCATTTCCCAAGGCTAACCTCACTAGATATTGGTAATACTATCCTTCTTGGTGGGATATTCAAACGGAAACGTTTTAATGTTCCCACTGATCAGCATGATGACTTTGTTGCACATGTTATTGACTGGTATAATTCCTATGAGTGCACCTCTGTTGAGACCTTCAACAATGACCTTGTGAGCAGTATTCGGAACTACTTAGAGCGCCTCTGAAACCTCATGGTACTCTAAATCCAACTAACTTCCATAATCATACCTCCTTTAAAAACCATACCTATTACAATGATTCTAAACTTCGAACATTGAAACGTACTGCTCGCAGACTAGGCCTAGCCTATAGAAAACATCGTACCCCTGGAATGCTGAGCCTCTTCCAAACTGCCCTTGCTGCTGCCAGAGAGCGTATGACAGAGCTGCAGCTGACTAGGAACAATTGTCAATGGTCTCAATGCTCACACCCCACTTAGCCGGGCATGGAGGGACATAAATAGAATTAAGGGTAACAGAACTGTGCAGATCGCACACCCTCATCCCTTACATAAGGCGAATGAGTTAGTATCTGGGCTGCTACATCTAGATGTGACAATCTTCCCAGTACCACACAGGCAAAATTAAATGACAAATATGATGCAAGCGAAAGACTTGTTTTATGCTCAGCAAGGAAGATGACTAACATTCCTTTCACTAATTATGAACTTGATGCAGCACTAAGGGCAACTCCACGTCGCCTGGTGAGGATGGTATTACTTACAACATACTCAGATTGCTGTGTCGAGTACCAGGTAATCCAATACTTGAATTATATAACATGAGTTATGTCACTAGGGAGCTCCCTCAATCTTGGACCAACAGCCTCATTATTCCAGTTCCTAAGCCCAATCAACAAAATGCATTTCGCCCAATATCTGTTACTAGCTGTTTGTGTAAAACATTCGAGAGGATGATTCTTAATCGTCTCATGTACAGAATCAAAAAATTTTTGACTCCCCGGTTGCATGGCTTCATGCATGGAAGGAGTGTGCATCATTGCATTACCACCTTTCTCACTCTGCACACTGACAGCTCATGCACCACTTTCCTTGACCTAAAATCTGCTGTGGATGTAGCCAACCGACATGTAATCATTAGTGAACTTGCCAGAATGGATGTTGGAGGATGGCTTCTCCGCTGGATTAAAGGCTACCTGTCCAACAGAAAATCATCTGTGTTGTTCCAGGGACATAGAAGTGTAACTAAAGACTTTGAATTAAGAACCCCACAGGGAGGTGTGCTCGGTCCTACTCTTCAGTATTTTAATTAATGCCTTAATGCTACCTAGCCAGCCCCATCATTATATGATTAGTTTTGCTGATGATATAATGATTCACACCACTGGATTCTCCAACACCCAAAACATTCTTAATCATGTACTAGCCTCGTGTCAGGACCTGGGGTTGATAATCTCTACTGATAAAACAAAGATACTCAACAGGCGTCCTCCTCGACAGAGAGGCACAGTTCGTCAGATCCAATTGCATGATGGGTCTCTTCTAGAATATGTAAGCAGACACAGGTATCTAGGCTTTGAGGTTCCACTACTTGGACCTGTTGTAACAAGACTTTGTCGCCAATACAAAGAAAGGCTGAGAGCACTTAGAGTTGTGGCAGGTTTTCATCCCAGGTATGGTGCTAATGTTAAAATTGTGAAAATTATGTATCTTGTTTATATTACATCATTTGTTGATTATGCTGCGCCACTACTTGCTCTTGTGTCTGACTGGAAGCTTGGAGGGCTGGAAAAACTGCAGAACGAAGGATGCCCTCGTACTGCCAAAATTTTAAATATGCAAAAAGAACTTGATATTCCAAGCATCAGAGATCGTGTTACTGAAAGAAATATCCTAATTGGGGTCAATATGCTCAGGCAAGCCCATTCAAACCCCTGCACAGAAGCCCTCCAAACTTTCCTCAGCACTGGTGAACACTCCTCCAGATGGATCGAAAAGACTGGAACCGACCTCCGCAAGAATCAGATACATGATCTATGTCAAGTAAGGCAACAGCGGCACTTCTCCGCTCCATGGGATATTACCCCATTCCAAACTACTATTCCTCCATTTCCCCCCAAACTACTTCTTAAATCACAACCAAAGCTTCGCCTTGAAGCCAAACATGATGCCTTAAGCTGTACTGATAACTTAGTCACACAGTACACACTCGCAAATTATTTACGTTGATGGTTCTGTATACTAAGCCATTGGTGCAGCTGGTAGTGCTGCTGTTGTCGTACAGAGTGATGGCTCTTACAGAAATTGGAGCACGCATCAATAACTGGGCCTCTACCCTTTAGACACAACTGTTTGCCATACTCCTTGCACTCAAATGCGTCCATGTATGTAAGGTTGACACTTTAATTGTAACTGATTCTCTGTCATCCATAAATGATCTCAACTCATTAAGTATAAATTGTGGCATGTTTGTGTTAGACACCAGACACAAGTATGGTAGGATTGTGGACAGTGGAGTCAGAGTGCACATGCTGTGGATTCCATCTCACATTGGTCTTCAGATGCAGCTGTGTGCTTTCTAAAAGGGGGTAGATTACAATCTTGGCTTGTCAGTTAGCAGTTTGAGAATACGAAAAGAACTTCAACTTAATTTTATTGACTTAAGAATCAGGGAGACTGACACAAGTTAGTCCATCTACCATCATTCCATCATGCAGGAGGAGCCACATGTCTATGGTACATCCAACAAGATAATCAGACTCTTGGATGTCACTACCGCCCGGCTCCGGCTGGGTTACAAGTATCTTTGGCAGGTTAAATCACCACCACCAGATGTAGACCAAACGAAATGTAAACTTTACCAGATGGACTATTGTCATACCTTGCGTCATTATGTACTGGAGTGCGTCACACCCTGCGTCGTTATGTACCGGAGTGCGATAAAATTAACGAATTTACAGACAACTCACTCAGAAATGTTCAAAATATGCCAGAGTATTTTATCCACAGTGGTATATTACAAACCATTCTGGGGAAATACCCTGACTTTCCTCCCTGTAAATAAAGCATTACCATCTGTGTGTGTGTGTGTGTGTGTGTGTGTGTGTGTGTGTGTGTGTGTGTGTGTGTGTGTGTGTGTGTGTGTGACTCAACAATCAATATTTGCACCAATAACTCATCACAGTTGTGACCGGATGTGGACGTGTGAATTGCTCGTTACTCTATAATTTGTTCATGATTGTAGCCATGTATAAACGTAAGTAAGTAAATTTACTTACACGATTCATTACCTTTGTAGCTTCTTCAGTTATCAAAACTTTGGGGTCCAATCCCTGGACCCACTATGTGCCTCTATAATCTGTAAATACCTTTGTAACTTGTCATTGTGATCAGATCTACCTGGAGTTCATTACCTTCGTAACTTGCTCTTCTATCAAAACTCTGGGTCGGTCCCTGGACCCATTATGTACCTCTGTAATCTTTTGACTACCACCCACAGGATGGTTATGGGGTGCATAATAAACATATCAAACTAGCTTTGCTGACGACACGACTTGTCATCTCCCACCCAAATTTTTCCTCCCTCAACACCACTGTTAACGAAGAGCTAAAAAAAATAACATGGATGACAGCCAATAAACTCATGCTTAACACTGACAAAACCTTCTATATTATGTTTGGTAGCAGAGCAAGTATTGCACAACTTAACATTAAGATCGACAACACTCTTAATGCTAAACATAATGAGGGCAAATCCTGACAGCAACCTGAATTTCAGTTCCCATATCCAACACATAACCAAAAAAGTATCCAAAACGGTTGGGATCCTCTCCAAGATACGTTACTTCGTACCACAATCAGCCCTACTTATTCACTTATCTATCCCTACCTAACCTATGCTATTTGTGCCTGGGGATCAAATGCAGCAACACACCTAAAGCCAATAATAACCCAACAAAAAGTCGCAGGAAGAATAATCATGCAATCCAATCCCAGGCAACACCCCCCCTCCACTCTTGAAAGATCTAAACTTACTGTACAGAACATCCACACTTACTACTGTGCAACCTACATTTACAGAATCATAAATTCCAATATTAACCCTGAACTAAAACTTTCTTGATAGTTGTGACAGGACTCGCAGGCACAATACCAGGCAAAAATCTATGACATTCCCCGTGTCTGGCTAAATCTATACAAACGTTCAGTGTACATTAAAGGACCTAAAATCTGGCACTCCCTACCTGAAAACTATAGAACTGCACTCAGCCACCATATTCAAAACTACCGTCAAAAAAAATTTCATCTCCCTAACACCCCACCATCAACTGACTACATGAAAGCCACCCATTCACACACACACACACACACACACACACACACACACACACACACACACACATACATACATACATACATCCTCCTCTTGACCCAAATGGCTCTCTGAACCATTCATCTACATTCCTGCCTGACACAGCAACATATTGGGATCTTAATACAGGGAATTCTTCACTTGCCTAACCCTTGGGCATGACCTACTTCCACATTCGTCAAATGTGACACCACCTAAGACTGCTGCACCTCTCCTGCCTACAGTACATAAGCTACTTCTTCACCCCCCTGCTGTATTCTTTTCAAGATTGATGGACTGATTAAATCGACTCAAGGCTGTTCTTCACCATTCTCCTTAGTATGGACTGATGAAGCCACTGTGTGGCGAAACGTTTCCTCAATAAAGATACCCAAGTGTTGCACACGTGTCTAATTTATCGACTATAAACATGAAATTGCCTAATAACTCAAGGTGGTCATAAGTTTACCTGTGTATCATGCCGAGACAAAACCATTCTCATTACTAATTTTGCAAATTGTTATATTCTTAAATATTCTGAACTGCCTCACTATTGTACGTAATTCCATTTAATCATTTGTAATTTACAATATAGAATAAGAATTATTAGTCTGCCCGAAATGCCTAGGCTTGCTAGGCATGCTAGTGACCTTTGCAACTGTTTTATATATAAACCAGTTACTGTGATCTTTGGTATAAACCTTGGTAATAAATACCGACAAGTTGGTTTAGAAAGACACGTAAGCAAACACTATAACATATTTATCCCCTCAAGGAAGGTTCCTTGATGTTGGTGAGGGGCTCTTGATTTAGGGAATTGGATCTGTGTTCCAGTTCCCCGAATTAAGCCTGAATGCCTTCCACATCCCCCCCCAGGCGCTGTATAATCCTCCGGGTTTAGCGCTTCCCCCTTGATTATAATAATAATATAACATATTTATTAGAAAACGTTTCGGTCCTGGGACCTTGATCACTTGATCAAGGTTCCAGGACCGAAACGTTGCTTACGTGTCTTTCTAAGCTATTGTGATCTTCAAAGAGAAATAAGCATTTCAATTTCAATGATGATGAAGGTAGCTTCTACTCTTAGCATCAAGGTCCTTGGAGGGTGTAACAATGATAGCCACATTTGCTTCACAGATCGGATGCTGCGGCGGATATTCTGCTGACGATTACATCAACATACACATGCCCATCCCGGATACCTGTCGTGACCAGGTGAGTACTACTGAAAGAAAAGTGTACCACGGGCGGGGCTTGAACCCGCGATCAGAGAGTCAGACCGATGAGGAATGATTTCATGCGTCATGAGTACTACTGGTAATGCAGACACAAGGATCTCGGTGCAAATAAGTCACTTTGACTTCTTTTTGGATTATGTTAGGTAATCTACACATATGCTGCTATGTATGATAACCTATGTAGCTGTATTTGTGTGTACCTATACCTGGATAAACGTGCACAACGTTTGTCACAGTGGGACTTTACCACTGTGACTGATAAGTGAAACACACGAGCGGTATTTAGTACAGTTGTGATAAACGGTTTTGAAAACCGACAAGTTGAAGATTGAGACACTTATGCAACATATGGGAATCTTTATTGAAAGAAACACATCGACTCCAGTCTGAGGGACTAATTACCTCAAACTCCTCCTCTCCTTACCCCTTTCTGCTTTGTATTAGACTGATGAAGCCACTGTGTGGCGAAACGTTTCTTCAATAAAGATTCCCATATGTTGCATAAGTGTCTCAATCTTCTTCATTTAGTTCAGTTACTGATGTATTGTGTATCAAGGCTTTTTAAAAACCAGTGCTGGATTGGATTGACGAAGCAACTAGTGACCGAAATATCTGCTCAGTAAATGTATTAATACTGTGTGTGTATCTTGCTTTGTAACTTGGTCATGATTGTGTCCAGATCTACCTGGAGTTCATTATCTTTGTAACTTGTTCATCTATCATAACTTTGGAGTCCAGTCCCTGGACTCATTATGTACCTCTGCAGTCTTGTGACCACCACTCACAGGATGGGCATGGGGTGCATAATAAGATATTAAACTGTGTCTAGGTGAAATTCTCGACACTGCTGATCATCATGTCTCACAAAATCGTAATATGATTGCAAATTAACCATGGAACGGGTGGGGATTGAACTCATGGCAAGTGAGTCGTTAAACTCCAGGCCAGTGCATAAGCCACTGGGCCAGCTGGTTAGATTATTTTCGTGGAAGAGAGCTAAACCCATAGGGATTATACAGCGCCTGTGGGAGGGAGGGAATGATAAGATAAGATAAGATTTCGTTCGGATTTTTAACCCCGGAGGGTTAGCCACCCAGGATAACCCAAGAAAGTCAGTGCGTCATCGAGGACTGTGTAACTTATTTCCATTGGGGTCCTTAATCTTGTCCCCCAGGATGCGACCCACACCAGTCGACTAACACCCAGGTACCTATTTGCTGCTAGGTGAACAGGACAACAGGTGTAAGGAAACTTGTCGAAATGTTTCCACCCGCCGGGAATCGAACCCGGGCCCTCCGTGTGTAAAGCGGGAGCTTTAGCCACCAGGCCACCGGGCATTCTGGCTTAATTCAGGGAATTGGAGCACAGATCCAATTCCCTAGATCAAGAGCCCCTCACCAGCGTCAAGGAACTTCTCTTGTGACGCCAGGTAGCTAGAGATCACCACAGCCACGCTGACGGGAGAGTCATCTGTACAAATTTGCCTTTATGGTCTGTGGTGGCTCATGCTAACCTTCCTATGGTGTATAAATATACTTAGATGTATTTTATTGTAGCCAGCTGGCCCAGTGGCTTACGCACTGGCCTGGAGTTTTACAACTCACTTGCCATCGATTCAAATTTCACCAGTACACAAATAACCCGCATATAGAAGAGAGGAGCTTACGACGATGTTTCGGTCAGACTTGTACCATTTACAAAGTCACACTAACAGAAAGGATGTATGTATGTATGTATAATGTTCGCTAAGACTGGAGTCCTGGTACAGGAGCTAGAGACTGGTCATCTTGCGATGACCCGTCTCTGGCTCGCGAAGGAGAAAGGTTTCTGCAATGTTGCAACGTATGCTGCTCAAGCACTGTCCTGGTCAGTTCATCTGGTGCGTCTCATAAGCGACAACACCATATGTACTCCTAACTCTGGACACTAGCGAGGAGGAGAATATGTCGTTATCACGGGCAACAGCTTGTCTGGTTCGTTGACTCCATGGTACACTAGTGTAGCCGAAGTCCTCTCTGGGTCTTCTTCGGGAGGGGACATCAGTGGTAGTTGCCTGCGGAATGTCTCAGTAGCTTGGCACTGCAGGAGATAGTGTGTTAGGGGGCGCTGGACAACGTGTTGGCACATCTCCTCTGCCTTGTCTACCATCATCTTGGCTGTGAGAAAGCTCAAACGAAGCAGAGGGATGGCGGTACACTGCGCTCTGGACCAGCTTCTATCATATGGAGGGGGTTCTCCCTGAGTCGCTGCTCGGCACCACTGCTGAGATGGGGTATCACCTAGGACCTCCCCCGTAAGTTTCATTGCTCTGGCGGCCACCAGTTTCGTCTGGAGTAGGCTGATGGGAACAGTAATCCCAACATGTGGATAATCTGTGACTGCCTTGGCTGCATCATCTGCCGCCTCATTTCCCAGGATGCCGTCATGGCTGGGGATCCAGTTCAATGTCGATATGTTACCCTGAACTTCTAAGGCTGTCATTATGCTCAGGATCGATGTGATGAGGTGAACATATTCTTGTGGTTGAGGATGGGAGAGGGCATTGATTGCAGAGGTGGAATCAACATGTATGACAGGTCGGAGTCAATGTCATAGGGCATGTGACAATGCTTGCTGAATCGCCACCAGCTCAACTTCCTCTTCAAGGGGGGCTCCTTGGCGTGGTGAAGAGGCTCTTGGTCTGAGGAATTAGACCTGTCGGTCTCCTTCCTCAGACCGAACCTAATTACCCCCCAATCCCCCCTTCCCTATCCCATCCTCCCCATCCTCCCCTTTTTCCTTTCCTCCTCCTCCTCCCCACCCCTCCCTTTTGCCCTTCCTCTTTTTGGCCTTTGGGATTTTTCCCACAGGCGCGCTAGTTCCTAGGTAGGGGAAAGGGTACTGGAGTCCATCCCATTGCGTTGAGGTTCTTGGCAGTAGCGTAGTTTGCCGTGGAATCTGGATCGCCTGGGGATGTCCCGATCCTTCTCCAGTATCCAGGAGGGTGGCTTCAGGCGTCTTTCTGGTGATGGGTGTATCTCTGGAAGCCACCTTTCGGATTCCGGGGGTGGTGGCCGAAGGAGGTATGCTTTGTGGCAGATATCCGGCCGCCCTCTCTTTTGTCCACCGAGGTAGCTCGGCAGATGTGAGGTTGCTATCCCGGATTGCTGGTTTACTGGCATGAAGGGTAGGGTATGGCACGGGTTCCATGCTGCATCTGCGCTACTTGCGGTGCTGAGGTCCTCTTGGGCGCGGAGGGAGATTTCTGGCCCTTTCATTCCTCCTAGGAACTATCCCTCCCCGGTCCCCCCTTTTTTTATTTTTTTTATTTTTTTTCTTAAAAACAAAACGAAAGAACCTAACCATGGAGTCCCCAATCCATGACCCCGTTACCCCCAGGCCCCTTACTGTTGCGGCACCCTGTTCTGACCTCGCCTTGTCTTTTGTCCATTCTTCTGACACTCCTAAGGGGCCTGTACCTCTACCTAGTGCTGTTTTGTCACCCGCTTCAGGTGCCGGGGTTTCAACTGACTCCTTTGATTTGTCTGACCTCTGCTCTCCTTTGACTATACTTCAGGCCTCTTCCTCTACCATGCGACAATTTTCGAATCGCCAGCCCGTCCCACGTCGAACCAACTCTGGTCCCACTTCTAAACGCCAACGACATCTCCTGATCATGTTATTTCGTTACCTTCCCATTCTACTTGGAAAAGACCAACAAGTCATGCACTCCCTTGCCACACTCAGTTTTGGACAACACAATGGACTAAATTCTTTACTTTAAGACTGACTTCTTCTACTGCCTATCTTACCGACCATAGTATTGGCAAAGCGCTCCTACGCCATGTTGGTAAAGATATTTCCTTTCATGCTCTTAAGAGTGGTACGTGCATCATCACAGTCCAGAATGCTACCCAAGCTCATGATCTTTCTCTTCTTTCACATATCGATACTATTCCTATCACTATCGAAAAACATCATTCCCTCAATTCTTGTAGTGGTACTGTCATTCTGCCCCATACCATAGTCCAACAGAATTTCCAGACATGTGGCAATGACATTCTCGAACAGCTGGAACTCCAAGATCTCCCAATTCTCAAGGTAGACACTTATGTTCTTCCTGCCCGCGGGCGGAGACGATACCCTTGCAATGTGGCTCGTTTAACTTTTGACAGCCGTGAACTCCCATCCTCTGTTTATGTAGCAGGACATCGGTTACAAGTTCGAAAGGTGATCCCTACACCGCAACAGTGTAGAAATTGCTGGCGATTTGGCCACCCAGCAAAATATTGCAGATCTATAGCCGAATGCCCAGTCTGTGGTGCCAATGACCATTCTAATGCGTCTTGCAGTTGACCTCCCTCTTGCCTTAATTGTCATGAGGCTCACCCTTTGTACTCGCTGTTGCCAGGTCTACTTGAATGAGCGGGAAATTCCTTGCCTCAAAGAGGCAGAAGGTCTCCCTTATGCTATGGTGGTTTCTCATCTCCGCCTCCAAGGGAGACTACCCCATGTTTCTTATTCTCGTGTTTCAAAACGTCCCCCCACTTCTGGGGTCCCATCTTCTGCAGCCTCCTCTGCAGTTGCCAGTCCCATAGTCACTCCTGTATCTAATTCTTTTGCTGTCCTGGGCTCAGACATCCCTACTTCAACACCTCAGTCTGTTCTCACGTCTTGTTCTCCCTCACAAACCCCGGTATCGACAAGACCTCGTACGACACCTCCTCCCAATCGTCCCTCTACTTCTCAGAAGTCCAAAAAATCTCCTTTAACCCCTCCTTCCCTTCATCCACCTCCACATTTTACCTTCCTGGTCTCTGTACCTGGGTCTTCCCCTTTCACTGGCTCTGTTACAAGTGTGGAGGTTCATCCTCCTCCTCGTACTGTGCCTTCCTCCCCTGTCCCCTCCCAAGTTTCTTCCTCTTCTGCCACCTCCCAGGTTTCTGCCTCTTCTGTCCCCTCCCACACTTCTCCAGTTCCCTCCACCCTTTCGCCCCCCTCCCTACCTTGGTACAGTCCATTACAGTTCCGATCTTTACTCAAACTCCTCCTCCTTCCATCTCCAATATTGTCTCCCTTACGACGTCTCTGAACTCCGAAACACTTGAAGCAATCTCTGAATATATTGCAGAGACCAAACCATCAATGGACACTGATCCACCCTCTGTTCCTTCTCTTTCCTCTTCTCCATCTGCGCAACTCCTTTCTTCACAGCGCACCGTTCCTTCGCTGCTTGAACGTTTTCCGCTGCCACCGCATGTGGACTTTTCTAACCCCTCTAGTCCGTAAGTACCCTTACCTGCGGATTTCTAGTATCTTTATCGTTGCCAATCATGGCCTATTTACAGTGGAATATACGCGGCCTCAGGGGTAATCGGGGTGAGCTTCAGACGTTGCTCTCCCAATTTTCCCCTGTTGGTGTTTGCTTACAAGAACCAAAATTACACTCTGCTGTTATCTATCCCATCTCAGGCTATAATTTATTGTATTCTTCGGATCCTTTTCCTGATGGGACCTTTAACGAAAGTGCCCTTCTTCTACGCACTGATATTCCGTACCATCAGCTATTTGTTCGTACTTCGCTGCATTACACAGCAGCCCGTATCCACCTGCATAGGTGGTATACACTCTGTTCTTTGTATCTCTCTCCTTCTCGAGCATTATCTATTCCGGATATTGCCTTTCTTGTTTCGTCATTACCGCCACCACTTCTGTTACTTGGCGATTTTAATGCCCATCATTTCCTCTGGGGGGTCTCACTGTGATTCCCGTGGCATTCAGCTAGAGGCTTTTCTTGCTTCCCACCCCCTCCATGTTTTAAATACAGGTACTCACACCCATTTTGATCCTCGTACTCATACTCTCTCTTGCATCGATCTCTCAGTCTGCTCTTCCTCCGCTGCACTAGACTTCACCTGGTCTGTTCTCCCGGATTTACATGACAGCGATCATTTTCCAATCATTCTTACTTCCCCTTCATATTCACCACCTCTTCGTAACCCACGCTGGCAATTTGATCAGGCAAATTGGGACCTTTACTCACAACTAACTGTTTTTAGTGAGGTTCCTTCTTCATCCTCCATTGATGAGCTTTTACACCTCTTCTCGTCCTCGGTTTTAACCGCAGCTTCTCATTCTATACCCCAAACCTCGGTCAGGTATTCTCAGAAATGCGTGCCTTAGTGGTCTGCTTGTGCTCGTGCAGTACGTTTCAAACGTGCTGCTGGGGCAGGTACCGGTATAATAGAACCACTGAGAGACCTCTTGATTTTAAGCAGAAGCGTACGATCGCTCGCCGTGTCATCTGTGGCGCTAAACACTTGCTGGCGAGATTTTCTCCACCATCACCTCTGCTTCCTCTATGAGTGCAGTCTGGAAAAAAGTACGGAAACTGAATGGTAAATATTCTCCTGACCCGGCTCCTGTTCTGCGGGTTGCCGGTGTTGATATAGCAAACCCTCTAGATGTTGCCATTGAAATTGGCAATCATCTGGTCCGTATTTCTCTGGGGCTCCATCTCTGCCCCTCGTTTCTTTCCTCAAAGTCTGCCAGAGAGTTAGCACCCTTGGACTTTTCTTCTCTCAGAGAAGAACAGTATAATGTGCCTTTTACACTTCAGGAACTGGAGGCAACACTCTCAGCTTGCCGATCATCGACAGCTGGGCCCGACGACATTCATATTCGTATGTTACAACATTTACATCAGTCAGCCCTTGCAGTCCTCTTACGCCTTTTCAATCTTATTTGGTCACAAGGAGTTCTTCCACAGCTGTGGAAATCTGCCATTGTTCTCCCTTTCCGCAAACCGGGTACTACGGGACATGAAGCCTCCCACTATCGTCCCATCGCTCTTACCAGTGCAGTTTGCAAAGTGATGGAACGTCTGGTAAATAGACGTTTAATGTGGTATTTAGAGACACACAACAGTCTCTCCACTCGTCAATATGGCTTTCGTAAGGGCCGTTCTACCATAGACCCCTTACTACGTTTGGATACGTATGTTCGTAATGCCTTTGCGAATAACCACTCAGTTATTGCCATATTTTTTGACCTTGAGAAGGCATATGACACAACTTGGAGGTATAATATTTTGGCCCAAGCCCACTCCTTAGGCCTCCGAGGCAATCTACCATCTTTCCTTAAGAACTTTTTAACTGACAGACATTTCCGTGTTCGAGTCAATAATGTGCTCTCCCCGGACTTTGTCCAAGCTGAAGGTGTCCCTCAGGGATGTGTTCTGAGCACAACACTTTTCCTCCTTGCTATAAATGATTTGGCCTCACCAAAACTCGCCAAATTACTTTCACTAGAAGCTCTGTCATCTCCGATCATCCTTTGTACCTCTATAGCTCCTGTATCCCTGAACGTGATACAATCAGGTTTCTAGGCCTTCTTTTTGACTGTAGGTTATCCTGGAAACCACACATTACCTCTCTAAAGGCAACTTGTCACAGCCAGCTGAACCTTCTTAACTTCCCTTCTCGCTGATGAACCCACCTTTCATCCGGACTCTCTCATTGACTTTTTGACAACAACTGACTTACTCCACAAACTCTGATACCTTCAGCCCTTTGTTCCTCAATCTCTTGCTACCCTCTACTCTTGCACTATCCCCTGCCCCACTGTTTTCTGTAACCTACTAATCATCCTTCCCCCCTTCTGCCACCCGATACCCTCGCTTCCTTCCCTACCCTGCAGCGCTGTATAGCACTTGTGGCTTAGCGCTTCTTTTTTTATTATAATAATAATAATAATAATATGCATCTTACTCTGTCAGCCAGGGAAGGAAGCCGGGCCTCAGATCTGAGACATACTGTGTTGATCCAGATGGGGGCCCCAAGCATAGCTCTTATCGCCTGATTTTGTACGACCTCCACCCTTTGCCTGCTCTGCGAAAAGAGATGAACCAATGCCGGTGCACCGTAGTCAGTGAGCGAGCGCACAGCTTGTATATGGCACAAGCGAAGTACTTCTTTGCTCGCCCCTGCACGGTGCCTCGTCATGGCTCTCATGGGGTTGAGTCTGAGTAAAGCACGGGATCTGACATACTCGGCCTGTTTCTGAAAGGTCAGCTTTTTATCAATGTAGATTCCCAAGTGTAGGTAGGAGCCTGTCCACTCAAGTTCTATATCCTGAATATGTAATCTATTCACAGGATTTGGTCCCTTGAACATCATTGCAAGAGATTTCTCGGCCGAGATCTTGAGGCCTAGTTCCTTGCAAGACTGCGTTATTAGGTCCAAAGCTCTCTGGGCCTGTTGCTCCAAATTGCTTTTCCCATTCACTATGAGTGCAAAATCATTAGCATAGCTGAAGAGCTGCATACCACTATGAAAGGGAAGGCTCACAAGTTCCTTCATAAGGACGTTAAACAGGGTACGACTGAGCACAACTCCTGGCATGCCGTTTTCCAGGGTTTTAAAGGAAAAGTAGCCTCTCCCTAAGGTAGGACTTTTTCCAGGCCAGGAGGCGTCCTTTGATCCCCTTCGAAGCTTGTATTGCTAGAATTGCTGTGGTGGCTGGC
>NC_091372.1:8881023-8946023 GCF_038502225.1 Cherax quadricarinatus
TTTCATTTACCTCACTTCTCTTCTCCTACCCAGCTAACTCAACTCCTCCGATCTCTCTCCCTCCCTCCTAACCCCTCCCATTACCCTCCCTCGCCCGAAATAAATACAATAAAACCGACTAATTATACAAAGCTAAATAACTATTTTGACGAGAGAGAGAGAGAGAGAGAGAGAGAGAGAGAGAGAGAGAGAGAGAGAGAGAGAGAGAGAGAGAGCACAGATGCTTAAAAGGTCTACAATGGAGTCAATAGATGCAATTTCTGAGGAGGCAAGTATTTGAACCATTAGACAACGGCGGTGACGGTGGGAGAGAGGGAGACAGAGAGACGAGTGGAACAAGGATGGGGAAGCCAAACAGGGAGTAGGGAGGGGAAATAAAGGGAGGATAGAGAGGGGTGAGGCAACAAAAGAGTAGGAAACAAAAGTATTAAAAGTAAAGTTTATGTATTCCTTGAAATAATAATAATAATAATAATAATAATAATAATAATAATAATAATAATAATAATAATAATAATAATAATAATAATAGTAATAACAATAATAATAATAATAATAATAATAATAATAATAATAATAATAATAATAATAATAATAATAATAATAATAATAATAATAATAATAATAATAATAATTGCGCATTAAGCCTGTTGCAGTGTTTCTCCATTCTTATATACTTACGCCATTATGTTCTTATGTTAATATGATCTTATCTGATTATATCTCTCTAATGTGTACCAGAGTTTTGTAATTTCTGATCTAGAGTGAAAGTCACAATACCCTGGCTCCAGCAACTCCTAAATAACTCACGCTTTAGAGTGGAATATTCAGACAACGTTTCGGTCCCCTCTGGACCATTATTAAGTCCCAAGTTATTCTAATCTTTTATTTTATTTCGTGTTACAACTCCAACTTCTAGCAGACAGCAGCATATATTTAAAAATAAAGTGACAGAGGAGTTTTCTTAATTCGCATTCCATAGTAATTTTGGGTTCGTGTACTCATGCTTATAATATTTAAAAATCAATTTCCTAAGTAAACAATATGAGATTCAATAGCTAATAGTGTGAGGCTGTGCTGATGAGACGTGGATAGGTTTATCTGAGTGAGGTAGAGAAGAAGGTGGACCTGTTGGAGAGGTGGTGGTTATGTGTAGGTAGATAGGAAGGGAAAATTCATGGGTGGTGGAGGTGAATGATTCGAATAGTTGATGTTGGAAAAAGGAAGGGGAAAGAGATTTAGGTACTGTGGTTGCTGGGGATATACTGGTGAAGGTGGTGGATAAGTAGAGAGTCTGGTGGTGGGGAACTAATTGGTAGGATGGTGTAGGTGGTTGAAGTCGTGATAATGAGGTAGAAGATGGTGGAGATGGGAGGGATAGAAGAGGTGGAACTTGGAGAAGTGTGGGTCCACCCATCCTAAACTGCTACCCTCTCCCCTCCCCAGAATCCCTACCATATAATGACGGGCCTCGATTTTCAGATACATACATGGTCAGCGAAACACTCAACAAAGACTGTTCACTCACCCTTCGACATGCGATAAACTGGTGTTGATAGTTTGAAGCCTATCTATCGGAGGAGGCGTCCTCAAGTCATCTCGCGGAAATAAAAAATCAGATACATATACCCACGTATCACTGACCAGAGTAGACCTCCACATGCTACTAAAAACGTAATATGTAGCAGTAGCGAGGTGTCCACATAAACAAACATGTAGATTGCATAGGAAATATAAAAATACTACGAAAATACTTGATCAGTTAATACTGGGAGCAGAGACGTGATAACTACACGCAAAATTATATAATTTTACAAGAAAAAAAAAGAAATTTTTGTAGAATTTCTTTGACTGAAGATAAAATATGTAGAAATTTTGGTATGTAAGATGTAGACAATAAAGATACCCAACTTTTGCGAATGTCTTACTCATCTACTTACCGGTATTGTGTACCATTGTTGTAGTGAGACATATCTTTTATCTGCGTTATATTTATCAATCCCAGTGATTTTCCCTCTGTTATTGTTCAAGTTTAATGATAAATAGATAAATGACTACCGGACACCTCTCACAACTACTGGATCACTATGACATGGCCTTGGATGCACTGGAAGAAAATCAGAATGCAGATGTAATATACACAGACTTTGCAAAAGCATTTGACAAATGCGATCATGGCGTAATAGCCCATAAAATACGTGCTAAAGGAATAACTGGGAAAGTGGGGAGATGGATCTTCAACTTCCTAACAAATCGAACACAAAGAGTAGTGGTCAACAGAGTTAAATCGGAGGCTGCCATAGTGAAGAGCTCTGTTCCACAAGGCACAGTACTCGCCCCCATCTTATTCCTTATCCTCATATCAGACATAAACATAGATATACACCACAGCACCGTATCATCCTTTGCGGATGATACTAGGATCTGCATGAGGCTGTCATCTGCTGAGGACGCGGTTAACCTCCAAGAGGATATAAACAAAGTTTTCCAGTGGGCAACGGTAAACAATATGATGTTCAATGAGGACAAATTCCAACTACTCCGTTATGGAAAACTGGAGGAGATAATAACTAGAACAGAGTATACTACTGACTCCGGCCATACAATAGAGCGGAAAAATAATGTAAGGGACCTGGGAGTAGTAATGTCTGAGGATCTCACTTTCAAGGATCACAACAGTGCCACGATCGCACGTGCAAAGAAAATGATAGGATGGATAATGAGAACTTTCAAAACGAGAGATGCCAAGCCCATGATGATCCTTTTCAAATCACTTGTTCTCTCTAGGCTGGAATACTGCTGTACATTAACATCTCCATACAAAGCAGGTGAAATCGCAGATCTAGAGAGTGTACAGAGATCCTTTACTGCACGTATAAGTTCTGTCAAGCACCTTAACTACTGGGAACGCTTGGAAGCACTTGACTTGTACTCGTTGGAACGCAGGAGGGAGAGATATATCATAATCTACACTTGGAAAATCTTGGAAGGAATGGTCCCAAATCTTCACACAGAAATCACTCCCTACGAAAGTAAAAGACTGGGCAGGCGATGCAAAATGCCGCCAATAAAAAGTAGGGGCGCCATTGGTACACTAAGAGAAAACACCATAAGTGTCCGGGGCCCAAAACTGTTCAACAGCCTCCCATCAAGCATTAGGGGAATTGCCAATAAACCCCTGGCTGCCTTCAAGAGAGAGCTCGTACGTCAGACTGCGTGCGGCCAGCAGTAACAGCCTAGTTGATCAGGCCCTGATCCATCGGGAGGCCTGGTCATGGACCGGGCCGCGGGGGCGTTGATCCCCGGAATAACCTCCAGGACACATCTAACATAAATCCTCTCCTGAACCCTTCAAGAAAGATGCCTTGATGCTGGTAAGAGGATCTTGATCTAGCTCATAGAACTATCTTTCTTGGAATAAACTTGATTGCCTCCCATTCCTCCGGAGCTGCATGATCCCTACGGATTCAACGCTTCCCTGTCTCGTTGGACCTGCTGCCCATGTTCACCTAGCACTCAACAGGTACCTGGAAGCTAATATTCTTACACCTGCTGCTCATATTCACTTAGGAACAGTTACCTGGGTATTAATCAGATGTTGTGGGACACACTTTGGGCCTCTAACAACCAACAAATATATCTCTCTCGTCTCCTAAAGCGGTGTTCAATGAAGCCGGATTCGCTGAAGCTCTGGGTTTAGTGAAGCCAGGTTTACCGAAGCCGTACTCAGTGAAGCCGAGTACGCATCACGCACTCGTTCAGACTAGATATGCAAGGTCCACCAGTCGTAATTAGGTCAAATTAGTTCAAAACGGTCGATGCGGCCGGGGCCGACACCATCCTCTCTCCGATAGCTGGAACAGTCGATAGAGAATTCCTTGAACTGACGTCGTAATAAATGAAGTCATTGTTTCCGGAGTCTTTTTATAGTGTGTGTTTGTCGACGCATTGATGTGCTAGTCAAGGCTGGTTGACTCCCTCGGATTATCCTTCAGCTACCATCAAGGGCACAGTCCCTTGATGCGTTTCTGCTTACAGGATGAGCTAAGCGTATATAAAAACTTGCCGCTCAAGCGGCGCAAAGTCTTGATGACAGGTGAGTCTTGTACAGTACGGTCTAGGCCATTTATTTCTACTTTTGTATTCTACTATTTGTGCTTTTCTTAGCAGCGTTGAGTTTACGCAGTTAGAGCTACTTTTCCCTTTCTTACATTAAATGTGATTATCTCCTCTTTCCCAGTTGCAATATGACCTCTATAGGTTTCGAGCTTCATTAAGTGATTATGATGATTATGACAATAATAATAATAATAATAATAATAATAATAATAATAATACTATTATTATTATTATTATTATTTATTATTATTATTATTATTATTATTATTATTATTATTATTATTATTATTATAAATATTGTTATTAAACATCTTCTTTGTTGTGTGATACGAGAAAGATATCCCATTTTACCTCAGTGCCTGCGAAAGGCATAGTACAGAGTGCTGCATGGGTCTCTAATTCAGTGAAATTTCAGCATTGAAAATTTAATGCTTATCAGAAGAATTCACACGTTAACTCACAGAAACTAATTTCTCAATTCTTTCAACAAAAAATGGTAAGATTAGCACCCACACAACACCAAAAAACTACACTTCTATAAATAAATAAATAAATAAGAATTCTGAACTCCTGGGTACCGTCAGTAAATCGCGTCTAAAGCATTCGGATCTCGACACTCGCCTGGGTAACACCATCATCAGAACAAGGAGCTGGCAAGCCTCGATCTCAGTTCCTTGTTCACTAAAATCCCCCACTGAACAATAGTCACGTTCTTCCAGCAGCACTTAACCTTCACTGACCTTGATATTTATTTTCCAATGCAGGATCTTGTTAACTTCATCGAGCTGTGTGTGACCTGGCAGTCTCTTCTTGTTTTTACGAGGATTACTTTTAAAGTAAAAAAATTGGGATGGCTATGGGTTCACCGCTTAGCACTGTCCTGGTGAACATTTACCTTGAGTGGGACTGACTCACAAACATCATCCCTCATCACATCACCTGGATTATATACGTCAACCTTGTCTTGATTGTATTAAATCTTTATAATTAGAAGCACTGATTCAAACTGCAGCCTCAATACACAGATACTCAGTAATAATAATAATAATAATAATAATAATAATAATAATAATAATAATAATAATAATAATAATAATAATAATATTATTATTATTATTATTATTATTATTATTATTATTATTATTATTATTATTATTATATACATATTCCAGACACCCGGGTTAAAAAAAATGCAGAAGGGAAGTATGAGGTAGTTGCAGGAATAAAAAGTGGCCGGTGCTTCGGGAGTGAGTTTGAGTGTCTGAGAGTATTTGATAAGTGGCAAAAAAAAGTGTCATGAGAGTGACAGGTAGCGAGGCTCATCAGGCTGATGGCTGGCCAAGCATCATGTTTCATGTTAAGTGTTGTAACAGTAACATAGGCCTTCCATCATTCCCATGGCTCCCAAATATCGTGTTTCATTTCACCAGAATAAAATACTAATTACGAGAGAGAGACCTTGCGACGACGTTTTGCTCCGTCCTGGATCACTCTCAAATCACAACCATGTTTCATGTTAAAGATTAAGACACATGTGCAACAGTTTGGTATCTTTATTGATGAAACGTTTCGCCTACACAGTAGGCTTCTTCAAGAGATACGTTTCACGAGTAAAGACACCCAACTGTTCCACATATGTTTTAATCTTCAGCTTGTCGGTATTTTATACCATTTCCAGAATATGTTATATGTTCACGTTACTGTACCAGTGACCTGATCTTCGTGGGTATTAGGGGGAGGGAGCTAAAGTCTGAGACGTGTCGATAGCTGATTGTACATTATATATGCAAAATGCTTGTGAATGACAGAACGAGTGTGGCTGGAACCGACGGCTGGCGGGTCCCTTTCTGTGATGTGTTGACAAAGCGAGTCATAGTGGAGGCTTGTTTAAGCGGTTATTAAACAAATCTTCTTTGTTAATGTTGCAGTTTGAAATTTCATTTGGGTTGTGATATATCCGCAATTCTAGCAAGGCAGTTGAATGAATGATGGTGAATGTATTTCCTTTTCTGGGTCATCCTACCTGTGGGAGACAGCCGATATTATTTTTTTTTCATATAACTTCAATGGGCAGTTTATTACAATATTTAAACTGATTTCAAACCCCATTTAATTTATTTTTATCAACATTTGTGTTGCACATCTTGCCTAGGAGTTTCACGTCGTTGTTAACGCAGTATTCAGTCACTTTGTACTTGTAATAATTCTTCATGTATGAGTGTATGAAACACTTAGACAGTCCTTCATGAATGAGTGAATAAAACGTTGAATCATTCAGGACTGGATGAGACGGTCGTGTAGTCTTTCTTCATTAAACGAGAACTGATTAATTAAGCGCTCTGAGTCCTTCAACATGTGCGATGTTTCTTTATGTGCGATGTTTCTTCGTGTGCGATGTTATATGTGCGATGTTTCTTCGTGTTCGATATTTCTTCGTGTGCGATGTTATATGTGCGATGTTTCTTCATGTGCGATGTTTCTTCGTGTCATGTACGTGGATGTGAGCAGATGACAAAAACAGATGGTGCTGATGTTGTGAATGAAAAGTTGAATCATCTGGCTCTGCGAAACAAGCGAAGAGGTGGAGGTTCGTCAGAGGAAAATAAACAGTTAATCTGATATATCTGAAGTTCTTATGAGCAAAGGAAGAGGTAGCAAATCTGTGTTAAATAATTCAGTTATGGAAGGAGAAAGAATATGAATGTCAAGTTCAAAATTATGTGGATTAAAGTAAAGGTTGGATGCAGAAGTGGGTCATAATAGCGTCTTATGCACCTGGAGAGAATGCAGGAGAGAGATTTTGGGAGATGTTAGGAGTGAATGTGCCAGAGCCTTTAAGACAAGTGGGGAGAATGTTTATGGTAGGGGACCTGAATGCTAAAATGGAGAAACTTTTGGGAGGTGTGTTAGGTAAGTTTGGAGACACCAGGTGTAAATGATAATGAGGGCCTTTGATTGAACTTACAACATAGAAAGGGTTTGATTATAGTGCATACATATTTTAAGAAAAGAGGATAATAAGTATACACACATTGATGTGGATGAAATGACAGTAGTTTATTTGGATTATATGTTGATGGTAAGACTGTTGAGTAGACTTCAGGATGTACATGTTTATAGAGAGGGGGCACAGATATATCAAGTCTTTCTAGTTGTAGCTACACTAGAGTAAAAGGTAGATGGGATACAAGGAGAATAGAAGGCATCAGGAAGAGAGAGAGGTGAAGGTTTATAAACTAAAAAGAGGCAGTTAGAGAGTAGATATAAGCAGCTATTGGAGGATAGATAGGCTAATGAGAACGCATAGGCAATGGAGTCGAAGAGGTATGGGGTAGGTTTAAAAATGTAGTGTTTTAGAGTGTTCAGCAGAAGTTGTGGTTTTGGAAGTGGGTGCAGGAGGAAGAACTGACCCAATTTGGAATGATGTAAAGAGAGTAGTAAAGGGAGAAAAGTTAGCATATGATTTTTACAAAGAAGTAGAAGTGATGCAAGGAGGAAAAGTATATGGAGAAAAGAGGAGTTAGAGAGAGTGAGTGAAGCAATGCTTAAAGAGAGCAAATGAGAAATTGGGTGAGATGTTATCAACAAATTTTATTAGAAAATAAGAAAAAGTTTTGAGTGAGATTAACAAGTTAAGAAGCCTAGAGAACAAATGGATTTGTCAGTTAAAAATAGGAGAGGAGAGTTATTAAATGGAGAGTTAAATTATTGGGAAGATGGAAGGAATATTTTGAGAATTGTTAAATGTTGATGAAGATAGGAAGCTGTGATTTCGTGTATAGGGCAGGAGGAATAACATCTTGTAGGGTGAGGAAGAGCCAGTTGTGAGTGTGGGGAAGTTCGTGAGGCAGTAGGTAAAATGAAAGGGGTAAGGCAGCCAGGATTGATGGGATAAAGATAGAAATGTTAAAAGCAGGTGGGGATATAGTTTTGGAGTGGTTGGTGCAATTATTTAATAAATGTATGGAAGAGGTAAGGTACTAGGGATTGGCAGAGAGCATGCATAGTTCCTTTGTATAAAAGCAAGGGGATAAAAGAGTGCAAAATTATGGGATAAGTCTGTTGAGTGTACCTGGTAAAGTGTATGGTAGAGTTATAATTGAAAGAATTAAAAGTAAGACGGAGAATAGGATAGCAGATGAACAAGGAGGCTTTAGGAAGGTGGGGTGTGTGGACCAGGTGTTTACAGTGAAACATATAAGTGAACAGTATTTAGATAAGGCAAAAAGGGTCTTTGTGGCTTTTTATGGTTTTGGGAAAAAGGGCGTATGACGGGGGTGGATGGGGGCAATGTGGCCAGATTTTTGCAAGTGTATGGTGTAGGAGGGGTGGGTTAAAGGAAAGCAGTAAAGGTTTTTGAGGATAGTGAGGCTAAAGGTTAGGTATGAAGGAAAAAGGGAAAATTTTTTCCCTTTAAAAAGTAGGCCAGAAAAAGGATGTGTGATGTCCCGTGGTTGTTTAATATATTTATAGATGGGGTTGTAAAAAGAAAACCCAGGGGGTCTTGGCAAGAGGCGTGGATTTAAAAAGAAAAGGAATCACACACAAAGTGGGAGTTGTCAAAATTCTTTGCTAAACACTGTGCTTTTAAAGGAGATTCTAAAAGGGGTTCGAGATTGGTGGATGAATTTGGTAGGGTGTAAAAAAGAAAAAAAATTTAAAAGGTGAATACGGAAAAGAGTGGGGTTATGGGGATAAAAAAAGATTAGGTGATGAAAGATTGAATATCAGATTGGAGGGAGAGAGTATGGAGGGGGTGAACGTATTCAATTTTTGGGGTGGACGGGGTTCAGCGGAGGGGTCTATAAAAGATGAGGTGAATCAAAAAATTTGATGGGGGGAAAAAAGGGGAGTGGTGCCCAGGAGTCTGGGGAGACAAAATTTTGCCCTTGGGGGAAAAAAGGGGAATGTTAGGTATAGTTTCAACGCTCTTTTTGGGGGGACGTGGGTGATAAAATGTTCAGCGGGAGAAGGCTGGAGGCAGGGGAAAATGTCTTCTGGGGGCAATGTGTGGTGAATATTGCGGGGAATTTATTTGGGGGTTTGGGGAGGTGCGGGATTCAAACTTTGCCCAGAGGGCTGAGGAAGGGTTGTTGGGTGGTTCGGACATGTAGAGAATGGAGCAAAACAGAATGATTTCCCAAGAGTGTATCAGTCTGTAGGGGGGAAAGGGAAAGGGCCCCGGGTGGGGGTGGGCCCTGGAAAGGTTGGGGGGAGAGAAAAGGAAAGGTTTTGTGTGCAAAGACGGATTTCCAGCAGGCATGCGTGAGCGTGTTTGATAGGGTGAAGGGAGACAAAGGGTTTTTTAATCTTGACGTGCTGTTGGGTGTGAGAAAAATAACTTTTATGAAGGATTCGGGGAAACCGGCGGGGCGGTTAAAAGTCCTGGAGGGGGGAAAATTAAAGTGCCTGCACTTTTGAAGGAGGGTTTTATTTGGAGTTTAAAAACTGGTGTGGCATTCGGGAAGAGGGTGATGGGGGGGAATGATGGTAAATTTTTTTTTTTCGGGCCCCTGCCTTGGGGGGAAAAGGGGGCCCATTTTGATAAAAAAATAATAAAAAAACGTGGGGTGTCTGGTGTTGGTGACACTATTGAAAAAAATCGTTCCCCAATTTTGCTGATGATGGGGAGGGGCCCGGGGTTTGGTGCCCCACCACTAGTAGATCTTCACAGATTTTCTTGGTATAATATCCGATGACGGGAAAAGCAGGTTCTTTGGCTGCAATGATGGGGGGTTATTTAATTTCTAAGGTGCACAGGTAGTTCAATAAAATGGAAAATCTCGGGGCTTTAAATCCTTCTCCTTTCTGTAGTTGATTGACAGGTGACCCTCCCCTTCACCCAAGCTAAAAAGATAGACAGGTTACCCACGGGCAAATAATCCTCTCCATGGCAGTGCATTACTCAAAGACGGGGGTGATTATTAAAACAGTCAACCTAGGGGCAAGACTGGGACTAAAGTTTATTATTGGTAAAAAGTGAAGTTTTTAAACCCCAATAAACCCACTAGAATAAAGGCAGGCGTTTTTTGGTAGTGTTGGGGCCCTAGGAGTGGGGTGATTTACTTTTTGCCCAGACCCCCACACGTCCCCCGGGAAAGGGGGAAAGGGGATGGGGGGAGATTAGACTGACCCTACGTTCCCAAACACCGGCAATCAAAACTATCATTTTGGGGGGTGGGGGAAAAGGCGGGGAAAAACGGGCGTGATTTTACCCCCCAATTTAGGGGAAATAAAAACTATTGTTCTATATTTTTCTATCTATTGAATTTTCCCCTACACCCCCCCATCCAAGACATGGTCAAGGGTATAAGAAGAAAAAGGCGAGGAAAAATTTCCCTAACTTAAATGGGCGTGGAAAAAATTTTCCCTGATTTCGGTTTAAACCCCAGGAAATAATTGGATGAACCATTGAAAACCAATATGGAACTTAAAAGCCTGGGGTCCCAAAATTCCCCTAAAGGTGACGGGGGGGTTTCCAAAAAAATTTCTAGGTATATCAAGGTTTGTGGTCCTTTAAAATAATTTTTTTCCCAGCAAAAAAAATTTAATTTTGGGAGATCCCCCAAAAAAAAACATTCCTTTTCTTTGTGGAGTATTTTTCCTGGGGGAAGGGAGTTTAAACAGGAAGCATACAGGGAAAAATTACCATCATGGTATTGAAAACCCGCACCTAACCCGGTTTTGGGGGCATCAATTTTAAAAAAAATGTTTTATCAATATCTGGAATTTTAAAGTACAGGGTCTTCAGAAGATTTTTAATCTCTTTAAAAACTTTCTCAAATGTGGGGGAAAGTTAAAAGGGTTTTTTTCCAAAATTTTTAAAGGGAAGTCAAAATAAATGCCTTAATCAGTAAGGTTCGGGAAAAACCGTGAAAAATAAAAACCAAAAAAAATTTGCATGGGCTTCTTGGTTTTGAAAATTAAATTCAAATAAAGCTTTGATCTTACGGGAGGCTGCAGGTGTTATTAAATTATCGGCCCAAGATATCTAATTTTGGGTTATCCCCAAAGGAAGGATTTCTTCGGCGGCAGTAAAGGCCATGTGGGGCGTAACCTCGCAAAACTAATGTTAATTTTTGGATATTTGCCCCCGTAGATGTCTTTAAAATAAATGTTATCAAAAAAAACGGGAAACATTTGGCTTTTCCCAAGACCTTTCTCATCAGTCTCAGATCCCGGCAGTTACCAAACCGGGGGCCCCAGTTCTATATTGCATCAGTCCTTGGTTTTGGGGAAAAAAGGGGGTGTACGGGCAGAAGAGTATCTAACATTACTTGATGTATCCCGCGATAAATCTGAAAAGAAGGAAGCGTCAAAAAATTTTGTGTAGATCACTATTTTTGGGGCATAGGCTCAGCACCCCACCGAGTTACGGCTTTAAAGGGCCTCTGAAGTCAATAGCAAGTCTATATGAATTATCCCCCTTCTTAACCATGACTACTGGTAACAATATGAAGATACTGAAGGTTAAATGATCTTTAGTTTTAAAAATTTTTGTCTACCTCTCGGTAAAATGCACCCCCTAAGGTGAACGGGAATTGGGTATAATTTTCTTTGATAGGATTTCTGTCTTTAAAGGCAATCTTAGGGTTTTTCCCTGGAGGTAACACCTGGAATTTAGAAAAGACGTCTAAAAAAGTTACTCACACATTGAAGAAAATTCATTTTCTTATGGTCATAAAAGATTCATTAATATTAATGGTGGGCGCCCGAGGGGTCAAAAAGTCACCAAGTCTGTAATTCTTCATCACAGTCTAATTTAAAATTTAAATTCCACACTTTACATTTTTCCCAGTTTTTTATCAAGTTCTTTGGGGGGAAAAACTAAATTAAAGTTGTTGGGGCAGTTGGAATTTCTTCGGTAATATTTCTTAAGGATGTTGATATGATAAAGTTTGGGTTTTTCCCTTAAACTTTGGGGGAAACCCAGTTTTTCCCTAAATTTTAATATTTTATATGGACCTTTCCGCTACTAATAATTTATTTGACTTGATAGGCAAAAGTCCCGGAAATCCCCACTTTGAAATTTCTCCTCTGATTTTTTGGAATCAAAATATTTTTTGTACTGGTCATTGACAAACTTGGGTTTTCGAAACTATGTCAAAAATTCTCCTCAAGTTTGGATCAAGGTCAAGGAGAAACTGGAAAAAGGGGCTGAACCTCAGCATTTACCTCCTCATTAGCCCATAAGCCCATGAAGGAGGGGCCAATGGGCCTCTGGCCTGTCTACCATAGAAAGTTAAAAGGTAAAACCCCCAAGGGTCACTGGGAACTTCCCCCCTTGGCAAAAAAAAGCACAGGGTAAATTTTAATCCCCCCCTTGGGTTTTAAAAAGGGAGAAAAGGTTTCCTTAAAATGGACTTGAGAATCAAAATGTGGCGCTCAACCCCTCCCATTACAGCTGGGATGATAGGGTTTTAGTGAAGGGCTTCAGTCCCAGAATTGGGTATAGATGTTGTTAAAAATTTCAGATGGGGTTGTGCCCCACGGTCAGACAAAATTTTTGGGATCCCCACTCTGGAGAAGATGGAAAAAAACCAGCCACCTCTGTTAGTAGTTATGGTTTTAAAAAGGGTAGGTTTGGGAAAACTCGAAGCATAATAAACTAATTTAAATATATCTATGCCCCCCAGATAAAGTGGAAAAAAGGCCCAAACGATGTCAATGGTTTCTCTTTCAAACAATTAAAAAAAGGGTAAGCTTTTTGCCCCTTAGGTTTTTCCCTTGGTACCTCGGGAGGGGGATGACGGTTGGCAAATTTTCCCGATCACAATGGGGTAGTGATATCTGGGGACTTTTTTGGCCAAAAAAGGGTTTTCCCTAATTTTTTTTTTAAGGGTTTTTAAATTCCAAAAATGCCCGGCCACTGGCGGTCATGACCTTTTAAAGGGGAAATCTCTCTGCATTGACTTGGGAACAACAAAGATGGAAAAATCAAATCTCATCGGGAATTTAATTTGAATGCGGCTTTCAATATACCTTTTATATATTCAAATTTATATGAAAATTTTTCCCCTTTAGATCCCAAATTTTGTTTAGGCGGCATTATGGAAATTCTGAAAAAGGGGGCAATTACGTTGTAAATTGACAAAGGAGTCCTTCGATTTTCCAAAAACTTAAAGTCGGGAAAAATAAAAGGATGGACGGTAAAAAAACCTGGGCTTTGGTCTGAGCCTAGTAAAGACATTTATGGTATGGGAGGCGATATTTTCCTTTCACCCCAACAAGTAAACCCCGGTTTGATCCTACTACCTCATTTTGGGGTAGCACCCACGGGTTTTAATCCCATGGGGTCTCACGAGACTTTTGTCTCATCTGAACTTTCGAGGGCTTCTCCAACTCAAAGGAAAGGGAGGATCTGAAAACTTATACCCATCTTTGGTGATAAAAGGTCAACCTCGGAAAATGGCCCTTTTCATTACCTATTAGTACGGACCCCAAAAGTGGGGGGAGCTAGTCTGGGGGGGCCAACCTGTAAACCCTTTAGCCCTAATGTAACAACGGATTGGGAAAAAGGGTTTTCCCGTACGGCCCCAAGTAACCCTGAAAGTATAGCAGAGGAATGAGTTTTTTTAAGATTGGGGAACAGCTTTCAGAAATTCCCTTACATGTGCACCCAAATTTTTAAAATGGTAGATACATTAAGTCCTGTTGTTCCTGAACGGAAAAAGGGTGCCGGGTCTTTTACAGTCTTTAAAACATTTTCCCTTTTTGGACCTTCTTGAAGGACAATCGGGGTTTATGCCCCTTAACACCCCAAAATGAAAACGGGAAAAAAGAAGTCTTTTTACTTTCCACTAAAAGGCTTTGATTTCTTGGGGTCTGATAAAACCCTTGCCCCAGGGTTCGACCCCTTTTGGGGTTTTATGGGAAATTGTAAACCCCCAGCAAAACAGGTAAACAGCCTAAACAATTTCCTCCAGTTTTAAACCCAGGTTACGTTCTCTGATGAATTTTCCGTATCTGAGGGGGAGGACCCCAAATCGGGAATTGGTCAGAACCATGAAGTCTCAGAAGATTCCAAGCTGTGATAAATTCCTGAACTCTCTATAAAAAATCGAACAAACGAAAAATTGTTACCTGTAACTCCCAAAAGTTCGGGCCGGGCTGTAAGGCATCCCCTGAAATCTTTCTGTAAAAATTTAAATTGGTTTTGAAAATGCTTTGGGATTGCCTTTTTCAGAAAGGTTATAATTACTTTGATATCCTGTGACAAAGTTATTAGATATTAAACAGAAAGAAAATAACTTTCCCCAACCTGGTAGCCCCAGGTGTCAGCGGGCCTTTACAGGGGGTGGGTTTTTTTAAACCTGATAATGAAATTTTGTTTTCCCCCCACCGGAAGGGGAAAATTGGGTGTTGGAATATGTGCACTGATTTTGGTTTGTTCCATTCTCCTTCCTCTAATAGTTGTTGTGTAAGGGTTAACATTCCCCAATTCAAGGCGAGTTTTTTTTGGCCCTCCGATCCTTTTCTCTTTTATTAACTCATGCTCTCTGTCTTTCCCCCGTTCTCTAGTTTTTTCCTCAATTTCCCTCTATCCTTTGCTTTTTCCTAAATTTCCCTTTTAAATTTTAAAATTTTCCTCACGTATTTAACTTGTTCCTCATTTTCCCCTAGCTTTTTCCCTCACGATCAAGTCTATCCCCTTCTTTTGGTTTTCCCGCTCTCTTTCTGTTTTTTTCTTGGATTTCTCTCTCAATTCTCTCTCTCCCCTTTTTTCCCCCTGTCTTTAAAGGTTCTCTTTCCCCTTTTTTCTCTTCTTTTTCCCGATTCTTTCTCTCTCCTTTTCTTCTTCTTTTTCGATTCTCTCTCTCCTTTATTCTCTTCTCTTTCCCTTTCTAGCTGTCTTTCTTCTCTCTCAATTCTCTCTTTTTAAAGTTTTTGGGATCTTAGCACTAATATAAGATTCAAATTTTCCTTTTTCTAATTTCCCAGCATTCACCCAAAACTGGTATTCATCCATACTTGAAAGAAAAACAAACTAGGGGGGAAATAAAACGGGTATTAAAGAAAACGGAGGGTTCAATTCCTGCCCCGCTCAAATATAAAAAAACCCAGGGGGCTCGACCCCTGCTTCAATTAAACAATATGTATTAAAAAAACGAAGGGTTCTATAAAAGCCCCGAGCAAACAATGAAATTTGAAAGGGGTCTTGACCACCCAATTTTCCCACCAACAAATAAAAGAGTGTCCTAAGGGTTTCCCTTGGAAATAATAAAGGGCTCAATGAAACAAGTTGTCACTGGAAAATCTCAGGCCCCTAAGTCTAACCCCCTAAAAAAGTGTTTCAAACTCACATGAAAATTGGCAAATTAACTATTATACCCTGCCTGACTTGACACAATAAATTGAGACTAAACAATCCCCAAATTTTTTAAAAAATCTCCTATTCCTAAGAGAATGATTACTCATGGCTGGGTGGAAAAATTCTGTGGTATGCGGCGTTGAAGTTCAATTTAGATTCGAGATGGGTTGAATCTTGTTTCCCCAGTAAAGTTGACCCTTTTGGGGATTGCCATTGTGAACTTACTCAGCCCTGTAACAACTAAACAGTATTCCCAAGGTTTGGCTCCTCCTCAGGAAAATTAATGAAAAAAAAAGAAATAATAAGAAAAACAAACACTTTATTATGTAGAAAATATAAAATGTAAAACACTTAAATAAAAATATTAATCCTAAATTAAAAAAAAGAAAAAATTTAAAAAATAAAGTAACTTTTTTAACTAATATTATGGGTTTCTAGTGTTGGTGACCTTTTTTTTGAAATCATGTGGTTTTTGATGATGGGGGGCGCAGGTGTTGGGGTTTGCCCACTGGCTGGTTTTTCACAGTGAAAAGGGGGCCCCAGTAGTATCCCATACAGGGAAAACGGGGTTTTTTACCCCTGCAATGATGTGGGTTTTCGTCCGCAATTTCATACGGGGGCACAGGTCCCAAAACAAATGGGGACGTCTCCAGGACTTAGTCCTCTCCATTCTTTCGTTGATTGGCCCGGTGACCCCTCCCTTTTCAAGCTGAAAAGATAGACAGGTTAAACCCCCTGCTTAAATAATCCCTCCATGGCGGGGTACAATACTCAAAAAACATGGTGATTATTACAACAGTCAACCTAGAGCAAGACTGGGAAAAGGGCTAAGTTTTTTATTGGTCAAAAGGGGAAGCTTTTCCCAAAAAATCCACTAGAATACAAACAGGTTATTACAGTAGTGTTGGGGCTGCAGAATGGGGATTTACTGTTTTACCCAAGGGGGCCCCCCTTTTGGGGGAAGGGGGGGGGAAGGGATGTGAATTTTACGGCCCTACGTTTTAAAAAAGCCCGGGGAATAAATTTTTCACTTTAGGGGTTGGGGGGAAAAAGGCCCCAAAAAGGGCTTGGCACCTACCTTTAAATGGGGAGCCGGCAATAAACTATTGTTACTATATTGCTACTCCTATCTATTAACTTTTCCTTCACATTGGACCATGATGATAGTCTATTTTGGACCATGATGATAGCCTTTTGGACCCGGAAGGGCTATATTGGACCATGAATCTATTTGGGCCATGATGAAGTTTATTTTGGGCCCGATGAAATTATTTGGGAAAAATTATTTTCCCATATTTGGGCCCAAAAAAATCTATAAATTAAAACCCTGTAAAAGTCTATTTGGGAAAAGATGATAACCCATGTTGGGCCATGATGATATTCTATTTTGGAAACCCTGATGATAGTCTATTTGGGCCATGATGATCCTATTTTGGGTTATCAAATTTTATGTTGGGCCAGATGAAAAATCTATTTGGAAAGATAAAAGTTATTTGGACCATGAATTTGTCTATTTTGGGAAAGATATTAAATTTAGACCATGATGATAGCTATGTTGGACCATGTGAATAGTCTATATTGGACCATGATTGTTTGGGTTTAAAAATGATAGCCTATTTGGACCATGATGAAATCTATTTTGGGCCATGATAGTCTATTTTGGGCCACAATAATTTATGTTGGGCCATGATAATAGTTTTATTTTGGAAACCCCATGATCATCTTATTTGGGAAAAGGTAAAAATTATTTTGGAAACCCTGATAGTCATTTTGGGCCATGATGATAACCTATGTTGGAAATGATGATAGTTTTATTTTTAAAAACCTGATAAATCTATATTTTGGGCCCCTGATGATAGTCTTTTGAACCATTTTAAAATTTTCCCATTTTGGGCCATGATGATAAATCATTTTGGGCCATGATTAAAATCTATTTGGGCCATTTATATTTGTTATTTTGGAAACCCTATTATTTCTTATTTGGGAAAAGATGATAGTCTTTTTGGGCCATGATGATGGTCTATGTTGGACCATGATAGCCTTTTTTGGACCATGATGATATTTATATTTGGACCAAGATGATAGCCTATTTGGACCCCTATTAAAATTTTCATCTGGGGCAACATAGGCCATCATAATCCCAAAAAATATTGGTCTAACAATTTTTCATGGTCTTTTGAAACCCCATCCGGTCCCCCCTGTTTTTCATGGGCCCAACCCGGAAAATCATACTTGCATAAACTATGTTTAAACCCTGATAAAACTTGTTGGGCCATGATATTTGCCTATGTTGGGGCCAAAAAATAGTCTGTTAAAATTCCAAAATTTATTTAGACCAAAGATAGTCTATTTTGGCAAGTAATCTATAAAAAGGACCCTTTATAGTCTTTTTTGGGCCATATTTATGATGTTGGAACCCTGGTATTTCCCTTTTTTAGGGCCATGATAGTCTATTTTGGACCATGATGATATTATGTTGGGAAAAGATGATAGTCTATTTTGGACCAATGATGTCTATGTTGGAAACCCTGACGATGTCCATATTTTAAACCCCCAAAAGATAATCTATTTTGGACCCTTTATGATAGTCTGTATTTGGAATTTTTATGATATTATTTTGGGCCATATTTATAGTATATGTTGGACCATGATGATATTCTTTTTGGACCATGATAGTCTATGTTTGGACCATGATGATAGTCATTTGGACCAAGATGATAGCCTATGTTTTGGGCCCGGGTGGGGCTATCTCCCTGGGCCCAAACCCCGCTATCATGGTCCCCCAAAAACTTATCATGTCCCCAAAATCCTTTTCATCATGGTCCTAAATTCCCTGGTCTTTTTTATCATGGTCCAAAAAAGGCTATCATCATGGTCAACTTGGGAAAAAAATGGTTCCCAAAATGGGCTATCATCATTTCTGATATAAACTATGTTTTGGGCCCTGATAGTCTATGTTGGACCATGATTTGCCTTTTTGAACCAAAATCTGGTTTGATTGATTTTGTTTTGGGCCATTTATGATAGTCTATGTTGGACCCCTGATGATAGCCCATGTTGGACCCTGATGATAGTCTATGTTGGGGCAATGATAATCTATTTTGGACCCGGGTAGTCTATTTTGGACCATGATGATAGCCTATTTTAGTCATAATAGTCTGTTAGACCATGATAGTTTTTTGTTGGACCATGATGATAGCCTATGTTGGACCATGATGATAAAAATATGTTGGACCATGATGATGCTATTTTGGAAAGTGATAAATCTTTTGGAAATGATAATCTATTTGGACCTGATAATCCATGCTGGACCATGATGATATTTTTTGGGGGTTGATAATCTATGTTGGGCCAAAGATAGTCATGTTGTACCATGATAGTCTATTTTGGACCATGATGATAGTCTATTTTGGAATGTTATAGTCTATTTTGGACCATTATTATTTGTCTATTTTGGACCATGATGATAGTCATGTTTTAAATGATGATAAAAATTTTGTTGGACCTGATGAATCTATGTTGGTTCCCCCAAATTGTAGTCTTTGTTGGACCCTATTATTTTTTTGTTTTGGGCCAAGATAGCCATTTTGGGCCATGATATTTGTCTATGTTGGACCATGATGATAGTCTATGTTGGAAACCCGGGTAATCTATGATCGACCAAAATTTTAATCTATGTTGGAACCCTGATAGTCTATGTTGGACCATGATGGCAATCTATTTTGGAAACCCTGATATTCCTTTGTTGGAAACCCTGATGATAGTCTATGTTTTTAAACCCTATTTATATATTTGTTGGACCAAGTAGTCTATTTGGATATAATGGAATTTCCCGGGGGCCCGCGCCCCGGCCCCGTCTGTGGGCCAGGGCCCCATGGTGGTCAGGGCCTGATTAAACGAGCTTTACTGCTGGCCGCACGCAACCCGCGTCGAACAACAGCCCGGCTGAGGGACCGACTTTGGGTGCGCCCGTGCCTGCTTGAAACAACCCGGGGTCTATTGGGAAAACCCCCTTTTATGCCGGGGGCGGGTGATCGGTTTGGGCCTCTGACACTTATTTGTTGTTTTTAACCCTGTTAGTGACACCCCCGCTTTTCATTGGGGATGTTGCATCGTCTGCCAGTCTTTTTCTTTCGTTGGTGAGTGATTTTCGTGTGCAAGTTCGGGACTATCCCCTAAGATTTTCCAAATGTTAATATAATCCTTTTATCTCTTTTCCCCCATTCCGGGGGTACAGGTTCAGGGAACTAAACGCTCCCAAAAATTGAGGTGTTTTCTCCCTTAGCGCGCCGTGAAGGTTTCTGTACATTTCTAGGTCGAAATTTCCTGCCTTGAAAGGTGCTGTTAATTTTGCAGCAATATTCCGCCTAAAAATAGAACAAGCTACCGAAGGTGTCCCCCGGGCTTGGCATCCCAGGTTTTGAAAAGGGTTTTCATTATCCATCCTGACATTTTTTTAGCAGATGCGGTTTATCAATGTTATAGTCCTTGAAGGTGAGATCCTCCGACACCCGTCACTCCACGTCTTTGCGTTGGTGTTTCGCTCTATTTTGTGGTTGGAATTTGTTTTATACTTCGATGAAGTTTTAATTTTTTTTCGTTTTCCTTTTCGGGGTAATTTAAATTTCTCATCACTGAACTTCTTTGTTTTCTGCAGCCCATTTAAATATTTGGTTGATGTCCACCTGGAGCCTTGCGGTAATGGAAACACTGTCATGCAAATTCCGGGGGTCATCCCAAAGGAAACCGGGCTGTTTTTTGACATCCTTGTCTTTTGTCAGATTGAGGATGGGGAACAGGGCAGGGGGAGTTTTCTGGGTTTCCGGAAATTCTCCCGGGGAAACCCTCTCGTTCTGTTCCCCAAAACCTTCTGACATGAAAAATTTAGCCACCTTTTGCTTTCCCTTTACACCAAATTTTTTATCTTTCTTCCCTTCAAAAATCATTAAAAATTTTTTGAGCCCGAAAAGGGCCCCCGGGTGAAAACTTTTAATTTTCCCTATGAAAAAGTGGGGTAAACTTCATCGAAAAAAATTAAAAATAAATTGTCTTTCGGGGAAAAGGCTGTTCACCATGTACCTCAGACTTTCTTTTTTACAACTACTCCTTTTTTTCTTTTGTTGAAATTTTGTCCCTCTACCAACCCTTTTTTTTCCTTTATCACGCCTTTTGGGCGCTATTACTCATGGTCACACTTGTCGAAAAACTTTCCCCAAAGTCTTGTATGTTACATCCCCGAATACTGTTTTTCTTCTAGAGCATCCCGGACCTTGTCATAGTGGTCAGTAGTTTGGGGAAAGGGAGGGGCGGCCCGCTCCAAACCCTTTGCCCTGGGTTGTTAATTGATGGGTATCTAGATGGGTGGTGAAACTTTTCTTCTTAGGACCCTTTCAAAGATTTTTTTGATATGGGACGTTAGCGCTATCGGTCTGTGGGTTCTTTGATATTACATTACTGCTTGCCTTTTGGAGTGGGGCTATGTCTGTGTGTTTGGGACTTTGGGGCGGCCCCCCTGTCCATGTTCCCCCTTCTCCCGGATGTTAAAAAAATATATTTAAAACTTCTTGCAGTTCTTGTGCTTTTGGGGTTTCCCTGAATCTGGCCCCGGGGCAGAGTGTGGGCCCTTCATTTTTCCCTTTTTTCGGTGTCATTTGGCGTCATTTAAAAGTGGGGGGCCCCCCTCTGGAGCTAACCTGAAGGTCCCCCCTGGTTCTGGGCTTGTCTGGAGGGCCCCGGTCAACTGGGGGGCTTGCCTGGGGGCCAATCTGGTCTACTGGGCCGGGCCAAAGAAACCCCTGTTCTGGGCTTGCCTGGAGGTCCACCTGGGGCTGGGGCTGCCGAAAGGGCCACCCCGTCTCCACAGCTTGCTGGGGGTCCACCTGGTCTACTGGAGGGTTGCCCGGGGCCACCTGGTTCTGGAGCTTGCCCGGAGGCCCCCGGTTCTGGAACTTTGGGGGGGACTACCGGTTTCTGGAACTTGATGAGGGGCCAACTCCACCCGGGCTTGGGGAGATGTCCCACCTGGTTCTGGAACTTGGTGGGGGGCCACCTGGTCTACTGGAACTTGGTAGGGGACCACCTGGTCTACTGGATCTTGGTGAAGTCCCCCGGGCTACTGGAACATGGTGGGGACCACCTGGTCTCTGGAACATGGTGAGGGGAGGGGGATTAAAAATCTCCCGGCCTAGGCTTTTTTCAGACCGGGGCCCCCTTTTAGTTCGGGGAAGCGAAGCGACCTTCCCAAAAGGGGGTTGGGGAGGGGGCGGGGTGAGCCTGTTTAAAAATCCAAAATTTAAAAACATTCTGGATATTTAGATTAAATTTAATGGAAAGTACATCCCAAAACCAAAAACCCTTTACCAACAACCATTATAACTATCTTTTTAAATCATATTTTAAAAAATAAACTCAAGACAGCATGTTTCTAGATTTTGGCTATTAAAGTGACATCATGTTCCTTTTATTCAGCATAACCACCGACTATTATTCCTTTTAAAAACACTGACCATTATTTTATCATTGCATCATGCATAAGACTATCAAATATATAAACTACAGAAAATTGGGGAGGAAACTCCCTACTCACCCCTTAGGGAAAAAAACAGCTGTTCTGATGAAAAAAAGGCGTGTTAGTGTTGCCCCTCTATGGTTAGGGTTTTTTATTTTTTTTTTATTTTATTTTTATTATTTATTTTTGTTTTTGTTAATTTTAAAAAAACCCAAATTTTTCTGTAAACAGGGGGTTTTTGGTAAGGGGCCCATTTCCCCCATGTGCCCGTCTTAGACCCCAACCCCGGACCGCAGGGCCCCCCAAAAGCGCGGGGGCCCCAAAGGGAAATGCTAGTTTGCCCTTAGGGAATCCCGGGCCCAGGGGAGGGGCCACCTGGTTCTGGAACATGGTGAGGGGCCCCCTGGGTCTACTTGGGAAAATTGGTGAGGGTCCCCTGGTCTGAAACTTGGTGGGGGGCCACCTGGTCTACTGGAACTTGGTTTATATGTCCCCCTGGTTCTGGAACTTGGTGAGATGTCCCCCTAGTCTACTGGAACGGGGAGGGGCCACCTGGTCTACTGGAACTTGGGGATGGGACCACCTGGGCTCTGGAACTTGGGGAGATGTCCCCCTGGTCTACTGGATCGGGGATGGGGTCCACCTGGTCTACTGGGCTTGGTGGGGGCCACCTGGTCTCTGGGCCTTGGGGAAGGGGCCCCCCTGCCCCTGGAACGGGGAGGGGCCCCCCCTCTACTGGGGCGGTGAGGGTCCACCTGGTTCTGGAACTTGGTGGGGAACCTGGTCTACTGGAGCTTGGGGGGGGGGTCCACCCGGGGCCTGGGGTGGTGGGGAAACCCGGTCTCTGGAACATGGTGGGGTCCCCTGGTTCTGGAACATGGGGAGGGGACCACCTGGTTCTGGAACTTGGTAGGGGGTCCACCTGGTTCTGGAGCTTGGTGAGGGTCCACCTGTCTACTGGAACTTGGTGAGGGTCCACCTGGTCTACTGGAACATGGTGAAGGGCCCCCCCTGGGGCTACTGGAACATGGTGAGGTCCACCTGCCCCTGGAACTTGGTGAGGGGCCACCTGGTCTACTGGAGCTTGGGGGGGAAACCCGGTCTACTGGAACATGGTGAAAAGGGCCCCCGGTCTACTGGAACATGGTGGGGGTCCCCGCTCTACTGGCTTGCAACACTTGGGTTGGAAACAGTAAATGTATAAAAGGCATTCAGCATGAAGTTATAAATAGACAATAGATCAGGTCAGCAAACAAAGGGGGACAGCAGAGGGCAGCAAGGGACTAGCTCCCTTAAGGTTTACTATACTAATAGCAGGAGTGTAAGAAATAAGATAGATGAGCTAAGATTAATTGCAAGTGCAGGAAACATAGATATTATTGCTATAACAGAGACCTGGCTCAATCTGAAAGATAGAGAGATGCCCTCTGAATGTCACATACAAGGCTATAAATTATTCCACACTGACAGGGTCAACAGGAAAGGTGGTGGAGTAGCGATGTATGTCAGAGACAATTTAAATTGTTGTGTTAGACAAGATATTAAATTAGAAGCGTCAGCCACTGAATCTGTTTGGTTACAGCTTCTCGAGGGCCGAGAAAAACTAATTTTGGGTGTGATTTACAGGCCCCAAATCTTGATAGGGAGTGCAGTAAACTTCTATGGGACGAAATTCGTAAGGCATCTACATACGAAAATGTTGTGCTAATGGGAGATTTCAACTATAGACAGATTGACTGGAGCAATTTGACAGGAAATTTAGAGTCAGGTGACTTTCTTGATACGATCCAGGATTGTTTTTTAAAACAGTTTGTGACAGAGCCAACTAGGGGAAATAACCTCCTTGATTTGGTTCTTGCCAGTAGGGAAACACTAATTAATAATCTTGAGGTTAATGATGAGCTTGGGGAAAGTGATCACAAATCACTCAGTTTTAATATATCATGGAATTCCCCTAATAATGGCAATCAAGTCTCCGTCCCTGACTTTCGCTTGGCTGATTTCATAGGACTGAAAAATTACTTAGGTGGGCTGAACTGGAATGACCTGACTAAGGGTCAGGTAGGTGGTGATGGTTGCCGATATGATGCTTTCCAGGGCATAGTTCTAGCTGCTCAGTCAAATTATGTTCCAAATAGGGAAATCAGATCAAACAAAAATGATCCTAAATGGATGAACAATAGATTAAAATATCTGATTGGTCAAAAGAGAGGCATATATAGGCAAATCAAAAGAGGAGAGGGGCAATTGAGAAATCGATATATTCAGTTAAAGAGAGAAATAAAAAAGGGAATTAGAAAAGCAAAAAGAGATTATGAGGTTAAAGTTGCAAGAGAATCGAAGACTAACCCAAAAGGATTCTTTCAGGTATACAGAAGTAAGATCAGGGACAAGATAGGCCCACTCAAAAGTTCCTCGGGTCAGCTCACTGACAGTGATAAGGAAATGTGTAGAATTTTTAACACATACTTCCTCTCAGTTTTTACACAGGAGGATACCAGCGATATTCCAGTAATGATAAATTATGTAGAACAGGACGATAATAAACTGTGCACGATTAGGGTCACAAGTGACATGGTCCTTAGACAAATAGATAAATTAAAACCTAACAAATCCCCAGGCCCTGATGAACTGTATGCAAGGGTTCTAAAGGAATGTAAAGAGGAGCTTAGCACACCTTTGGCTAATCTTTTCAACATATCACTACAAACTGGCATGGTGCCAGATAAGTGGAAAATGGCAAATGTGATACCTATTTTCAAAACAGGTGACAGGTCCTTAGCTTCGAACTATAGACCAATAAGCCTAACCTCCATAGTGGGAAAATTTATGGAATCAATAATTGCCGAGGCAATTCGTAGCCACCTTGATAAGCATAAATTAATCAACGAATCTCAGCATGGTTTTACAAAGGGGCGTTCCTGCCTTACGAATTTATTAAATTTTTTCACTAAGGTATTTGAGGAGGTAGATCATGGTAATGAATATGATATTGTGTATATGGACTTCAGTAAGGCTTTTGACAGGGTCCCACATCAGAGACTATTGAGGAAAATTAAAGCACATGGAATAGGAGGAGAAATTTTTTCCTGGATAGAGGCATGGTTGACAAATAGGCAGCAGAGAGTTTGCATAAATGGGGAGAAATCAGAGTGGGGAAGCGTCACGAGCGGTGTTCCACAGGGGTCAGTGTTGGGCCCCCTGCTGTTCACAATCTACATAAACGACATAGATGAGGGCATAAAGAGCGACATCGGCAAGTTTGCCGATGACACCAAAATAGGCCGTCGAATTCATTCTGACGAGGACATTCGAGCACTCCAGGAAGATTTGAATAGACTGATGCAGTGGTCGGAGAAGTGGCAGATGCAGTTTAATATAGACAAATGCAAAGTTCTAAATGTTGGACAGGACAATAACCATGCCACATATAAACTAAATAATGTAGATCTTAATATTACGGATTGCGAAAAAGATTTAGGAGTTCTGGTTAGCAGTAATCTGAAACCAAGACAACAGTGCATAAGTGTTCGCAATAAAGCTAATAGAATCCTTGGCTTCATATCAAGAAGCATAAATAATAGGAGTCCTCAGGTTGTTCTTCAACTCTATACATCCTTGGTTAGGCCTCATTTAGATTATGCTGCACAGTTTTGGTCACCGTATTACAGAATGGATATAAATTCTCTGGAAAATGTACAAAGGAGGATGACAAAGTTGATCCCATGTATCAGAAACCTTCCCTATGAGGATAGACTGAGGGCCCTGAAACTGCACTCTCTAGAAAGACGTAGAATTAGGGGGGATATGATTGAGGTGTATAAATGGAAGACAGGAATAAATAAAGGGGATGTAAATAGTGTGCTGAAAATATCTAGCCTAGACAGGACTCGCAGCAGTGGTTTTAAGTTGGAAAAATTCAGATTCAGGAAGGATATAGGAAAGTACTGGTTTGGTAATAGAGTTGTGGATGAGTGGAACAAACTCCCAAGTACCGTTATAGAGGCCAGAACGTTGTGTAGCTTTAAAAATAGGTTGGATAAATACATGAGTAGATGTGGGTGGGTGTGAGTTAGACCTGATAGCTTGTGCTACCAGGTCGGTTGCCGTGTTCCTCCCTTAAGTCAATGTGACCTGACCTGACTAGGTTGGGTGCATTGGCTTAAGCCGGTAGGAGACTTGGACCTGCCTCGCATGGGCCAGTAGGCCTTCTGCAGTGTTCCTTCGTTCTTATGTTCTTATGTTCTTTATCAACGAGCACGCAGAATTTACCTCTGTCGTCGTCTTCGCTCCGCTGCTCTCTCTTTACCTTCCCTTCTCGCTGATGGACCCACCTTTCATCCGGACTCTCTCATTGACTTTTTGACAACAACTGACTTACTTCACAAATTCTGATACCTTCAGCCCTTTCTACTTCAATCTCTTGCTACCCTCTACCCCCGTACTATCCCCGGCCCCGCTGTTTTCTGTAACCTGCTGGTCATCCCTCCTCCCTTCTGCCATCCAATACCCTTACTTCCTTCCCTACCCTGCAGCGCTGTATAGCCCTTGTGGCTTAGCGCTTCTTTTTGATTATAATAATAATAATGGGGAGAAATCAGAATGGGGGCACGCCACAAGCGGTGTTCCTCAGGGGTCAGTGTTGGGCCCGTTGTTGTTCACAATTTACATAAACGACGTAGATGAGGGAATAAATAGCGACATAAGCAAGTTTGCTGATGCCACCAAAATAGGCCGTCCAATTCATTCTAATGAGGACACTAGAGCACTCCAGGATGATTTGAATAGACTGACGCAATGGTCCGAGAAGTGGCAGATGCAGTTTAATATTGACAAATGCAAAGTTCTCAATGTTGAAGTTAAATAACCATGCCACATATAAACTAAATAATGTAGATCTTAATACTACTGATTGCGAAAAGGATTTAGGAGTTCTGGTTAGCAGTAATTTAAAACCAAGACAACAGTGCATTAGTGTTTGCAATAAAGATAACAGAATTCTTGGCTTCATATCTAGAAGTATAAATAATAGAAGTCCTCAGGTTGTTCTTCAACTCTATATATCCTTGGTTAGGCTTCATTTAGACTATGCTGCACAATTCTGGTCACCGTATTACAGAATGGATATAAATGCTCTGGAAGACGTACAGAGGAGGATGACAAAGATGATCCCATGTATCAGAAATCTTCCCTATGAGGATAGACTGAGGTCCCTGAATCTGCACTCTCTAGAAAGGCGTAGAATTAGGGGGGATATGATCGAGGTGTATAAATGGAAAACAGGAATGGTTTCAAGTTGGAAAAATTCAGATTCAGAAAGGATATAGGAAAGCACTGGTTTGGTAATAGAGTTGTGGATGAGTGGAACAAACTCCTGAGTACAGTTATTCAGGCTAAAACTTTGTGTAGTTTTAAAAATAGGTTAGATAAATACATGAGTGGGTGTGGGTGGGTGTGAGTTGGACCTGACTAGCTTGTGCTGCTGGGTCTGGTGCAGTGCTCTATCCTTGAGTGGATGTGACCAGACTGGGTGGGTCATTGGGCTAATCCGGGGAGGGGAGACATGGACCTGCTCCGCATGGGTCAGTAGGCCTGTTGCAGTGTTCCTTCTTTCTTATGTTCTTATGTTCTTATGGACGAGTCTCCAGAGGGTTGACTTCGTACTCAACTACACCAGAGAGACAAGAGGGTGCGATTGCATTTATTTAAAGACTACTGATGCCATTCTCTCTTCGCTGACGGCAATGTGGAAATTATTTAATTTCCGAAGCTATAGTGCCTAATAAGTGTTTAATGTGTTGATTTGGGTCAAAATGTATTTGTATTTTGAATGAAACCAACTGAGTTCCCGCTGCGCCTGCGCAGATGTGCCATCTGCTGGGGTATAGGTCGAGCTGGGGCACGAGGAGGCGGGAGTGTTTTGAATGTAGTGAGGAGGCTGGGAAAGCATGGAACCAGGAAATTGGCGTTCACGGCGGCCTAAGGATTAATATAAGCCTCATTTCATAATAAGAAGTGTCATAACTGTCCCTGGTGGAGAATGAGGGAACGTGATTTACGGGACCACCGTAATAGTGGTAAAATGAGTGAATAAGGGTAGGACCGGTGGTGACTGGCGCGTCACCATGGACTGTGTCCCGGGGAAAATTACCCTTGGTTTAATCATCACTCATCGGTCTCAGATCTTAATGGAGTGATCTCTAATGTGTATAATAATTATGAGACATTAAATCGTCTTGTGAATTGTAATGTAATTAATGATACTAACACTAAGTTAAGAGAATGCGTGAAGTGAAATAAGTCGCCTTGCTCCGAGTGAACATGCTAGACCACGTTGTTCCCGTCCCGCGGAAAGTGAAGTTTATTGAGTCACGACTTCTAAACCGGACAAACCAACGGATAACTCGTCCTGCTGGAATAAGAACCGTGTCGGTGTAGCAGGACATCGAAATGTGATGGTGAATGGAGGAAATAAGGAGCATCAATCACCCACAGATAAGTAACCTTTCTAGTTATAACAGACTGATACTGGCCAGTTAGGTATGTTGTAATTGGATAGGTTATGGGTGATCCAGCCACATCAAGTGACCACCAGAGAATATCTGGTAAGTGGTGGGATTATGTACAAGTGTTTTTCCTTGATGGATATATCCATGTGTAACCTACCCCCCCCCCCTTATTCCGTTAAACTAATATAATCTATACAGTCCACAATTAATTAGTAGCGCCGTACTTGAGGGTGCTACCCAATTTATACTGGTCTCGGATAGATATGGATAAGATTGTGAGGGTCGAGGGGACCACCTGCAGTGACCAGAGGTGGTTAAGGTTTCTCACATGTCTACACGGGTGACGACGGTAAACAATATAGTTGTTGTCTCCCAAGGAGATTACTCGTATGCATGCAATGTTGAGGTATGCACAAGTAATCACCCCTATAAAATTTTCCATAGGCAACAGATTTATTACACAACCTTTGATTACGCTTCCTTTAGCACTCACCGCCCTTACTAACTCTACCTATCATATTCTCACTGGTCTTTGATCAAACATATCAACTGGCACGTCAATTCCCCCGTCTTCTAATACGTTATTTCCCCTTCCCCATAATCTACCTTGTCGATAATTACCGTATTTACTTTGCTTTCGTAAGGTGAAGTCCAGGATCTTTCCTTAATTCATGGCATAACTTAAATCTTTGAAGACATTTGTGTTGTAGAGGTCTTGAGCTGTGCCAACACGTCTACACTGGAAGAGTTCTAAAATTACTGGTAGATAGTTTACACTGGAAGGGGAGTACTAAGATCACTGGTACATAGCTTACACTGGATGAGTACTAAGATCACTGGTGCTTAGTTTACACTGGAAGGTGAGTACTACTAAGATCACTCGTGCTTAGTTTACACTGGAAGGTGAGTACTACTAAGATCATTGGGGCTTAGTTTACACTGGAAGGTGAGTACTACTAAGATCACTCGTGCTTAGTTTACACTGGAAGGTGAGTACTATTAAGATCACTGGTGCTTAGTTTACACTGGAAGGTGAGTACTACTAAGATCACTGGTGCTTAGTTTACACTGGAAGGTGAGTACTACTAAGATCACTCGTGCTTAGTTTACACTGGAAGGTGAGTACTACTAAGATCACTCGTGTTTAGTTTACACTGGAAGGTGAGTACTACTAAGATCACTCGTGTTTAGTTTACACGAAGGTGAGTACTACTAAGATCACTGGTGTTTAGTTTACACTGGAAGGTGAGTACTACTAAGATCACTCGTGCTTAGTTTACACTGGAAGGTGAGTACTACTAAGATCACTGGTGTTTAGTTTACACTGGAAGGTGAGTACTACTAAGATCACTCGTGCTTAGTTTACACTGGAAGGTGAGTACTACTAAGATCACTGGGGCTTAGTTTACACTGGAAGGTGAGTACTACTAAGATCACTCGTGCTTAGTTTACACTGGAAGGTGAGTACTACTAAGATCACTCGTGTTTAGTTTACACTGGAAGGTGAGTACTACTAAGATCACTGGTGTTTAGTTTACACTGGAAGGTGAGTACTACTAAGATCACTGGGGCTTAGTTTACACTGGAAGGTGAGTACTACTAAGATCACTCGTGTTTAGTTTACACTGGAAGGTGAGTACTACTAAGATCACTGGGGCTTAGTTTACACTGGAAGGTGAGTACTACTAAGATCACTCGTGTTTAGTTTACACTGGAAGGTGAGTACTACTAAGATCACTGGTGTTTAGTTAATACACATGAAAAAAACCCTAGAAAAAAGATATTTGGATGCAGGTCATGCTAAAAATTAAAGGAAAAGTGTTTGGTAAAGTTACATAGGCCTATATTGATAGAGTAAGATATTAACAGATAGATGTATATAGTGAGAGGTGCGTGTCTAAGTATATACATAGACATACACCTCAGTATATATACAAGTATCTTTAGATGTATATACACTGGGAGATACTGATCTCTTGGTATATATCGCTTTTAGGTATGTATTTCTCAGAATTTATACAACACACAAACACACACACACACACACACACACACACACACACACACACACACACACACACACACACACACACACACACACACACACACACACACACACACACATACAAACATATATATACGGATTCGTTGGACAATAAAACAGACTGTAAACGGATGGGGTTGTAGGCGCCCTTATCAAACACAAACAATAAATATAAATCAGGAACGTACACGGTAAGCTGTCCAATTAGTTAGAAATAGAAATACAAATAGCTAGAGCTTCATTTAAGGAGGTTATTAATAGAATATTCAAGAGGTTGCTAGTAGAATTACAGTAAATCAACCACTCAAATCATTATGAAGCTCTGTATAGTCTGCAGTCAATCAAACAAACAGGCTTCCACATGGATAAATTGTCATTTTTGTGGAAATTGGTGTCACGCCCCTTGTGCAGATATCCAAGAACTAGCTACAAGCAGTATTAAAACAGGGAAGTGTTTTTGGGTATGCCCAAATGAGGAAAATCTGTGGACTAAAATCACAAGGGTATTAAAAGAGGATAACATCAAAGCTGCTTTCATAGACAACCTGGAAGCTTTCTACAACAGATGGGAACATAAAAAGTCTGGGCTGAATGGTACTGCCCTTGATACTGGCCATGTAGTCAGAAACTGTAAGGCTGGAGGTGATGTCCTGGTAGTCAGTAAATGTGGGGCTGATAGTGCTGTCCTGGGAGACAGTAATGGTGAAGCTGGAGGTGCTGTCCTGGGAGACAGTAATGGTGAAGCTGGAGGTGCTGTCCTGGGAGACAGTAATGGTGAAGCTGGAGATTTTGTCCAGGTAGTCGGGAATTATACGCAGGAAGGAATACATGTAAATGACCTCATAGGGGCCAGGAGCCGTAGTGGGAAACAAGTGTAGTCAAAAATAAGATAAAACCAATATTGCAAACTAGAAATACCACAGGAAATAGCAAAAAAGAGGACTCCACTAGCTATAGTGAGGATATATTACCAAAAACAACTGGTGGGAGCTCCATTGTTGGTGCTAGGGAGGATAGGAATAAGACAGGGAAACATGCACCAACAGGGAATACAGTCACAGAAACCCAAGGCAAACGGAAACCAAGCCTGTGCACATACTATGCACTTGGTATCTGCAGACATGGGAAATCTGGAAAAACAGACGGGACGTGCAACTATGACCACCCTAGAAAATGCCATGCCCATATGACAACAGGAAAATGCAAACTCCCTTCCTGTAAGCTTTTTCACCCTGAAATGTGTACCTCTTCAGTACAGGAAAGACTGTGCTATAACTTAACCCTTTGAGGGTCGACAGGCCCTCTCCGAAACTCGTTCTCAGGGTCGGCCAAATTTAAAAAAAAAAAAAAAATTATTTTCTCTTATGAAAAGATAGAGAATCTTTTCCCGATCATAAAGACACCAAAAGTTTGAAATTTGATAGAAAACTTACGGAATTATGCTCTCGCAAAGTTAGCGGTCTCGGCGATGTTTACGCATCGGCGATTTTGCCCACTTTGAGCCCCATTTTCGGCCAATTTCACTGTACTAGTCGACAAAAAACATGAATATTTCGCTAGAACTCCATTTTTTCTATCGAATGGGTGCAAGAAACCACTCATTTATGAAATCCAACTATCCAGTACAGTGGTCAGAATTTAGCAATTTTGCCAATTTCACACAAATTTCAAAAGATGCCAATTTCCGAATAGGGTCCAGAATAAACAAGAAAGACATTCCTGGCACTAAAATGACATTTCCTTTAGTCATTAGTCATGTCTCAAGGCCCCTCTTATATTCTTTTGCTTTCCACTTTGAATTTTTATTTTCACAAAAAATATAAGATTTACTGTTATGCAGACTACTGCATTAGTGTAAAAAATGGTATAAATATTATTGGTGCACTTGTGAAAGAATATTAGACTCACCAGTTGACGTGTATTGCACGCTTGGCACGATTTGTTTACTTTTGAAGTTTGGTAAAAATCGAACATTTCTGCTACTTTGAGCTCAATTTCAAGGCACCTTTCTTTGTAAAACCAGTCAAAATCATCTCAATTTCTGTAATACGTCTTCCATTCTATAAAATGAGACCAAGAAAACTAGAATACAACAATAAATACCATACGAAAATACACTGCAAAGTCGCTGATTTATTAAAAAAAAATGGTCAAAGTTTTTTTTTTCTCATTATGCACTGCGTGCTGCAGGATTTTTTTTAGACTGTGCACACTGACCACATAGACCCATTCTTTCATATGAAGGCCTACCAGCTTTCTCCCACTAGATTTGAGGCCGCTAGAATTTATGAGTACTAGTACGTCAAAAACCCCTACGCGTAAGACGTACTAGTACGACGAAAACCCTCAAAGGGTTAAATTGCCAGGCACACCATCTAAAGGGTACAAAAAGATACAAAACATCCAGGCCATGGGAAAACCTGGTTAGCCACAGCCACTCAAGAGGGAGAGGTTTTTTAGTGCCAGGAAGGGAAAAAAAACTGGCAGGAAATGGCAGAAATCGTACACCAAATCCAGTTATTCCTGGAGTGGAACCACAGTCGATGGCCTCCACTCCAAACCAACAGATACAGATACTAATGCCGGAAAAAAAATCCCCCCCCCCAGTACCAACAATACCACCAGTCCGATAACATTCTTCTTTGCAAATATACAGGGTCTAAAGCCAGCAACAAACAACAAAATACCTTTCATCCGTGGACTGCTTGCAGAGGCAAAGGCAATGTTCGCGGCTTTCACTGAGACCCACATAAAGGATCACTTGGACAACGAAATATGGATCCCAGGTTACAACCTATACAGATGTGACAGAGTGAACAGGCAAATGGGGGGGGGAGGGGGGTTGGCCTGTACATTGCACAGTCACTTGTTTGCACAGAATTGCTAAATGCCTCAAATGATGTAGTGGAAGTTTTAGCAGTAAAGGTCGAGAACCAAAACCTAGCCATTGTGGTAGTTTACAAGCCTCCGGATGCAACATCCCAGCAATTCCAGGAACAGCTGTTAAAAATTGACCACTGTCTGGAAAATCTTCCAGCTCCTGCACCCAACATCTTGCTCCTGGGGGATTTCAACTTAAGGCACCTAAAATGGAGGAATATAGCAAATAATATTGTTGCAGTAATAACACCAGGAGGCAGCTCTGATGAAAACTCACACTCACACGAGCTTTTAAATCTCTGCACAAAATTCAATTTAAACCAGCAAATAATAGAGCCTACTAGACTGAAGAATACACTAGACCTCATCTTCACTAACAATGATGATCTGATAAGAAATGTCACCATATCAAAAACAATATACTCAGATCACAACATAATTGAGGTTCAGACATGTATGCGTGGAGCCCCAGACAGACATAATGAGACTAGTCACGAGGGAGCATTCACCAAATTCAACTTCAATAACAAAAACATAAAGTGGGACCAAGTAAACCAAGTCCTAACCGATATAAGCTGGGAAGATATACTAAGCAACACAGACCCCAACGTATGCCTAGAACAGATTAACTTGGTGGCACTCGATGTATGCACAAGGCTTATTCCTCTAAGAAAAAGGAGGAGTAGATGTAAAATAGAAAGAGACAGGCGCTCCCTTTACAGGCGACGGAAAAGAATAACAGAGCGGCTAAAAGAGGTCAATATTTCTGAAATGCGTAGGGAGACACTGGTCAGAGAAATAGCAAGCATCGAACTCAAGCTAAAGGAATCTTATAGGAGTCAGGAATCGCGGGAAGAACTAAAAGCCATAAATGAAATCGAAAGAAACCCAAAGTATTTCTTCTCCTATGCCAAATCAAAGTCGAGAACAACATCCAGTATTGGGCCCCTACTTAAACAAGATGGGTCCTACACAGATGACAGCAAGGAAATGAGTGAGCTACTCAAGTCCCAATATGACTCAGTTTTTAGCAAGCCGCTAACCAGACTGAGAGTCGAAGATCAAAATGAATTTTTTATGAGAGAGCCACAAGATTTGGTTAACACAAGCCTATCCGATGTTATCCTGACGCCAAATGACTTCGAACAGGCGATAAATGACATGCCCATGCACTCTGCCCCAGGGCCAGACTCATGGAACTCCGTGTTCATCAAGAACTGCAAGAAGCCCCTATCACGAGCCTTTTCCATCCTATGGAGAGGGAGCATGGATACGGGGGTCGTCCCACAGTTACTAAAAACAACAGACATAGCCCCACTCCACAAAGGGGGCAGTAAAGCAACAGCAAATAACTACAGACCAATAGCAGTAACATCCCATATCATAAAAATCTTTGAAAGGGTCCTAAGAAGCAAGATCACCACCCATCTAGAAACCTATCAGTTACACAACCCAGGGCAACATGGGTTTAGAACAGGTCGCTCCTGTCTGTCTCAACTATTGGATCACTACGACAAGGTCCTAAATGCACTAGAAGATAAAAAGAATGCAGATGTAATATATACAGACTTTGCAAAAGCCTTCGACAAGTGTGACCATGGCGTAATAGCGCACAAAATGCGTGCTAAAGGAATAACAGGAAAAGTCGGTCGATGGATCTATAATTTCCTCACTAACAGAACACAGAGAGTAGTCGTCAACAGAGTAAAGTCCGAGGCAGCTACGGTGAAAAGCTCTGTTCCACAAGGCACAGTACTCGCTCCCATCTTGTTCCTCATCCTCATATCCGACATAGACAAGGATGTCAGCCACAGCACCGTGTCTTCCTTTGCAGATGACACCCGAATCTGCATGACAGTGTCTTCCATTGCAGACACTGCAAGGCTCCAGGCGGACATCAACCAAATCTTTCAGTGGGCTGCAGAAAACAATATGAAGTTCAACGATGAGAAATTTCAATTACTCAGATATGGTAAACACGAGGAAATTAAATCTTCATCAGAGTACAAAACAAATTCTGGCCACAAAATAGAGCGAAACACCAACGTCAAAGACCTGGGAGTGATCATGTCGGAGGATCTTACCTTCAAGGACCATAACATTGTATCAATCGCATCTGCTAGAAAAATGACAGGATGGATAATGAGAACCTTCAAAACTAGGGAGGCCAAGCCCATGATGACACTCTTCAGGTCACTTGTTCTATCTAGGCTGGAATATTGCTGCACACTAACAGCACCTTTCAAGGCAGGTGAAATTGCTGACCTAGAAAATGTACAGAGAACCTTCACGGCGCGCATAACGGAGATAAAACACCTCAATTACTGGGAGCGCTTGAGGTTCCTGAACCTGTATTCCCTGGAACGCAGGCGGGAGAGATACATGATTATATACACCTGGAAAATCCTAGAGGGACTAGTACCGAACTTGCACACGAAAATCACTCACTACGAAAGCAAAAGACTTGGCAGACGATGCAACATCCCCCCAATGAAAAGCAGGGGTGTCACTAGCACGTTAAGAGACCATACAATAAGTGTCAGGGGCCCGAGACTGTTCAACTGCCTCCCAGCACACATAAGGGGGATTACCAACAGACCCCTGGCAGTCTTCAAGCTGGCACTGGACAAGCACCTAAAGTCAGTTCCTGATCAGCCGGGCTGTGGCTCGTACGTTGGTTTGCGTGCAGCCAGCAGCAACAGCCTGGTTGATCAGGCTCTGATCCACCAGGAGGCCTGGTCACAGACCGGGCCGCGGGGGCGTTGACCCCCGGAACTCTTTCCAGGTAAACTCCAGGTATATATATATATATATATATATATATATATATATATATATATATATATATATATATATATAATAATAATAAAATGAGAGAGTGCTGGACATGCTCTGAATAAGGCTAGTTAAGTTGAAAAAACTTGCCTAGCCAGAATAGATGGACTATGTTACCTCACTACGCTCGTGTATGCAATCTCATACACCCGTGTGAGTGATTTTATATATATATATATATATATATATATTATGAATTAGTATTGAACTGGAGACTGGCTGCTGTGATCACTGTCAGTGTTTATGAAGATGATAATGAGCTGTGATTGCTGTGGTGTTAGTGATAAGGGCGGACTCCCAGCACAGCCAGCTGAACCCGTCAGCTTCCATGATAACTAGTTTGCTGTCAGGGAAGTTTACCAGAGATGGCTGTCTGTTGCGGTGAAGACAGCATGTGTTGTTCAGATTTCAGCATGATACAGTGTACAGAGATGGGTGACAGGTATGCACGTAGAAAGCTCCTGGCAGGTACTTTTCTGTGCACTGATCCGCGTGTCCAATGCTCTGGAGGCTTCCTTGTGTAAGCGTAATCACTCGTGGTTCGTGGACTGGTAGGAAAGCTCTCGCTTAACACGCTGATGTCAGGGTTCGATTCCCGGAAAGGGAGGAAGCATAGGGCGTGTTTCCGTACGCCTATTGTCCATGTTCACCCATCAGTAAACCTGGGTGATAGTCGACTGGTGTGGGTCGCATCCTGGGACAAAACTGATCTAATTTGCGGGAAATGCTCAGCATAACAAGCGGCTTTCTATATAGTAGTATGTCATTGATGTCAGCACTGGTCTGTATACTTTGTAGTGATGTATCAGATGTGAAAAATTTAGATATCTGCAGATGCGGATGTACATGAGGATGTCTTACTAATTTTGAGGATGCGGATGCATATGCGGATATCCGTTTACAGTAAAATGCGAATGCAGATGTAAGAAATTGTGCGGATGTTATGCGGATGCGGATATCCGATACATCTCTAATGCCTTGCACATGTACCTGTAGTAAATAAAGATTATAATTATTAATTCCACCGTTATTATTACAGAGTTTATGAAACAAATGGGAGGGATAACCAAGACATCATTATATATCTTCAGTGGTACACAGTTCCTACATAATGATGGATTAGACACATGCGCAACATCTGGGCGTAATTAAAAGATACCCAGATGTTGCACATGTGTCTAATGCATGACCAGGGTGTCATGGATGTATCTCAACCATAAATCCTCTCCAGCAATGTGTATGTTTAACTTTTCCGGCCTCGGTCAGATGACCGAAAGCTCTAACGGCGGGTCATCATATAACTTAAGACCCGCATCAGGGAACACCTCTCCTGTTTCCTGACAAACCTTACCTAACCTAACCTAACCTAACCTAACCTAACCTAACCTAACCTAACCTAACCTAACCTAACCTTCTCCATGTGTATCAAATATAGGATAACTATGACTCAGCCCAATAGGCCCGGTGGCCTGGTGGCTAAAGCTCCCGCTTCACACACGGAGGGCCCGGGTTCGATTCCCGGCGGGTGGAAACATTTCGACACGTTTCCTTACACCTGTTGTCCTGTTCACCTAGCAGCAAATAGGTACCTGGGTGTTAGTCGACTGGTGTGGGTCGCATCCTGGGGGACAAGATTAAGGACCCCAATGGAAATAAGTTAGACAGTCCTCGATGACGCACTGACTTTCTTGGGTTATCCTGGGTGGCTAACCCTCCGGGGTTAAAAATCCGAACGAAATCTTATCTTATCTTAAATGACTCCTGCCGAGTAAGTTCTCGGCAGGAATGCAAAGTGTGGGGCGCAAAACAGGCGAATTTACATTGTCTCTCAGTCCACAGCAGGATTCGAACCTACACACTGTACATCAAAGTACTCAGCCAGATTCCGGATTTGGCCGAGTGAATTTTTTTTGTGCGGATGCGAGTTAGTGTCTATAAAGAACTACTTTAAGTACCGATTACAGTCATGCAAAATCTTCACAGCAAAAACGGATAGACAGAATAATTTAGTTCGTGTTTTGGTCCACTCAGTGACTACCAATATTTTTTTTTATACCCACACAGGGTCAGTTGAACATAAAATTTATTGTCGTGGTGTAAGACTCACCTTGGTAATCGCCATTAAAATTTATAAATCCCGGAAACTATGACCCACTTTCTTTCTTTGGTATCACAGCGTCTTGACCTAATTTAGGGTCAGGTCGGGCCAGTTGACCTCTCAGCTAATTTCGTACTCTATAGATCTTAAGCATTTTGTCTTTTCAAACCTTGTGCAATGTGTACTCCTTCCAGTTAGTACTCTGAACATGTTAGTACTCTGAACATGTTAGTACTCTTAACATGTTAGCACTCTGAATATGTTAGTACTCTGAATATGCTAGTACTCTGAACATGTTAGTGCTCTGAACATGTTAGTACTCTGAAAATGTTAGTGCTCTGAACATGTTAGTACTCTGAGCATATTAGGACTCTGAACATGTTAGTACTCTGAAGATGTGGGTGAGTACACGGGAAAGCAATCATGCTTTAATTAATCTTATGTGTCTGTGGATGTCTATATATATATATAAGAAGTATGGTACTGTAATAGCAGTGGTTATACCAGAGTACCATACAGAGAGCTCCTGGTAAATCCCACACAGACAGAACACCTGGTAAATCCCACACAGACAGAACACCTGGTAAATCCCACACAGACAGAACACCTGGTAAATCCCACACAGACAGAACACCTGGTAAATCCCACACAGACAGAACACCTGGTAAATCCCACACAGACAGAACACCTGGTAAATCCCACACAGACAGAACACCTGGTAAATCCCACACAGACAGACCTCCTAGCCAAATCACCACAGCCAACTAGGAAGCAGATAAAGATGAAAATAAACAGCGAAGAAGAAGATCAAGAACGTAAGAAGAAAAGAGGAAGAAGAAGAGGAAGAAATTAGACCATAATTTGAAGACAGGAGAGAAACTCCTGTGCTCCACCAACAAGGATATTTATTATTTACTGCTCAGAATAATTGCAATTACACTGCTAGTGGAAAGTACCTGACCTCTCTACCTTCTCTTGCCTCACACACACTCATTATATATATATATATATATATATATATATATATATATATATATATATATATATATATATATATATATATATATATATAACCCATGGGGAAGACGTGTAAGGTCCCATGGGAAGACGTGTAAGGTCACCATGGGAAGACGTGTAAGGTACCCATGGGGACGATGTAAGGTCACCCTGGAAGACGTGTCAAAAAAGTCATACATGGGAAAGACGTGTAAGGTCTCCCATGGGAAGAGGGTAGGTCATATGAAGCGTAAGGTCACCATGGGGAAGACGTGTAAGATCACCCATGGGAAGACGTTAAGATCACCCATGGGAAGACGTGCAAGGTGACCCTGGGCCGACTGTAAGGTCACCCGGGGGCCGACTTTGTAAGGTCACCCTGGGGGCCGACGTGTAAGGTCACCTGGGGCCGACGTGAAAAGGTCACCCGGGGGGCCGACGTGTAAGGTCACCCTGGGGGCCGACTGTAAGTGACCCTGGGGCCGACGTGTAAGGTCACCCTGGAAGAGTGGTGGCAGGTGAGCAGCAATCATCAACAAGCTCTTAAAACGAGAGGAAAGTGAGGGCTATTAAGCTAGCTTCCTTGCCTCCATTAATGCTATTTAGCTTGCCATTACAGCTATTTTGACGGTGTCAAACGTACTCAAAGTTAAGCTATCAGGTAGAAATACAGCTAGCATCTGATAAACCAGCTTGTGGGCGAAATGTCGCTGTAATAAATGTACAAACGTACCATTATGTGACTGGCATGATTACTGCAGTACCCCTCTGTTATGATGTTCAGTCTCTGTTGTGATGTTCAGTCTCTGTTGTGATGTTCAGTCTCTGTTATGATGTTCAGTCTCTGTTATGATGTTCAGTCTCTGTTGTGATGTTCAGTCTCTGTTATGATGTTCAGTCTCTGTTATGATGTTCAGTCTCTGTTATGATGTTCAGTCTCTGTTGTGATGTTCAGTCTCTGTTATGATGTTCAGTCTCTGTTGTGATGTTCAGTCTCTGTTATGATGTTCAGTCTCTGTTATGATGTTCAGTCTCTGTTATGATGTTCAGTCTCTGTTATGATGTTCAGTCTCTGTTGTGATGTTCAGTCTCTGTTATGATGTTCAGTCTCTGTTATGATGTTCAGTCTGTTATGATGTTCAGTCTCTGTTGTGATGTTCAGTCTCTGTTGTGATGTTCAGTCTCTGTTGTGATGTTCAGTCTCTGTTGTGATGTTCAGTCTCTGTTGTGATGTTCAGTCTCTGTTATGATGTTCAGTCTCTGTTGTGATGTTCAGTCTCTGTTGTGATGTTCAGTCTCTGTTGTGATGTTCAGTCTCTGTTGTGATGTTCAGTCTCTGTTGTGATGTTCAGTCTCTGTTGTGATGTTCAGTCTCTGTTGTGATGTTCAGTCTCTGTTATGATGTTCAGTCTCTGTTATGATGTTCAGTCTGTTATGATGTTCAGTCTCTGTTGTGATGTTCAGTCTCTGTTGTGATGTTCAGTCTCTGTTGTGATGTTCAGTCTCTGTTGTGATGTTCAGTCTCTGTTGTGATGTTCAGTCTCTGTTGTGATGCTCAGTCTCTGTTGTGATGCTCAGTCTCTGTTGTGATGTTCAGTCTCTGTTGTGATGTTCAGTCTCTGATACTTCTTAAGCTTCGTGATTAATTAGCTTCCTGAACGTAGGTAGTAACAACAAGTAGATGGAGTTTTTCTTCAGTCATTGGTTACCAATTAAATAGGGATCTTATAAACTAGAGGCAGTAGAGAGGAAGTAATCAGTCCCTCAACCCTAGTAGATGGTATTTAGTCCATGAGTTCTGTTTGAGATGTGTAAACAAGGACACGCTTTGTCTGGCTCTTTTTTTTTTTGTTTATCCTGGGTGATTTACACTATAAATGATAATTGTACTTACGTGTACCTGTGACTAAATAAATTTATACATTAGTGTTGCAGGTCTGAAGGAAGTTAGAGGTTAGGTTAGGTAAGGTTCGTTAGGAAACAGGATAAGTGTTTCCTGACGCGGGTCTTAGATAATGATCCTCAGATGGAGGTTTTACTCATCTGACCGATGCCTTCCACTGGCTTACCGGTCCACCCCTTTAAAAATTATCGTCATAGTTATAACCATTTAGTTAAAAAGTTAAGAGATCAAGGAAGCCCTGGACCATTCCGCTCACCAGTCAACATTTATGCCAGAGAAAACGGGGTGCCGCAGGGCTGAATGTCAAGTCCATCGCTGTTTACTGTGTAAAAAGTACCTCCTCCCGGGCAGGCGTGAAGAAGTAATTACACAGAGACAGTTACCTCACCCATCTTGTAGGAGAAGAGGCCGTCACTACGATACACCTTTAATTTTTAAAGGGGTGGAGGTATAAGCCAGCGGAAGGCCGCGGTCAAATGACCAAAAGTTTCCTGACAAATATTACCTAACCTAACCTAAGAGGCCGGTGTAACACACTCAAAGTTTATATACCTGACCACGAATTTTTTAGGAAAAACTGTGAGGTGACGCCACAACGGATTTAGTATATAGTGCGACAGATTCATTCACTGTCTAAACTTTATAACTGAAACGCCAGTGTATATATATATATATATATATATATATATATATATATATATATATATATATATATATATATATATATATATATATATATATATATATATATATATATATATATATATATATACCCTTCAGATAGGCAGACTCCAGGTAGGTAGGCGTTTCCTTAAGATACCTGCTGTCCATGTTCACCTAGCAGTAAATAGGTGCCTGGGTTAGTCACTTTACACCTGCTGTCCATGTTCACCTAGCAGTAAATAGGTACCTGGGTTAGTAACTTTACACCTGCTGTCCATGTTCACCTAGCAGTAAATAGGTGCCTGGGTTAGTCACTTTACACCTGCTGCTCCTTTTCACCTAACAGCAAGTAGGTACCTAGGTGTTAACCGACTGGTGTGGGTTGCGTTCTACCTCGAAGTCGTTCCTACCTACCTAGAGGTCGTACCGGGGGTCAACGCCCCCGCGGCCCAGTCACTGACCAGGCCTTCTGGGAGATCAGAGTCTGATCAACAAGGCTGGGACAAAATTAACCTAATTTACCCGAAATGCTGTACATAACAAGGAGCTTTCTAAATAGTATGTCACTTATGTGAATAGCGGCAGTAGGGGTAAGGAAGCAGGTTCAATGTTACTGCTCGTCCGAGGTTCGAACCCCAGTCTCTCAGCGTGTGAGGTTCAACCGCTACCAAGTGAGCCATGAGTTACGTAAATAGACATGGTAGCTGGTAGATGTGACCATTCGTCTGCCCAGCCCAGGATGCCACCCACAACAGGTACCTACCTGTGGACAAAGACATGTACAGTTCAGGTACCCTGTAGCTCGATCGCTAGTGAACTCAGTTCACACACTGAGATCCGGGTTTGGAATCTCCTCCGGTACGGCTGGAAAGCATTAGGGACGTGTTTCCTTAAGACACCTGCTGTCCCTGTTCACCCATCAGTTTAAAATAGGTACCTGGGTGTTAGTGGACTGGTGTGGGTCGCATCCTGGGACAAAATTGACCTAATTTGCGGGAAATGCTCATCATAACAAGGGACTTTATATATAGTAGTATGTCATTGATGTCAGCTATGGTCTGTATACCTTGTACATGTACTGGAAGGTATTCTGGGGGTCAACGCCCCTCGCAGCCCGGCCCATCACCAGGCTTATTTACAACTAGCTAATAGTACCAGCAGGTGTTAGGCAAATACCCTACGCGTCCCGCCCTACGCAGGAGACAGATACCACCAGGATAATAGCGTTCTGGACTTTCACTATCACACAGTCTGTATCAGGGACTACACCCATCTACCTTCGTCGCCAGAGTCGATGGTTCCTCACGCCCGACATTTAAGCAAGGCTAAGGGAAACCTGCTTGGCATTTGAGATGCAACGCTCGACATGTTCGGCATAATATTTGGCCCACTCTGGAAGTTTACATACACTCTCATTCTGTAATACGGTAGCAACCGTTCATAGGAGAAAGACGTAGTGACTGATTTCTACTGTATGTTGTAGCTAGGCTTCAGATATTGAGATATTACAGGGATCACAATGTGAATAAGTAACCTAGGTAATTTACATAAATGTTAAACTATGCAATAAGATCACAGTAAACAGGTGATTTCACAGTATGCAAAACAACCACTGTGAAAAATAGTGAACTTCCTAGCGCTTTTGTGATTTCTCACATTATCAAGGAACAGTTCCCTGATAATGTGAGAAATCACGAAAGCGCTTGGAAGTTCACTATTTTTTCACAGTGGTTGTTTTGCAAGTGTTAAATAAGGCATAATCATTGTACTTATGTGTACCTATCCAGAGGGTGGTAGTCAAAGGATCACAGAGGTACATAATGGGTCCAGGGACTGTACCTCAACATTACAGAGGTACATAATGGGCCCAGAGAATGGACCCCCAAAGTTTTAATAACTAAATAAGTTAGTGTTAATGAGTTATTTAAATGTTAATATCTAATCAAGCATGTCAATAAATTAGAGAAAGTGCAAAGGTTTGCAACAAGACTAGTCCCAGAGCTACGGGGAATGTCCAACGAAGAAAGGTTAAGGGAAATTGGCCTGACGACACTGGAAGACAGGAGGGTCAGGGGAGACATGATAACGACACATAAAATACTGCAAAGAATTGACAAGGTGGAAAGAGACAGGATGTTCCAGAGACTGGACACAGACACAAGAGGTCACAATTGGAAGTTGAAGACTCCTGCGAGTCAAAGGGGAAAAGGGTGCGCCTTATATGTCGGAATATACGGTAAATGGTCTTCTACTGGCATTTTTTTTGTTACTAATGGTTGCTAGATGTTTTTTTCTTGTTTGTTTCCAAGAATTCGTCACAATTTGTATTCTATATGTGGACTGATTTCGCTTTCTAGCATTTCCATTATCTTATTTTTAAGTTATAGTTGTTTATCTGTGTGTGTGTGTGTGTGTGTGTGTGTGTGTGTGTGTGTGTGTGTGTGTGTGTGTATTGGGTATGCTTGTGTATTATGTACGTATGTATACATTGTGTGCATATTGCGTATGAGTGTGCATTATGCATGTGTGTGTATGTGTATTGTAACTGTGTATGTATATCTGTTTATTGTATTTGTGTGTATGTATGTTTGTGTATTGTATAAGTTAAGAGACAACACAATAAGTGTCAGGGGCCCAAGTCTGTTCAACTGCCTCCTTGCATACATGAAGGGGATTACCAATAGACCCTTGGCTGTCTTTAAGAGCCCTGGCTGTCTTCAAGAGCCCTGGCTGTCTTCAAGAGCCCTGGCTGTCTTCAAGACCTCTGGCTGCCTTCAAGACTCCTGTCTGTCTTCAAGATCCCTGGTTGTCTTCAAAACCCTTGGCTGTCTTCAAGAGCCCTGGCTGTCTTCAAGACCCCTGGCTGTCTTCAAGACCTCTGGCTGTCTTCAAGACCCCTGGCTGTCATCAAGACTCCTGGCTGTCTTCAAGACCTCTGGCTATCTTCAAGACCCCTGGCTGTCTTCAAGACCTCTGACTGTCTTCAAGACCTCTGGCTGTCTTCAAGACCTCTGGCTGTCTTCAAGACCTCTGGGTGTCTTAAAGACCCCCTGGCTGTCTTCAAGAACCCTGGCTGTCTTCAAGATCCCTGGCTGTCTTCAAGACCCCTGGCTGTCTTCAAGACCTCTGGCTGTCTTCAAGATCCCTGGCTGTCTTCAAGACCTCTGGCTGTCTTCAAGACCCCTGGCTGTCTTCAAGACCCCTGGCTGTCTTCAAGACCTCTGGCTGTCTTCAAGACCCCTGGCTGTCATCAAGACCCCTGGCTGTCTTCAAGACCTCTGGCTGTCTTCAAGACCCCTGGCTGTCTTCAAGACCCCTGGCTGTCTTTAAGACCCCTGGATGTCTTCAAGACCTCTGGCTGTCTTCAAGACCCCTGGCTGTCTTCAAGATCCCTGGCTGTCTTCAAGATCCCTGGCTGTCTTCAAGACCCCTGGCTGTCTTCAAGACCCTTGGCTGTCTTCAAGAAGGAGCTGGACATACACCTAAACTCAGTACCTGACCAGCCGGGCTGTCGTTCCTATGTTGGTTCACGTGCGGCCAGCAGTAACAGCCTGGTTGATCAGGTCCTGATCCACCGCTAGGCCTGGTCATGGACCGGACTGCGGGGGCGCTGACCCCCGGAACACCTCCAGGTATATGTGTGTGTGCGCATGTATTATGTAATGGTGAATTCACGCACATGTGTACGTATTTCCGTGCGCTAAAGTATACGCATGTACGTATTTTTTTGTCTGTGCATGCGTATGTGTACACGTCCAGATATATATGCACTGTACGTATCTGAGAGCGTACAGACATTATATCACTCAACATGGTCCCTACGGGCTTAGCGCATATATAACCAAATTCTCAAGTATAACAATGTAATTTTATGAGAGCGCTAAATTCAAACCGGTTATATAGCACGAATGGCAAGAGTTGTGCCACAAGTATACTCACGACGGAGCGGAGGGTCGAGCCTGTACCACTCCCAGCACCGCTTTGACTCACATCATGACGTTCAAGTGTGAGCAAGGTGATAATTCTGAAGGGAGGTCAAGGGGAAAATAGGTCAGCGTGTAAAGGGGCTGTGGTGGTGTTCTGAGCACCAGGAAACACTGCAAGTGTCTCTCTCCTGTGTTCTGACCGCCAGGAAACGCGATGTCTCTCTCTTGTGTTTTGACCGCCACGAAACACGTCAAGTGTCTCTCCCCTATGTTTTGACCGCCACGAAACACGACAAGCGTCTCTCTCCTGTGTTCTGACCGCCAGGAAACACAAGTGTCTCTCTCCTGTGTTCTGACCGCCAGGAAACACGACAAGCGCCTCTCTCCTGCGTTCTGAAGGCCAGGAAACACAACAAGTGTCTCTTCCCTATGTTTTGACCGCCAGGAAACACGACAAGTGTCTCTCTTCTGTGTTTAGACCGCCAGGAAACACAAGTGTCTCTCTCCTGTGTTCTGACCGCCAGGAAACACGACAAGTGTCTTTTCCCTATGTTTTGACCTCCAGGAAACACGATAAGTGTTTCTCTCCTGTGTTCTGACCGCCAGGAAACAGTGTTTCTCCCCTGTGTTTTAACCGCCAGGAAACACTAGCGTTTCTCCCCTGTGTTTTAACCGCCAGGAAACACAAGTGTCTCTTCCCTGTGTTTTGACAGCCAGGAAACACGAAAAGTGTCTTTTCCCTATGTTTTGACCGCCAGGAAACACGATAAGTGTTTCTCCCCTGTGTTTTGACCTCCAGGAAACACGACAAGTGTCTCTCTCCTGTGTTCTGACCGCCAGGAAACACGACAAGTGTCTTTTCCCTATGTTTTGACCGCCAGGAAACACGATAAGTGTTTCTCTCCTGTGTTTTGACCTCCAGGAAACACGACAAGTGTCTCTCTCCTGTGTTCTGACCGCCAGGAAACACGACAAGTGTCTTTTCCCTATGTTTTGACCGCCAGGAAACACGATAAGTGTTTCTCCCCTGTGTTTTGACCTCCGGGAAACACGACAAGTGTCTCTCTCCTGTGTTCTGACCGCCAGGAAACACGATAAGTGTTTCTTCCCTGTGTTTTGACCTCCAGGAAACACGACAAGTGTCTCTCTCCTGTGTTCTGACCGCCAGGAAACACGATAAGTGTTTCTTCCCTGTGTTTTGACCTCCAGGAAACACGACAAGTGTCTCTCTCCTGTATTCTGACCGCCGGGAAACACGACAAGTGTCTCTTCCCTATGTTTTGACCGCCAGGAAACACAACAAATGTTTCTCCCCTGTGTTTTGACCACCAGGAAACACAAGTATTTCTCCCCTGTGTTTTAACGGCCAGGAAACACTAGTTTTTCTCCCCTGTGTTTTAACCGCCAGGAAACACGACAAGTGTCTCTCCCCTGTGTTCTGACCGCCAGGAAACACGACAAGTGTCTCTTTCCTGTGTTATGATCGCCAGGAAACACGACAAGTGTCTCTCCCTTGTGTGTGTTTTAACCGCCAGGAAACACAAGTGTCTCTCTCCTGTGTTCTGACCAAGAAACACAAATGTCTCTCCTAACAAGGGTCTATTGTCAGGTAATGGCCAGCAACTCACTGGTTAAGCAACTGCTGTCGTACCTGTGCTCGGCAGCAGTGACCAAACGTCCACTACCACTCCAGTCAAGAATATTTTAATACCTAAAACAGTGATTAAAGTCAACTATCAGTGTACGTACACTGACAGATACACACCTCTAGGTGTATATGTTGTATTATATATATATATATATATATATATATATATATATATATATATATATATATATATATATATATATATATATATATATATATATATATATATATATATATATATATATATATATATATATATATATATATATATATGCAAAACAACCACTCTGAAAAAATAGAGAAATTCCAAGCGCTTTCGTGACTACTCACATTATCAAGGAACTGCAATAGACACGAAAGCGCTTGGAATTTCTCTATTTTTTCAGAGTGGTTGTTTTGCATATTCCGAAATCACCTGTTTACTGTGATCTTATTGCATATATATATATATATATATATATATATATATATATATATATATATATATATATATATATATATATATATATATATATATATATATATATATATATATATATATATATATATATATATATATATATATATATATATATATATATATATAAATATATAGAGGGATCAGTGTCAAGGATAATCTAGGAAAGCCAAGCATTATGGTTCTTGTGGTTCTTAAGGTCCTCCTCCGGGATGCCACCCACAACCCTCGACCAAATCATACGTAGAAGATTCTCCCAGACTTCACTCCCTACCCAGGGTTCGGCTCCGGGAACTTTCGAAATGGTTGATGAGTATGCAAGACACGGAATTCCTCTCTAGGCAAGGGCACGAGAATCAAAAATGAAAGTTTACCTTGAAATTCCGCCAGTACATCCTTGAGAAACGGCCCATTAAATTTTGTAACAGACCACAGCCCCTGGAAAAAGCTATCGGACTGGCCACCTCCCCCCCTCATATATAAATGAGGAGCGGGAAGAGTTTACTGTCAGTCTTCTCTGTTGCCTCGCGATGAACACATTAGTAAGATTATTCCCATTTTTCTTGATTATCTTAGCCGTGGGGCAGAACTTAGCACATTATGGGTTCTGGTATAAACATTGATGAGAAATACTCACAAACTGGTCTAGAAAGACACGTTAACAAACATTAGGAACATATTAGAAAACACTTTGGTCCTGGGACCTTGAGCACTTCTAACACAGTATGTATAGGTGGAGAGTGAGGTGTGAGTGATACATGGTGACCTGACCTCATTCTCTGCCTGTCCTCATCCCAACATGGCGCTCTTCAGGTCACCAAGCGTCACTCACACCTCACTCTACACCCATATATACTGTCTTAAACCTCTGTATGTTAGAAGTGATCAAGGTCCCAGGACCAAGACGTTTTCTTAATAAATATGTCGTAGTGTTTGCCTACGTGTTTTTCTAAACACAAATGGGTCCTTCAGTATCCGGGAATGAGAGGTAATGAGGTGTGACCCTAGTAATGGGAAGGCAGTTCTAATTTCATGGGGCATCTGCCCTTCGCCAGTACTAAGGGTACATGAGAACATAAGAAAGGAGGAACACTGCAGCAGGCCTACTGGCCTATACTAGGCAGGTCTTACCCAAACACACCAACCTTACGTACATATTTAGTTATATATATTAGTATACGTCTGCATATCTCCTGACCCTAGAAGCTCATTGTAATTACAACATATTCTGTCTCGCGAAATCGTTCTAACACGATTTCCAACAAATCTTGAAATGGGTGGGGCTTGTACCCAGTGAATTTTCAGACTCACTTGCCATGGGTTCAACCCCTACCCGTTCCGTGGTTTGTGATAAATTCTGATTATTCTAGGTGAAGAGATATCTTCCTCGCCATAAGAGAACGGAGGATCAAGCCTCCACCACTCCTTGTGCTCAATTTCACACACTATTTCACAGTAAAAATATTTATTATTATAATTATTATTATTATTATTATTATTATTATTAAAGGTACTGTTCCTGGTGGGTGTGCTGGCTGTGGTTTGGGCAGACAAGGCTCCTGCAGTGTCCTACGGTCCACCTCCCTCAGCGTCCTACGGACCTCCTCAGGTAGGTACCTTTGTTAGTGTAAACAGAATACAAGTCACGGTACGTAAATATAACTTCCAATGTGTGGTTCAGCTGTGACTGCTGTTGATAATGGATTAGCGATGACAGTTTACTTCTCCGATGTTTACATGAGGCGTTGTGGGTAGGATAATAACAATGGAGTAGAGCTGAGTAAGCTTTTATGAAGGTAACGGTAACAGGGATGAGCTTGGGAAAGCTTAGCTTTGAGCGATGCATTAACTAAAAGCTTGATCGGCTGTGAGTGTCGCTGCGTTAACCTAGTCGTACTTTTCTCAGTTTGATAAAGCTATAAACAGAGCGGTTCCTCAGCCATGCAGCATATATGGTTGAAGAACCGACAGGATAATGACACAGACACTTGTTCACAAGTGTCTATTTCATTACATATGGATGAGTTTACCTAAGAAATCATTGTCCTCTGTATCAGTACACTAAGATTTTCACATCCTTCAGGTGCCAGTTCGCAAAACCTCCGAAGAAGTCTTCGAACCGGCCAAGTATGGCTACGGGTACACGGTCCAAGACGGGGAGACCAGCAACGACTTCGCCCACCAAGAAGATCGCGAAGATGAGAACACTAAAGGGTCGTACAGCGTTCAGCTCCCCGACGGTCGTCGGCAGATTGTGTCGTACTATGTGGATGGTGATTCCGGTTACGTTGTTGACGTGAAGTACGAGGGAGAGGCTCGCTACCCTGACTCCAGTGAGATTAGATCCTACGAACCTCCCAGACCTCGCTATTCTGCACCTAAGAAGGATGATTCAAAGGAGGTCGTTCCCGTGTACGTTCCACCAAGGCCCCGGTACACTGCCCCTAAGAAGGAATCAGAGGAGGCTGTCCCCGTGTACACTCCACCAAGGACTCAGCATTTCGCTCCTCAGCAGGATGATTCCGAGGAAGAGGCCCCCGTGTACACTCCACCAAGGACTCAGTATTTCGCTCCTCAGCAGGATGATTCCGAGGAAGAGGCCCCCGTGTACACCCCACCCAGACCCCGCTACTCAGAACCCCAGGAAGAATCAGACGAAGTACTCCCCGTGTACGGTCCACCCAGTCGATCATACGGCATCCCCGAGTAATCAGTGATCATTCCACCCTCTAACAGCTAGATATAGCAATATTATATTTATGAGGAGGCTCTAAGCACGTAGGGGTCACACAGCGCCCGAGGAATGGGAGTCAATCGGGTTTCTTGCAAGAGACTGGTAGATCCTGTTCTTAAAACCTTACCCCAAGAACGACACAAGACATCCTGGCGCATCCTGCCATCAGGCAGGATGTGTCAACTTATTAATAGTATTCCCTCATCTTTTGCCTCATATCTCGCCTATCCTACCTCATATCTCGCCTATCCTGCCTCATATCTCGCCTATCTTGCCTCCTATCTCGCCCATCCTGCCTCATATCTCGCCCATCCTGCCTCATATCTCGCCTATCCTGCCTCATATCTCGCCTATCCTGCCTCATATCTCGCCTATCCTGCCTCATATCTCGCCTATCCTGCCTCATATCTCGCCTATCCTGCCTCATATCCTGCTTCATCTCCCTCAGATCTTGTCTATTCTTCCTCCCCTTTGAAAAGTAAACTTTTCTTTACATACTTGTATATTCTGTGATCTTAATTTACTGTATGCATGTATATATATATATATATATATATATATATATATATATATATATATATATATATATATATATATATATATATATATATATATATATATATATATATATATGTATATATATATATGTATAATTACGTATAATAATATTCATTAATATTATTTATAATGATCCTAAAATTTGTTTTATTTAACTACGGCCATTTATTGTACGTAAATGGCCTGAAAGTTCCATTGTAGATAATAGAGGAATTTATTTGTAATTTAATACTATAAACTGGTTCTTTCTACAGCCTTTTCTTTACTACTGTGACTTTGTCATATTTTCCATAGTACATTTAATGGCTTTTCTTTCAAAGGCCAAAAAATTAATTATAACTTGTGAAAAATTGAGAAGAATTTTGGTCACACTGGAGAACACAGCCTCACACCTCATCTTGGTCACACTGGAGAACACAGCCTCACACCTCATCTTGGTCACACTGGAGAACACAGCCTCACACCTCATCTTGGTCACACAGGAGAACACAGCCTCACACCTCATCTTGGTCACACTGGAGAACACAGCCTCACACCTCATCTTGGTCACACTGGAGAACACAGCCTCACACCTCATCTTGGTCACACTGGAGAACACAGCCTCACACCTCATCTTGGCCACACTGGAGAACACAGCCTCACACCTCATCTTGGTCACATTGGAGAACACAGCCTCACACCTCATCTTGGTCACACTGGAGAACACAGCCTCACACCTCATCTTGGTCACACTGGAGAACACAGCCTCACACCTCATCTTGGTCACACTGGAGAACACAGCCTCACACCTCATCTTGGTCACACTGGAGAACACAGCCTCACACCTCGTCTTGGTCACACTGGAGAACACAGCCTCACACCTCATCTTGGTCACACTGGAGAACACAGCCTCACACCTCATCTTGGCCATACTGGAGAACACAGCCTCACACCTCATCTTGGTCACACTGGAGAACACAGCCTCACACCTCATCTTGGTCACACTGGAGAACACAGCCTCACACCTCGTCTTGGTCACACTGGAGAACACAGCCTCACTCCTCGTCTTGGTCACACTGGAGAACACAGCCTCACACCTCATCTTGGCCACACTGGAGAACACAGCCTCATACCTCATCTTGGTCACACTGGAGAACACAGCCTCACACCTCGTCTTGGTCACACTGGAGAACACAGCCTCACACCTCGTCTTGGTCACACTGGAGAACACAGCCTCACACCTCGTCTTGGCCACACTGGAGAACACAGCCTCACACCTCATCTTGGCCACGCTGGAGAACACAGCCTCACACCTCATCTTGGTCACACTGGAGAACACAGCCTCACACCTCATCTTGGTCACACTGGAGAACACAGCCTCACACCTCATCTTGGCCACACTGGAGAACACAGCCTCACACCTAATCTTGGTCACACTGGAGAACACAGCCTCACACCTCATTTTGGCCACACAGGAGAACACAGCCTCACACCTCATCTTGGTCACACAGGAGAACACAGCCTCACACCTCATCTTGGTCACACTGGAGAACACAGCCTCACACCTCATCTTGGTCACACTGGAGAACACAGCCTCACACATCATCTTGGCCACACTGGAGAACACAGCCTCACACCTCATCTTGGTCACACTGGAGAACACAGCCTCACACCTCATCTTGGTCACACTGGAGAACACAGCCTCACACCTCATCTTGGTCACACTGGAGAACACAGCCTCACACCTCATCTTGGTGACACAGGAGAACACAGCCTCACACCTCATCTTGGCCACACTGGAGAACACAGCCTCACACCTCATCTTGGTCACACTGGAGAACACAGCCTCACACCTCATCTTGGTCACACTGGAGAACACAGCCTCACACCTCATCTTGGCCACACTGGAGAACACAGCCTCACACCTCATCTTGGTCACACTGGAGAACACAGCCTCACCCCTCATCTTGGTCACACTGGAGAACACAGCCTCACGCCTCATCTTGGCCACACTGGAGAACACAGCCTCACGCCTCATCTTGGCCACATTGGAGAACACAGCCTCACACCTCATCTTGGTCACACTGGAGAACACAGCCTCACACCTCATCTTGGTCACACTGGAGAACACAGCCTCACACCTCATCTTGGTGACACAGGAGAACACAGCCTCACACCTCATCTTGGTGACACAGGAGAACACAGCCTCACACCTCATCTTGGTCACACAGGAGAACACAGCCTCACACCTCATCTCATTACTCATCTTTGGTATGAGTTAAATATGCTTCATTAGTTACCTGAGGCCGGTTAGGTTAGGTTAGGTTAGGTTAGGTGAGGTTAGGTTAGGTTAGGTTAGGTTAGGTTAGGTTAGGTTAGGTGAGGTTAGGTTAGGTTAGGTTAGGTTAGGTTAGGTTAGGTTAGGTGAGGTTAGGTTAGGTTAGGTTAGGTTAGGTGAGGTTAGGTTAGGTTAGGTTAGGTTAGGTGAGGTTAGGTTAGGTTAGGTTAGGTTAGGTTAGGTTAGGTTAGATTAGGTTAGGTTAGGTTACGTTACGTTACGTTACGTTAGGTGAGGTTAGGTTAGGTTAGGTGAGGTTAGGTTAGGTTAGGTTAGGTTAAGTGAGGTTAGGCTAGGTTAGGTGAGGTTAGGTGAGGTTAGGTGAGGTTAGGTTAGGTTAGGTTAGGTGAGGAGAGGTTAGGCTAGGTTAGGTTAGGTTAGGTTAGGTAAGGTTTGGTTAGGTGAGGTTAGGTTAGGTTAGGTTAGGTTAGGTTAGGTTAGGTTAGGTTAGGTTAGGTGAGGTGAGGTTAGGCTAGGTTAGGTTAGGTTAGGTTAGGTTAGGTTAGGTTAGGTTAGGTTAGGTTAGGTTAGGTTAGGTGAGGTGAGGTTAGGCTAGGTTAGGTTAGGTTAGGTTAGGTTAGGTTAGGTTAGGTGAGGTTAGGTTAGGTTAGGCTAGGTTAGGTGAGGTGAGGTTAGGCTAGGTTAGGTTAGGTTAAGTTAGGTTAGGTAAGGTTTGGTTAGGTGAGGTTAGGTTAGGTTAGGTTAGGTTAGGTTAGGTTAGGTTAGGTTAGGTTAGGTTAGGTTTATCAGGAAATAGGACAAGTGTTTCCTGACGCTGGTCTTAGCCATATGATGACCCACAGCTGGAGCTTTTGGTCATCTGACCGAGGCCTTCCACTGGCTTACAATTTCACCACTTTAAAAATCATAATTATTATTATAATCATTAAATATATGAGACTGGTGATCACCTCTCCTTAGTTATGTTATTACCGTATTCTATGTCTCCAGAAATGGCTTTGGAGCCTTTGCAGATGTGGCCTTTTAATGGGGCGTTTGAAGTGCGTAATGGGTTAATAATTCCTTCCACTTAGGTAATAGGTCGGTAGACATCACCCATTCAATTATTTTCTATCCTTTTCTCATGTGAGATAAATAGGGCTGTTACCCATTCATTTCTGTCTCACTAACATGTTAGATGAGACATATATCTTAAAACTTCTCGTATTTATTTTACACTGGGCGTTATTTGTTTCTATTTGTCTCGTAATATTTCTCACTCCCTTTATTACGGAGACCTCAAGCCAACCTATCTCGCCTATCCTGCCTCATATCCTGTCTATCCTGCCTCATATCTTGCCTATCCTGTCTCATATCTTGCCTTTCCTGCTTCATATCTTGCTTATCCTGCCTCATATCTTGTCTATCCTGCCTCATATCTTGTCTATCCTGACTCATATCTTGTCTATCCTGCCTCATATCTTGTCTATCCTGCCTCATATCTTGTCTATCCTGCCTCATATCTTGTCTATCCTGCATCATATCTTGTCTATCCTGCCTCATATCTTGTCTATCCTGCCTCATATCTCGTCTATCCTGCCTCATATCTCGCCTATCCTGCAGCATATCTTGTCTATCCTGTCTTATATCTTGCCTATCCTGCTTCATATCTTGCTTATCCTGTCTCATATCTTTTCTATCCTGCCTCATATCTCGCCTATCCTGCCGCATATCTTGTCTATCCTGTCTCATATCATGCCTATCCTGCTTCATATCTTGCTTATCCTGTCTGATATCTTGTCTATCCTGCCTCACATCTTGTCTATCCTGCCTCATATATTGTCTATCCTCCCTCATATCTTGTCTATCCTGCCTCATATCTTGTCTATCCTGCCTCATATCTTGTCTATCCTGCCTCACATCTTGTCTATCCTGCCTCATATCTTGTCTATCCTGCCTCATATCTTGTCTATCCTGCCTCATATCTTGTCTATCCTGCCTCATATCTTGTCTATCCTGCCTCATATCTTGTCTATCCTGCCTCATATCTTGTCTATCCTGCCTCATATCTTGTCTATCCTGCCTCATATCTTGTCTATCCTGCCTCATATCTTGTCTATCCTGCCTCATATCTTGTCTATCCTGCCTCATATCTTGTCTATCCTGCATCATATCTTGTCTATCCTGCTTCATATTTTGTCTATCCTGCCTCATATCTTGTCTATCCTGCCTCATATCCTGTCTATCCTATCTCACATCTTGCCTATCCTGCCTCATATCTTGTCTATCCTGCCTCATATCTTGTCTATCCTGCCTCATATATTGTCTTTCCTCCCTCATATCTTGTCTATCCTGCCTCATATCTTGTCTATCCTGCCTCATATTTTGTCTATCCTGCCTCATATTTTGTCTATCCTGCCTCATATCTTGTCTATCCTGCCTCATGTCTTGTCTATCCTGCCTCATATCTTGTCTATCCTGCCTCATATCTCGCCTATCCTACCTTATATCTCGCCTATCCTGCCTTATATCTCGCCTATCCTGCCTTATATCTTGCATATCCTGTCTTATATCTCGCATTTCCTGCCTCATATCTTGCCTATCCTGCCTCATATCTTGCCTATCCTCTCTCATATCTTGTCTATTCTGCCTCATATCTTGTCTATCCTGCCTCATATCTTGTCTATCCTGACTCATATCTTGCTTATCCTGTCTCATATATTGTCTATCCTGCCTCATATCTTGTCTATCATGACTCATATCTTGCTTTTCCTGCTTCATATCTTGCCTATCCTGCCTCATATCTTGTCTATCCTACCTCATATCTTGTCTATCCTGCCTCTTATCTTGCCTATCCTGCCTTATATCTCGTCTATCCTGACTCATATCTTGACTATCCTGCCTCATATCTCCCCTATCCTGCCTCATATCTCGCCTATCCTGCCTTATACCTGAAACTGAACAGCGCGGGACATGCTAATCCCTACCTAGGGAACTTATCCTGCCCAACTTAACGATACTTAAGTTTCGTATCGAAGGACGTACGTCCTTGCAATGTTGGCAGAAATGTTCTGCCGGGAGATAACCAGGTTTGATCCGAGGAAGCAGGGTATAGCTAAAATTCTTTGTATTAAGAGGCCTTCACCAGAATTAAATTGTTGTTCCTCAGGAGAGCCTCTGGGGTACGTTCTAAGATTTGGCACTGGTAAGTGCCATTCTTAAATCGGAGGGTATGTTAGATAAACAGCGTGTATACATACAGGGCAGTATATATATAGAAGGGCCCCGCTTATACAGCAGGTTAGGCGCTGGGCTACTGCTGTACAGGAAGGCCCTGCTTATACAGCAGGTTAGGTTCTGGGCTACTGCTGTAAAAGAAGGCCCTGCTTATATAGCAGGTTAGGTACTGGGCTACTGCTGTACAGGAAGGCCCTGTTTATATAGCAGGTAAGGTACTGGGCTACTGCTGTAAAGGAGGGCCCCGCTTATGCAACAGGTTAGGTACTGGGCTACTGCTGTACAGGAAGGCCCTGCTTATATAGCAGGTCAGGTTCTGGGCTACTGCTGTACAGGAAGGCCCTGCTTATTCAGCAGGTTAGGTTCTGCGCTACTGCTGTACAGGAAGGCCCTGCTTATACAGCAGGTTAGGTACTGGGCTACTGTTGTAAAGGAAGGCCCTGCTTATACAGCAGGTTAGACTCTGGGCTACTGCTGTAAAAGAAGGCCCTGCTTATACAGCAGATTAGGTACTGGGCTACTGTTGTAAAGGAAGGCACTGCTTAAACAGCAGGTTAGACTCTGGGCTACTGGTGTAAAAGAAGGCCCTGCTTATACAGCAGGTTAGGTACTGGCCTACTGCTGTAAAAGAAGGCCCTGCTTATACAGCAGGTTAGGTACTGGGCTACTGTTGTAAACGAAGGCCCTGCTTATACAGCAGGTTAGGTACTGGGCTACTGTTGTAAAGAAAGGCCCTGCTTATACAGTAGGTTAGGTACTGGGCTACTGCTGTACAGGAAGGCCCTGCTTATACAGCAGGTTAGGCTCTGGGCTACTGCTGTAAAGGAAGGCTCTGCTTATACAGCAGGTTAGGTACTCGGCTACTGCTGTACAGGAAGGCCCTGCTTATACAGTAGGTTAGGTACTGGGCTACTGCTGTACAGGAAGGCCCTGCTTATACAGCAGGTTAAGTACTGGGCTACTGCTGTAAAGGAAGGCCCTGCTTATACAGCAGATTAGGTACTGGGCTACTGCTGTAAAGGAAGGCCCTGCTTATACAGCAGGTTAGGTGCTGGGCTACTGCTATACAGGAAGGCCCTGCTTATACAGTAGGTTAGGTACTGGGAGACTGCTGTAAAGGAAGGCCCTGCTTATACAGCAGGTTAGGTACTGGGCTACTGCTGTAAAGGAAGGCCCTGCTTATACAGCAGGTTAGGTACTTGGCTACTGCTGTAAAGGAACGCCCTGCTTGTACAGCAGGTTAGGAACTGGGCTACTGCTGTAAAGGAAGGTCCTGCTTATACAGCAGGTTAGGTGCTGGGCTACTGCTGTAAAGGAAGGCCCTGCTTATACAGCAGGTTAGGCTCTGGGCTACTGCTGTACAGGAAGGCCCTGCTTATACAGCAGGTTAGGTACTGGGCTACTGCTGTACAGGAAGGCCCTGCTTATACAGCAGGTTAGGTACTGGGCTACTGCTGTACAGGAGGGTCCTGCTTATACAGTAGGTTAGGTACTGGGCTACTGCTGTAAAGGAAGGCCCTGCTTATACAGCAGGTTAGGTACTGGGCTACTGTACAGGAAGGCCCCACTTATACAGCAGGTTAGGTTCCGTGCTACTGCTGTACAGGAAGGCCCCGCTTATACAGCAGGTTAGGTTCCGTGCTACTGCTGTACAGGAAGGCCCCGCTTATACAGCAGGTTAGGTTCCGTGCTACTGCTGTACAGGAAGGCCCCGCTTATACAGCAGGTTAGGTTCCGTGCTACTGCTGTACAGGAAGGCCCCACTTATACAGCAGGTTAGGTTCCGTGCTACTGCTGTACAGGAAGGCCCCGCTTATACAGCAGGTTAGGTTCCGTGCTACTGCTGTACAGGAAGGCCCCGCTTATACAGCAGGTTAGGTACAGGGCTACTGCTGTACAGGAAGGCCCCACTTATACAGTAGGTTAGGTACAGGGCTACTGCTGTACAGGAAGGCCCCGCTAATACAGCAGGTTAGGTACCGGGCTACTGCTGTACAGGAAGGCCCTGCTTATACAGCAGGTTAGGTACCGGGCTACTGCTGTAAAGGAAGGCCCTGCTTATACAGCAGGTTAGGTACCGGGCTACTGCTGTACAGGAAGGCCCTGCTTATACAGCAGGTTAGGTTCCGGGATACTGCTGTACAGGAGTGCCCCGCTTATACAGCAGGTTAGGTTCCGGGCTACTGCTGTACAGGAAGGCCCAGCTTATACAGCAGGTTAGGTACTGGGATGCTACTGTACAGGAAGGTCCCGCTTATACAGTAGGTTAGGTTCCGTGCTACTGCTGTACAGGAAGGCCCTGCTTATACAGTAGGTTAGGTACTGGGATGCTACTGTACAGGAAGGCCCCGCTTATACAGTAGGTTAGGTACCGGGCTACTGCTGTAAGGAAGGCCCTGCTTATACAGTAGGTTAGGTACTGGGATACTGCTGTACAGGAGGGTCCTGCTTATACAGTAGGTAAGGTACTGGGCTACTGCTGTACAGGAAGGCCCTGCTTATACAGCAGGTTAGGTACTGGGCTGCTGCTGTACAGGAGGGTCCCGCTTATACGGTAGGTTAGGTACTGGGCTACTGCTGTAAAGGAAGGCCCTGCTTATACAGCAGGTTAGGTACTGGGCTGCTGCTGTACAGGAAGGCCCTGCTTATACAGCAGGTTAGGTACAGGGCTACTGCTGTAAAGGAAGGCCCTGCTTATACAGTAGGTTAGGTACTGGGCTACTGCTGTACAGGAGGGTCCCGCTTATACAGTAGGTTAGGTACTGGGATACTGCTGTAGAGGAAGGCCCTGCTTATACAGCAGGTTAGGTACTGGGCTACTGCTGTAAAGGAAGGCCCTGCTTATACAGCAGGTTAGGTACTGGGCTACTGCTGTAAAGGAAGGCCCTGCTTATACAGCAGGTTAGGTTCCGGGATACTGCTGTACAGGAAGGCCCCACTTATACAGCAGGTTAGGTACCGTGCTACTGCTGTAAAGGAAGGCCCCAGCTTATACAGCAGGTTAGGTTCCGGGATACTGCTGTACAGGAGGGCCCCGCTTATACAGCAGGTGAGGTTCCGGGCTACTGCTGTACAGGAAGGCCCTGCTTATACAGCAGGTTAGATTTCGGGCTACTGCTGTACAGGAGGGCCCTGCTTATACAGTAGGTTAGGTCCGGGATACTGCTGTAAGGAAGGCCCCTGCTTACACAGCAGGTTAGGTTCCGTGCTACTGCTGTACAGGAAGGCCCCGCTTATACAGCAGGTTAGGTTCCGTGCTACTGCTGTACAGGAAGGCCCTGCTTATACAGCAGGTTAGGTTCCGTGCTACTGCTGTACAGGAAGGCCCTGCTTACACAGCAGGTTAGGTTCCGTGCTACTGCTGTACAGGAAGGCCCTGCTTATACAGCAGGTTAGATTTCGGGCTACTGCTGTACAGGAGGGCCCTGCTTATACAGCAGGTTAGGGTCTGGGCTATTGCAGTACAGGAGGGCCCCACTTATACAGCAAGTTAGGCTCTGGGCTACTGCAGTACAGGACCTGCTTATACAGCAGGTTAGGTTCTGGGCTACTGCTGTACAGGACCTGCTTATACAGCAGGTTAGGTTCTGGGCTACTGCTGTACAGGACCTGCTTATACAGCAGGTTAGGTTCTGGGCTACTGCTGTACAGGAAGGCCCTGCTTATGCAGCAGGTTAGGTTCTGGCTACTGTTGTACAGGAAGGCCCTGCTTATACAGCAGGTTAGGTTCTGGGCTACTGCTGTACAGGAGGCCCTGCTTATGCAGCAGGTTAGGTTCTGGGCTACTGCTGTACAGGAAGGCCCTGCTTATACAGCAGGTTAGGTTCCGGCTTCTGCTGTACAGGAAGGCCCTGCTTATGCAGCAGGTTAGGTTCTGGGCTACTGCTGTACAGGAAGGCCCTGCTTATACAGCAGGTTAGGTTCTGGGCTTCTGCTGTACAGGAAGGCCCTGCTTATACAGCAGGTTAGGTTCTGGGCTACTGCTGTACAGGAAGGCCCTGCTTATACAGCAGGTTAGGTTCTGGGCTTCTGCTGTACAGGAAGTCCCTGCTTATACAGCAGGTTAGGTTCTGGGCTACTGCTGTACAGGAAGGCCCTGCTTATGCAGCAGGTTAGGTTCTGGGCTTCTGCTGTACAGGAAGGCCCCTGCTTATGCAGCAGGTTAGGTTCCGTGCTACTGCTGTACAGGAAGGCCCCGCTTATACAGCAGGTTAGGTTCCGTGCTACTGCTGTACAGGAAGGCCCCGCTTATACAGCAGGTTAGGTTCCGTGCTACTGCTGTACAGGAAGGCCCCGCTTATACAGCAGGTTAGGTTCTGGGCTTCTGCTGTACAGGAAGGCCCTGCTTATACAGCAGGTTAGGTTCTGGGCTTCTGCTGTACATGAAGGCCCCGCTTATACAGCAGGTTAGGTTCTGGGCTTCTGCTGTACAGGAAGGCCCTGCTTATACAGCAGGTTAGGTTCTGGGCTACTGCTGTACAGGCAGGCCCCGCTTATGCAGCAGGTTAGGTTCTGGGCTGCTGCTGTACAGGAAGGCCCTGCTTATACAGCAGGTTAGGTTCTGGGCTACTGCTGTACAGGAAGGCCCCGCTTATACAGCAGGTTAGGTTCTAGGCTACTGCTGTACAGGAAGGCCCCGCTTATGCAGCAGGTTAGGTTCTGGGCTTCTGCTGTACAGGAAGGCCCCGCTTATGCAGCAGGTTAGGTTCTAGGCTACTGCTGTACAGGAAGGCCCCGCTTATACAGCAGGTTAGGTTCTGGGCTTCTGCTGTACAGGAAGGCCCCGCTTATGCAGCAGGTTAGGTTCTGGGCTACTGCTGTACAGGAAGGCCCCGCTTATACAGCAGGTTAGGTTCTAGGCTACTGCTGTGCAGGAAGGCCCCGCTTATGCAGCAGGTTAGGTTCTGGGCTACTGCTGTACAGGAAGGCCCCGCTTATACAGCAGGTTAGGTTCTAGGCTACTGCTGTGCAGGAAGGCCCCGCTTATACAGCAGGTTAGGTTCTGGGCTACTGCTGTACAGGAAGGCCCCGCTTATACAGCAGGTTAGGTTCTAGGCTACTGCTGTACAGGAAGGCCCCGCTTATACAGCAGGTTAGGTTCTGGGCTACTGCTGTACAGGAGGGCCCCTGCTTATGCAGCAGGTTAGGTTCTGGGCTACTGCTGTGCAGGAGGGCCCCACTTATACAGCAGGTTAGGTTCTAGGCTACTGCTGTACATGAGGCCCCGCTTATACAGCAGGTTAGGTTCTGGGCTACTGCTGTACAGGAGGGCCCCTGCTTATGCAGCAGGTTAGGTTCTGGGCTTCTGCTGTACAGGAAGGCCCTGCTTATACAGCAGGTTAGGTTCTGGGCTACTGCTGTACAGGAAGGCCCCGCTTATGCAGCAGGTTAGGTTCTGGGCTTCTGCTGTACAGGAAGGCCCCGCTTATACCGCAGGTTAGGTTCTGGGCTACTGCTGTACAGGAGGGCCCCGCTTATACAGCAGGCTAGGTTCCGGGCTACTGTTGGACAAGCGGGACCCACTTATACAGTAGGTTAAGTTCTGGGCAACTGCTGTACAGGCATGTCCCACTTATACAGCAGGTTAGGTTCTGGGCAACTGCTGTACAGGCGGGCCCTGCTTATACAGCAGGTTAGGTTCCGTGCTACTGCTGTACAGGAAGGCCCCGCTTATACAGCAGGTTAGGTTCCGTGCTACTGCTGTACAGGAAGGCCCCACTTATACAGCAGGTTAGGTTCCGTGCTACTGCTGTACAGGAAGGCCCCGCTTATACAGCAGGTTAGGTTCTGGGCTTCTGCTGTACATGAAGCCCTGCTTATACAGCAGGTTAGGTTCTGGGCTTCTGCTGTACAGGAAGGCCCTGCTTATACAGCAGGTTAGGTTCTGGGCTTCTGCTGTACAGGAGGGCCCCGTTTATACAGCAGGTTAGGTTCTGGGCTACTGCTGTACAGGAAGGCCCCGCTTATGCAGCAGGTTAGGTTCTGGGCTTCTGCTGTACAGGAAGGCCCTGCTTATACAGCAGGTTAGGTTCTGGGCTACTGCTGTACAGGAAGGCCCTGCTTATACAGCAGGTTAGGTTCTGGGCTTCTGCTGTACAGGAAGGCCCCGCTTATACAGCAGGTTAGGTTCTAGGCTACTGCTGTACAGGAAGGCCCTGCTTATACAGCAGGTTAGGTTCTGGGCTTCTGCTGTACAGGAAGGCCCTGCTTATACAGCAGGTTAGGTTCTGGGCTACTGCTGTACAGGAAGGCCCCGCTTATACAGCAGGTTAGGTTCAGTGCTACTGTACAGGAAGGCCCCGCTTATACAGCAGGTTAGGTTCCGTGCTACTGCTGTACAGGAAGGCCCCGCTTATACAGCAGGTTAGGTTCCGTGCTACTGCTGTACAGGAAGGCCCCGCTTATACAGCAGGTTAGGTTCCGTGCTACTGCTGTACAGGAAGCCCTGCTTATGCAGCAGGTTAGGTTCTGGGCTACTCTGTACAGGAAGGCCCCGCTTATACAGCAGGTTAGGTTCTAGGCTACTGCTGTGCAGGAAGGCCCTGCTTATGCAGCAGGTTAGGTTCTGGGCTACTGCTGTACAGGAAGGCCCCGCTTATACAGCAGGTTAGGTTCTGGGCGTCTGCTGTACAGGAAGGCCCTGCTTATACAGCAGGTTAGGTTCTGGGCTTCTGCTGTACAGGAGGGCCCCGCTTATACAGCAGGTTAGGTTCTGGGCTACTGCTGTACAGGAAGGCCCTGCTTATACAGCAGGTTAGGTTCTGGGCTTCTGCTGTACAGGAAGGCCCGCTTATGCAGCAGGTTAGGTTCTGGGCTACTGCTGTACAGGAAGGCCCCGCTTATACAGCAGGTTAGGTTCCGTGCTACTGCTGTACAGGAAGGCCCTGCTTACACAGCAGGTTAGGTTCCGTGCTACTGCTGTACAGGAAGGCCCCGCTTATACAGCAGGTTAGGTTCCGTGCTACTGCTGTACAGGAAGGCCCCGCTTATACAGCAGGTTAGGTTCCGTGCTACTGCTGTACAGGAAGGCCCCGCTTATACAGCAGGTTAGGTTCCGTGCTACTGTACAGGAAGTTCCTGCTTATACAGCAGGTTAGGTTCCATGCTACTGTACAGGAAGGCCCCACTTATACAGCAGGTTAGGTTCCATGCTACTGTACAGGAAGGCCCCACTTATACAGCAGGTTAGGTTCCATGCTACTGTACAGGAAGGTCCCACTTATACAGCAGGTTAGGTTCCATGCTACTGTACAGGAAGGCCCCACTTATACAGCAGGTTAGGTTCCATGCTACTGTACAGGAAGGCCCCACTTATACAGCAGGTTAGGTTCCATGCTACTGTACAGGAAGGCCCCACTTATACAGCAGGTTAGGTTCCATGCTACTGTACAGGAAGGCCCCACTTATACAGCAGGTTAGGTTCCGTGCTACTGTACAGGAAGGCCCCACTTATACAGCAGGTTAGGTACTGGGCTACTGCTGTAAAGGAAGGCCCTGCTTATGCAGCAGGTTTGGTACTGGGCTACTGCTGTAAAGGAAGGTCCTGCTTATGCAGCAGGTTAGGTACTGGGCTACTGCTGTACAGGAAGGCCCTGCTTATGCAGCAGGTTTGGTACTGGGCTACTGCTGTAAAGGAAGGTCCTGCTTATGCAGCAGGTTAGGTACTGGGCTACTGCTGTACAGGAAGGCCCTGCTTATGCAGCAGGTTAGGTACTGGGCTACTGCTGTAAAGGAAGGTCCTGCTTATGCAGCAGGTTAGGTACTGGGCTACTGCTGTACAGGAAGGCCCTGCTTATGCAGCAGGTTAGGTACTGGGCTACTGCTGTACAGGAAGGCCCTGCTTATGCAGCAGGTTAGGTACTGGGCTACTGCTGTAAAGCGAAAATTACTGTAAAGTGAAGTGCAGTAAAGTGAAGTGCAGTAAAGTGAAGCACTGTAAAGTGAAGCACTGTAAAGTGAAGCACTGTAAAGTGAAGCACTGTAAAGTGAAGCACTCTAAAGTGAAGCACTGTAAAGTGAAGCACTCTAAAGTGAAGCACTGTAAAGTGAAGCACTCTAAAGTGAAGCACTCTAAAGTGAAGCACTGTAAAGTGAAGCACTGTAAAGTGAAGCACTCTAAAGTGAAGCACTGTAAAGTGAAGCACTCTAAAGTGAAGCACTGTAAAGTGAAGCACTCTAAAGTGAAGTGCTGTAAAGTGAAGTGCTGTAAAGTGAAGTGCTGTAAAGTGAAGTGCTGTAAAGTGAAGCACTGTAAAGTGAAGCACTGTAAAGTGAAGTGCTGTAAAGTGAAGTGCTGTAAAGTGAAGTGCTGTAAAGT
>NC_091372.1:8951023-8976023 GCF_038502225.1 Cherax quadricarinatus
GTGGTGTACTGACACTGGTGTAGGTATGTTGATGTTGGTACCTGGGACGACTACACTCTCTTATAAGGTAGTGGTGTACGGATACTGGTGTAGGTATGTTGATGTTGGTACCTAGGACGACTACACTCTCTTGTAGGGTAGTGGTGTACTGACACTGGTGTAGGTATGTTGATGCTGGTACCTGGGACGACTACACTCTCTTATAGGGTAGTGGTGTACTGACACTGGTGTAGGTATGTTGATGTTGGTACCTGGGACGACTACACTCTCTTGTAGGGTAGTGGTGTACTGACACTGGTGTAGGTATGTTGATGTTGATACCTGAGACGACCACACTCTTTAGTAGGGTAGTGGTGTACTGACACTGGTGTAGGTATGTTGATGTTGATACCTGGGACGACTACACTCTCTAGTAGGGTAGTGGTGTTCTGACACTGGTGTAGGTATGTTGATGTTGGTACCTGGGACGACTACACTCTCTTGTAGGGTAGTGGTGTACAGATACTGGTGTAGGTATGTTGATGTTGGTACCTGGGACGACTACACTCTCTTGTAGGGTAGTGGTGTACTGATACTGGTGTAGGTATGTTGATGTTGGTACCTAGGACGACTACACTCTCTTGTAGGGTAGTGGTGTACAGATACTGGTGTAGGTATGTTGATGTTGGTACCTGGGACGACTACACTCTCTTGTAGGGTAGTGGTGTACTGACACTGGTGTAGGTATGTTGATGGTGGTACCTGGGACGACTACACTCTCTTGTAGGGTAGTGGTGTACTGACACTGGTGTAGGCATGTTGATGTTGGTACCTGGGACGACTACACTCTCTTGTAGGGTAGTGGTGTACAGATACTGGTGTAGGTATGTTGATGTTGGTACCTGGGACGACTACACTCTCTTGTAGGGTAGTGGTGTACTGACACTGGTGTAGGTATGGTGATGTTGGTACCTGGGACGACTGCACTCTCTTGTAGGGTAGTGGTGTACAGATACTGGTGTAGGTATGTTGATGTTGGTACCTGGGACGACTACACTCTCTTGTAAGGTAGTGGTGTACTGATACTGGTGTAGGTATGTTGATGTTGGTACCTGGGACGACTACACTCTCTTGTAGGGTAGTGGTGTACAGATACTGGTGTAGGTATGTTGATGTTGGTACCTGGGACGACTACACTCTCTTGTAGGGTAGTGGTGTACTGACACTGGTGTAGGTATGTTGATGCTGGTACCTGGGACGACTACACTCTCTTGTAGGGTAGTGGTGTACTGACACTGGTGTAGGTATGTTGATGTTGGTACCTGGGACGACTACACTCTCTTGTAGGGTAGTGGTGTACTGATACTGGTGTAGGTATGTTGATGTTGGTACCTGGGACGACTACACTCTCTTTTAGGGTAGTGGTGTACAGAAACTGGTGTAGGTATGTTGATGTTGGTACCTGGGACGACTACACTCTCTTATAGGGTAGTGGTGTACTGACACTGGTGTAGGTATGTTGATGCTGGTATCTGGGACGACTACACTCTCTTATAAGGTAGTGGTGTACTGACACTGGTGTAGGTATGTTGATGTTGGTATCTGGGACGACTACACTCTCTTATAGGGTAGTGGTGTACTGACACTGGTGTAGGTATGTTGATGTTGGTACCTGGGACGACTACACTCTCTTATAAGGTAGTGGTGTACTGACACTGATGTAGGTATGTTGATGCTGGTACCTGGGACGGCTACAGTTGCTCTTGTCTCCAAGCCAATAATAATAATAATAATAATAATAATAATAATAATAATAATAATAATAATAATAATAATGATAATAATATTGCTTGCCAAGCAAAAGCTCACTGGATAACCATTAAGAAATATTTGTCTTTCGTTGTCTTTATGCTGAGAATTTAATCCCGATTCGGTATAAAAGTATTCTTGACTGGTGGTGAACAGGTGACATGCAGCCTTAATGACCCTCGTGCAGTAGACAAGCTTGAAACCCAATTAATGAACATAACTGCTAATTAGATTTCAAGTCTATCTACTACACGAGGGTCATTAAGGTCATTAGAGATATTAAACACAGTATATATGCATTGAAAAACAGAAACCCGTACCTAGGAAAAAAACATTATGACAAGGATAGATCACTCCTGCACCATTGTCAAGTCACAACTGAGACAAGATGTCTAGAGAAGGTTAAAGGACACCTCTCAGTATATTTAATAATAATATCTTTATTTCTACATGTACAAGGTATAAAGATCATAATTGACATCAGTGACATACTACTATATAGAAAGTCACTTGTTATGCTGAGCATTTCCCCACAAATTAGGTCAGTTTTGTCCCGGGATGCGACCCACACCAGTCCACTAACACCCAGGATGCGACCCACACCAGTCCACTAACACCCAGGATGCGACCCACACCAGTCCACTAACACCCAGGATGCGACCCACACCAGTCCACTAACACCCAGGATGCGACCCACACCAGTCCACTAACACCCAGGATGCGACCCACACCAGTCCACTAACACCCAGGATGCGACCCACACCAGTCCACTAACACCCAGGATGCGACCCACACCAGTCCACTAACACCCAGGATGCGACCCACACCAGTCCACTAACTCCCAGGATGCGACCCACACCAGTCCACTAACACCCAGGATGCGACCCACACCAGTCCACTAACACCCAGGATGCGACCCACACCAGTCCACTAACTCCCAGGATGCGACCCACACCAGTCCACTAACACCCAGGATGCGACCCACACCAGTCCACTAACACCCAGGATGCGACCCACACCAATCCACTAACACCCAGGATGCGACCCACACCAGTCCACTAACACCCAGGATGCGACCCACACCAGTCCACTAACACCCAGGATGCGACCCACACCAGTCCACTAACACCCAGGTACCCATTATTACTGTTGGGTGAACATAGACAACCGGTGTAAGGAAACACGACCAGTGTTTCCACCCTCGCCGGGAACCGAACCCAGAACTCACCGTGTGAAGCGAAAGAGTTTACCACAAGGCCGCAGGTATAGTGGCAAGTTGTACACGATGTTGTATTTGTTGTATAATGTATTTTCAGTAATATTTTGTATGTATGAATTCCTTGTTAGTTTCCTAAAATATCTTTAGTTATTAAAAAATATTTTGATAGGTAAGGCATAAATATACATAAAAAATATTTATAACTTAGTGTCAACAGTAATTTTGAATAATAATTCTTTCAAAATTTTTGGATTATGAAAATATAAAAAAATCTACATTGAAATTATTGTAATCATTCATGAAAAAAATATCGAAGATTTTTTTTGGATAGGGTAGAATTTTTTTTTTTGAAAGGGATAACTGAAAAAATGTGTAAGATGCATATAATTTAATTTATAAAGTAGGTTACATATTTACAATAGAAGGAAAAGAGAAATGAGGAGGAGAAGATAAATATTGCCACTGTAAACACATGACAAGTATTATGTGATGCAATTATCACATAACATTAACCAACATTCTTGCAAATGTTCTTCTCGTGTTGGGTTAACATTCAGTTTCTGGTAATAATTCCCCTGCATGTTATGGGTTGTAGTGGGGTTGCTGGTGGAAGGTTGGTGTGTAATACACAGCTTCACTCTAAGGAGCGCCGTAGCGGGCACTGGGTGCAGCTGGTGGAGAGTAGGAACCTACTTCATCAGAGTCAGGGTAGCGAGCTTCTCCCTCGTAAGTAACGTCAGCGACGTAGCCTGAGTCACCGTCCACGTAGTAAGTCACAGTCTGGCGACGACCATCAGGAAGCTGGACGGTGTACGACCCCTTAGTGTTGTCTTCATCACGACCCTCCTGATGGGCGAAGTCGTTGCCAGTTTCGGAGTCCTGGACATTCCAGTCAAAGCCATATTTGGCAGGCTCAGTCTCCTCAGATGACACCTGTCAAGTGAAGCTTTGATTATTAAGTTTATTTTCCAGGGAATGTTAGCTAGGGAACATTTATGTCGGGATCTGGAACTCTACTCCAGCACACACTTATACAAATAAAAGTGCAATAATAACTGGTCACTTACAACAAACAAAGTGTAATAATCACTGGTCGCTTACAACAACAAAGTGTAATACTCACTGGTCACTTACAACAAACAAAGTGTAATAATCACTGGTCACTTGCAACAACAAACAAAGTGTAATAATCACTGGTCACTTGCAACAACAAACAAAGTGTAATAATCACTGGTCACTTGCAACAACAAAGTGTAATAATCACTGGTCACTTGCAACAACAAAGTGTAATAATCACTGGTCACTTGCAACAACAAGCAAAAGTGTAATAATCACTGGTCACTTACAAAAAAAAAAAAAAGGAGAAAATTGAAGAAAATATAAACAGAATATTGTATATTTTGATCCACATCTCAGGTCGTCATCAACAAACTTTAATATTAAAGATTAAGTTTAGGAAAGAAATATTTATACTGACGAAGTCTGGTTCAGTGTTGGACTTTATCAATATAACCTGATAAAACTCTACACCGAGTGAAACGTCAGAATTAAGACTTGCTCTGCAAACTACGTTTCTTAAACAAACACACTCAACAAACACACTCTTGTGCTGAAGACAGCTTCACTTGTCATCTAACAAATACCGTGGTTTCTTGTTATATTTCCTCTAAGTAGGGTTCCTCTTATATACACAAGCATAATAAGATCACAGTAAACATTTTGGGCCTATATACACCCCGTAATAGACAAAAATAGACATTTTGTCATATATACAATAAGTAATAGATGTGTGTGACTTACTGGAGGAGGACCGTAGGATGGTGAAGGTAATTTATCAGCTGCCACCACAGCCAACACTCCCAGCAACACAAGGATCTGCAAAGTTAAATTATTGCTGGAATTAAACACAAAATGTTAGTTGAAAGGAGACATGAGTAATTATTTAAGATATTTGTTAATGCTATGTATCGTTCTTGTTTGTATTGGTTTGATAGATCTTCTGGAGAGCGAAAAGTGTCTCTTACACGAGGTATATTACCTATGATCTAGAGAGTAAACAGTGGCTGTAATGGTGTTTAGTGAGGCATTCAACTCTTTAAGTAATAATTATACAGAGATTTTAATCCATTAAACTGAAGCTAGCCTCTTTTTTTTTCTTGTATCTAACTTCAATGATGAAGTAGACATAATCTTCTTTGTATTGGACTGAGGAAGCTGCTGGTGGGCGAAACGTTGCCACAGTAAAGATACACAAGTGTTGAACAAGCGTCTTGTTCATCAGTGTGTCGGTTCTCTGAACTAATTCTCTACATATAACCTCCTTATCTGTGTTCCCCAAGTCATGTTAGGCCCTTACTGATTTAACGCTTCTCCATCAATATAATAAAAAAAATTTACCTTCAGAATACATAGAACTTTTCTTAAAAGTTTAAGTTTATTCTTAGAGAACTTCAAGTTTGAGAAAATGTATATTAGTAAACTTTAGGACGATAGGTAATAACATTACAAAAATATTTAGATCACATATGAGACAAAAATGACTGAGAGTTAGGTACCTTAGTGTTCATAGTGAAGGTAGGTACCACAACTGATGCCCAGCTCCTGCTTGCTGCTCCTATTTATACCTGGTTGGGCACTGATTTAAAGGACAGGTTTCTCCAGTGATCTGTGTTCTTTCACTGACAAAGGTTACACAGACCACACCCTGTTGGGTCCTCACTGTGTCAAGGCTCAACTTCCCAAATTGATTCTTAGTATAGTCTTGAAGCTGCGTATTAATTATTTTTTGTCTTCCAATAGACGAGGACTCAAATTATAGACTTGTATGGATATAATTTAGACCCCTGGAAATGGTCAAGCATTTTTCAATGGGGCATTTTACAAAAACTCGTTTACACAATACACACACACACACACACACACACACACACACACACACACACACACACACACACACACACACACACACAAGGTGGACAAAGACAGGATGTTCCAGAGATTGGACACAGTAACAAGGGGGCACAGTTGGAAGCTGAAGACACAGATGAATCGCAGGGATGTAAGGAAGTATTTCTTCAGCCACAGAGTAGTCAGTAAGTGGAATAGTTTGGGAAGCGATGTAGTGGAGGCAGGATCCATACATAGCTTTAAGCAGAGGTATGATAAAGCTCACGGCTCAGGGAGAGTGACCTAGTAGCGATCAGTGAAGAGGCGGGGCCAGGAGCTCGGACTCGACCCCCGCAACCTCAACTAGGTGAGTACAACTAGGTGAGTACACACACACACACACACACACACACACACACACACACACACACACACACACACACACACAAACGAACATGCACACCAGTGTGTACTGGTGTATTGGTTAGCTAACATTTACCGTGATTTAATAAATACGTCTACATCAGTATATCATATCTCTGTACATTATTAGTATTATCATGGAGAGCACTAAACCTGTAGGAGTTACACAGCGCCTATAGGGAGGGGGGGATGGAAGGATCTCGGTTCAGGGAACTGGAGCACAGATTCACTTCCCTAGATCACAGCCCAGCATCAAGGAACCTCCCTTTAAGGGCCCCTAGACCAAGAACCCCTCAGTAATATCAAGGACCCTTCTTTAAGGGCCCCTAGATCAAGAACCTCTCAGTAATATCAAGGAACCTTCTTTAAGGGCCCCTAGATCAAGAACCTCTCACCAACATCAAGGAACCTCCCTTGATGGGCCCCTAGATCAAGGGCCCCTCACTATCATCAAGGAACCTCCCTCGAGGGTATATCTCTGTACACAATGTTAGGCTGTAAAAAAATCCGCCTCTCACATAATAAATTTTGTCTCGTTCTGGGGAACACAAATCCGGATAATCGAAATTTTGTCTCGCTCTGAGGAACACAAATCCGGATAATCGAAATTTTGTCTCGCTCTGAGGAACACAAATCCGGAAAATCGAAATTTTGTCTCGTTCTGGGGAACACAAATTCGGATAATCGAAATTTTGTCTCTCTCTGGGGAACACAAATCCGGATAATCGAAATTTTGTCTCGTTCTGGGGAACACAAATTCGGATAATCGAAATTTTGTCTCTCTCTGGGGAACACAAATCCGGATGATCGAAATTTTGTCTCTCTCTGGGGAACACAAATCCGGATGATCGAAATTTTGTCTCGTTCTGGGGAACACAAATCCGGATAATCGAAATTTTGTCTCGTTCTGGGGAAAACAAATCCGGATGATCGAAATTTTGTCTCGCTCTGAGGAACACAAATCCGGATGATCGAAATTTTGTCTCGCTCTGGGGAACACAAATCCGGATAATCGAAATTTTGTCTCGCTCTGGGGAACACAAATCCGGATAATCGAAATTTTGTCTCGCTCTGGGGAACACAAATCCGGATAATCGAAATTTTGTCTCGCTCTGAGGAACACAAATCCGGATAATCGAAATTTTGTCTCGCTCTGAGGAACACAAATCCGGATAATCGAAATTTTGTCTCGCTCTGGGGAACACAAATCCGGATAATAGAAATTTTGTCTCGCTCTGGGGAACACAAATCCGGATAATCGAAATTTTGTCTCGCTCTGGGGAACACAAATCCGGATAATCGAAATTTTGTCTCGCTCTGAGGAACACAAATCCGGATAATCGAAATTTTGTCTCGCTCTGAGGAACACAAATCCGGATAATCGAAAACTCGCTCTGGGGAACACAAATCCGGATAATCGAAATTTTGTCTCTCTCTGGGGAACACAAATTCGGATAATCGAAATTTTGTCTCGCTCTGAGGAACACAAATCCGGATAATCGAAATTTTGTCTCTCTCTGGGGAACACAAATCCGGATAATCGAAATTTTGTCTCGCTCTGAGGAACACAAATCCGGATAATCGAAATTTTGTCTCGCTCTGGGGAACACAAATCCGGATAATCGAAATTTTGTCTCGCTCTGGGGAACACAAATCCGAAATTTTGTCTCGCTCTGGGGAACACAAATCCGGATAATCGAAATTTTGTCTCGCTCTGGGGAACACAAATCCGGATAATCGAAATTTTGTCTCGCTCTGAGGAACACAAATCCGGAAAATCGAAATTTTGTCTCTCTCTGGGGAACACAAATTCGGATAATCGAAATTTTGTCTCGTTCTGGGGAACACAAATCCGGATAATCGAAATTTTGTCTCGTTCTGGGGAACACAAATCCGGATAATCGAAATCAAAAATACATTTCAATATACCGTAATACAAGTTTTTAGATGTAGAGTTTCAATGTAAATTTTTAGTGTTTTTATGTAACTTTGCTAAATCAAAATTTGGAATTTATTTAGGCTACTTTACCCCGGGTTTTTTAATTTAAAAAAAACAGTGTTTTTTTTATTGTAATTGTTTTATTACCTCATAACGTCACTAATGTTTATTTTACTGGAATTTTTGATGTTACAAGAAAGAGCTCTATCAATAATTAATTTAAGCACTGAGAATAAGACCCCACCTGTTTTTCTGACAATTTAAGCACTGAGAATAAGCACCCACCTGTTTTTCTGACAATTTAAGCACTGAGAATAAGCCCCCACCTGTTTTTCTGACAATTTAAGCACTGAGAATAAGCCCCCACCTGTTTTTCTGACAATTTAAGCACTGAGAATAAGCACCCACCTATTTTTCTGACAATTTAAGCACTGAGAATAAGCCCCCACCTGTTTTTCTGACAATTTAAGCACTGAGAATAAGCCCCCACCTGTTTTTCAGACAATTTAAGCACTGAGAATAAGCACCCACCTATTTTTCTGACAATTTAAGCACTGAGAATAAGCCCCCACCTGTTTTTCTGACAATTTAAGCACTGAGAATAAGCCCCCACCTGTTTTTCTGACAATTTAAGCACTGAGAATAAGCCCCCACCTGTTTTTCTGACAATTTAAGCACTGAGAATAAGCACCCACCTGTTTTTCTGACAATTTAAGCACTGAGAATAAGCCCCCACCTATTTTTCTGACAATTTAAGCACTGAGAATAAGCCCCCACCTGTTTTTCTGACAATTTAAGCACTGAGAATAAGCCCCCACCTGTTTTTCTGACAATTTAAGCACTGAGAATAAGCCCCCACCTGTTTTTCAGACAATTTAAGCACTGAGAATAAGCACCCACCTATTTTTCTGACAATTTAAGCACTGAGAATAAGCCCCCACCTGTTTTTCTGACAATTTAAGCACTGAGAATAAGCCCCCACCTGTTTTTCTGACAATTTAAGCACTGAGAATAAGCCCCCACCTGTTTTTCTGACAATTTAAGCACTGAGAATAAGCACCCACCTGTTTTTCTGACAATTTAAGCACTGAGAATAAGCCCCCACCTATTTTTCTGACAATTTAAGCACTGAGAATAAGCCCCCACCTGTTTTTCTGACAATTTAAGCACTGAGAATAAGCCCCCACCTGTTTTTCTGACAATTTAAGCACTGAGAATAAGACCCCACCTATTTTTCTGACAATTTAAGCACCGAGAATAAGCCCCCACCTGTTTTTCTGACAATTTAAGCACTGAGAATAAGCCCCCACCTGTTTTTCTGACAATTTAAGCACTGAGAATAAGCCCCCACCTGTTTTTCTGACAATTTAAGCACTGAGAATAAGCCCCCACCTGTTTTTCTGACAATTTAAGCACTGAGAATAAGCCCCCACCTGTTTTTCTGACAATTTAAGCACTGAGAATAAGCCCCCACCTGTTTTTCTGACAATTTAAGCACTGATAATAAGCCCCCACCTGTTTTTCTGACAATTTAAGCACTGAGAATAAGCCCCCACCTATTTTTCAGACAATTTAAGCACTGAGAATAAGCACCCACCTGTTTTTCTGACAATTTAAGCACTGAGAATAAGCCCCCACCTGTTTTTCTGACAATTTAAGCACTGAGAATAAGCCCCCACCTGTTTTTCTGACAATTTAAGCACTGAGAATAAGCCCCCACCTGTTTTTCTGACAATTTAAGCACTGAGAATAAGCCCCCACCTGCTTTTCTGACAATTTAAGCACTGAGAATAAGCCCCCACCTATTTTTCTGACAATTTAAGCACTGAGAATAAGCCCCCACCTGTTTTTCTGACAATTTAAGCACTGAGAATAAGCACCCACCTGTTTTTCTGACAATTTAAGCACTGAGAATAAGACCCCACCTGTTTTTCTGACAATTTAAGCACTGAGAATAAGACCCCACCTGTTTTTCTGACAATTTAAGCACTGAGAATAAGACCCCACCTGTTTTTCTGACAATTTAAGCACTGAGAATAAGCCCCCACCTGTTTTTCTGACAATTTAAGCACTGAGAATAAGCCCCCACCTGTTTTTCTGACAACTTAAGCACTGAGAATAAGCCCCCACCTGTTTTTCTGACAATTTAAGCACTGAGAATAAGCCCCCACCTGTTTTCCTGACAATTTAAGCACTGAGAATAAGCACCCATCTGTTTTTCTGACAATTTAAGCACTGAGAATAAGCACCCACCTGTTTTTCTGACAATTTAAGCACTGAGAATAAGCCCCCACCTGCTTTTCTGACAATTTAAGCACTGAGAATAAGCCCCCACCTATTTTTCTGACAATTTAAGCACTGAGAATAAGCCCCCACCTGTTTTTCTGACAATTTAAGCACTGAGAATAAACACCCACCTGTTTTTCTGACAATTTAAGCACTGAGAATAAGACCCCACCTGTTTTTCTGACAATTTAAGCACTGAGAATAAGACCCCACCTGTTTTTCTGACAATTTAAGCACTGAGAATAAGACCCCACCTGTTTTTCTGACAATTTAAGCACTGAGAATAAGCCCCCACCTGTTTTTCTGACAATTTAAGCACTGAGAATAAGCCCCCACCTGTTTTTCTGACAATTTAAGCACTGAGAATAAGCCCCCACCTGTTTTTCTGACAATTTAAGCACTGAGAATAAGCCCCCACCTGTTTTCCTGACAATTTAAGCACTGAGAATAAGCACCCATCTGTTTTTCTGACAATTTAAGCACTGAGAATAAGCCCCCACCTGTTTTCCTGACAATTTAAGCACTGAGAATAAGCACCCATCTGTTTTTCTGACAATTTAAGCACTGAGAATAAGCACCCACCTGTTTTTCTGACAATTTAAGCACTGAGAATAAGACCCCACCTGTTTTTCTGACAATTTAAGCACTGAGAATAAGCCCCCACCTGTTTTTCTGACAATTTAAGCACTGAGAATAAGACCCCCACCTGTTTTTCTGACAATTTAAGCACTGAGAATAAGCACCCACCTGTTTTTCTGGCAATTTAAGCACTGAGAATAAGCCCCCACCTATTTTTCTGACAATTTAAGCACTGAAAATAAGCCCCCACCTGTTTTTCTGACAATTTAAGCACTGAGAATAAGCGCCCACCTGTTTTTCTGACAATTTAATCACTGAGAATAAGCTCCCACCTGTTTTCTGACAATTTAAGCACTGAGAATAAGCCCCCACCTATTTTTCTGACAATTTAAGCACTGAGAATAAGCCCCCACCTGTTTTTCTGACAATTTAAGCACTGAGAATAAGCCCCCACCTGTTTTCCTGACAATTTAAGCACTAAGAATAAGCCCCCAACTGTTTTTCTGACAATTTAAGCACTAAGAATAACCCCCCACCTATGTTTCTGACAATTTAAGCACTGAGAATAAGCCCCCACCTATTTTTCTGACAATTTAAGCACTGAGAATAAGCCCCCACCTGTTTTCCTGACAATTTAAGCACTAAGAATAAGCCCCCACCTGTTTTTCTGACAATTTAAGCACTGAGAACAAGCACCCACCTGTTTTTCTGACAATTTAAGCACTGAGAATAAGCCCCCACCTATTTTTCTGACAATTTAAGCACTGAGAATAAGCCCCCACCTGTTTTTTCTGACAATTTAAGCGCTGAGAATAAGCCCCCACCTGTTTTTTCTGACAATTTAAGCGCTGAGAATAAGCCCACACCTGTTTTTCTGACAATTTAAGCACTGAGAATAAGCACCCACCTGTTTTTCTGACAATTTAAGCACTGAGAGTAAACACCCACCTGTTTCTCTGTCAATTTCAACATTGAAAGTAAGCTCCCGCATCTTTTTCTGACACAAGAGCTCTGTCTCTCTCTCTCTCTTTCTGACTCTCTCGTGAAACAAAATTTCGTCACTGTCAAGGTGTCCAAAGGTCACCATGACCTTCAAGGGAAACATTTGTTCAGTCCTTTGCCAGGTAGACTATGACTGAAGTCAGTGTTGTGCCGTCTTCATTATTCTGGCCGCCATCTTGAAGTTGACCGGATCATCTATGGTAGAGGTAACTGCTGGGACTAACTCTAGTCTGCATGACACGATGTTGTCTTCCTACTCTATATGACACGATGTTGTCTTCCTACTCTATATGACACGATGTTGTCTTCCTACTCTATATGACACGATGTTGTCTTCCTACTCTATATGACACGATGTTGTCTTCCTACTCTATATGACACGATGTTGTCTTCCTACTCTATATGACACGATGTTGTCTTCCTACTCTACATGACACGATGTTGTCTTCCTACTCTATATGACACGATGTTGTCTTCCTACTCTATATGACACGTTGTTGTCTTCCTACTCTACATGACACGTTGTTGTCTTCCTACTCTATATGACACGTTGTTGTCTTCCTACTCTACATGACACGTTGTTGTCTTCCTACTCTATATGACACGATGTTGTCTTCCTACTCTATATGACACGTTGTTGTCTTCCTACTCTATATGACACGATGTTGTCTTCCTACTCTACATGACACGTTGTTGTCTTCCTACTCTATATGACACGATGTTGTCTTCCTACTCTATATGACACGTTGTTGTCTTCCTACTCTATATGACACGATGTTGTCTTCCTACTCTATATGACACGATGTTGTCTTCCTACTCTATATGACACGATGTTGTCTTCCTACTCTATATGACACGATGTTGTCTTCCTACTCTATATGACACGATGTTGTCTTCCTACTCTATATGACACGATGTTGTCTTCCTACTCTATATGACACGATGTTGTCTTCCTACTCTATATGACACGATGTTGTCTTCCTACTCTATATGACACGATGTTGTCTTCCTACTCTATATGACACGATGTTGTCTTCCTACTCTATATGACACGATGTTGTCTTCCTACTCTATATGACACGATGTTGTCTTCTTTCTCTGCATGACACGATGTTATTGTCCTCCTCTGCATGACACGATGTTGTTGTCCTCCTCTGCATGACACGATGTTGTTGTCCTCCTCTGCATGACACGATGTTGTTGTCCTCCTCTGCATGACACGATGTTGTTGTCCTCCTCTGCATGACACGATGTTATTGTCCTCCTCTGCATGACACGATGTTGTTGTCCTCCTCTGCATGACACGATGTTGTCCTCCTCTGCATGACACGATGTTATTGTCCTCCTCTGCATGACACGATGTTGTTGTCCTCCTCTGCATGACACGATGTTATTGTCCTCCTCTGCATGACACGATGTTATTGTCCTCCTCTGCATGACACGATGTTGTTGTCCTCCTCTGCATGACACGATGTTGTCCTCCTCTGCATGACACGATGTTGTCTTCCTGTCAGTACAGTGGAGTGTCTTAGTGCTGCCAGGACTGGTTAGTTGAAGACTCTTCCTCGTAATTCCACATTCAGTTGAATCTTACAGTCGTCACATTCAGTTGAATCTTACAGTCGTCACATTCAGTTGAATCTTACAGTCGTCACATTCAGTTGAATCTTACAGTCGTCACATTCAGTTGAATCTTACAGTCGTCACATTCAGTTGAATCTTACAGTCGTCACATTCAGTTGAATCTTACAGTCGTCACATTCAGTTGAATCTTACAGTCGTCACATTCAGTTGAATCTTACAGTCGTCACATTCAGTTGAATCTTACAGTCGTCACATTCAGTTGAATCTTACAGTCGTCACATTCAGTTGAATCTTACAGTCGTCACATTCAGTTGAATCTTACAGTCGTCACATTCAGTTGAATCTTACAGTCGTCACATTCAGTTGAATCTTACAGTCGTCACATTCAGTTGAATCTTACAGTCGTCACATTCAGTTGAATCTTACAGTCGTCACATTCAGTTGAATCTTACAGTCGTCACATTCAGTTGAATCTTACAGTCGTCACATTCAGTTGAATCTTACAGTCGTCACATTCAGTTGAATCTTACAGTCGTCACATTCAGTTGAATCTTACAGTCGTCACATTCAGTTGAATCTTACAGTCGTCACATTCAGTTGAATCTTACAGTCGTCACATTCAGTTGAATCTTACAGTCGTCACATTCAGTTGAATCTTACAGTCGTCACATTCAGTTGAATCTTACAGTCGTCACATTCAGTTGAATCTTACAGTCGTCACATTCAGTTGAATCTTACAGTCGTCACATTCAGTTGAATCTTACAGTCGTCACATTCAGTTGAATCTTACAGTCGTCACATTCAGTTGAATCTTACAGTCGTCACATTCAGTTGAATCTTACAGTCGTCACATTCAGTTGAATCTTACAGTCGTCACATTCAGTTGAATCTTACAGTCGTCACATTCAGTTGAATCTTACAGTCGTCACATTCAGTTGAATCTTACAGTCGTCACATTCAGTTGAATCTTACAGTCGTCACATTCAGTTGAATCTTACAGTCGTCACATTCAGTTGAATCTTACAGTCGTCACATTCAGTTGAATCTTACAGTCGTCACATTCAGTTGAATCTTACAGTCGTCACATTCAGTTGAATCTTACAGTCGTCACATTCAGTTGAATCTTACAGTCGTCACATTCAGTTGAATCTTACAGTCGTCACATTCAGTTGAATCTTACAGTCGTCACATTCAGTTGAATCTTACAGTCGTCACATTCAGTTGAATCTTACAGTCGTCACATTCAGTTGAATCTTACAGTCGTCACATTCAGTTGAATCTTACAGTCGTCACATTCAGTTGAATCTTACAGTCGTCACATTCAGTTGAATCTTACAGTCGTCACATTCAGTTGAATCTTACAGTCGTCACATTCAGTTGAATCTTACAGTCGTCACATTCAGTTGAATCTTACAGTCGTCACATTCAGTTGAATCTTACAGTCGTCACATTCAGTTGAATCTTACAGTCGTCACATTCAGTTGAATCTTAAATTCGCCAAATTCAGTTGAATCTTACAGTCGTCACATTCAGTTGAATCTTACAGTCGTCACTTTCAGTTGAATCTTACAGTCGTCACATTCAGTTGAATCTTACAGTCGTCACATTCAGTTGAATCTTACAGTCGTCACATTCAGTTGAATCTTACAGTCGTCACATTCAGTTGAATCTTACAGTCGTCACATTCAGTTGAATCTTACAGTCGTCACATTCAGTTGAATCTTACAGTCGTCACATTCAGTTGAATCTTACAGTCGTCACATTCAGTATTCAATATCACTGAAGTTCGTCATTTGTTGCAATAAGATCGCAGTAAACAGGTGATATCACAATATTCAGAACAATCACTGTAAAAAAATAGTGAAATTCCAAGCGCTTTCGTGACTTCTCACATTATCAAGGAACTGTAAAAAACAATATGCCTTACTGTTGATCTTTTATTTTTACAGTTAAGAACATAAGAATGTAGGAACACTGCAGAAGGCCTACTGGCCCATACGAGGCAGGTCCTTATCAAAACGACATCTACCTAAAGCAACCCAAGTTCCTTGATAATGTGAGAAACCACGAAAGCCATTGGAATTTCACTGTTTTTTCACAGTGGTTGTTTTGCATCCTGATTTATGTAGATACTTTTTTCGTAGTTCCAAACCACGTCCACAAAATGGGAAGTATAACAAAACATATAAATAATGTTAATTACCTCGGATTTATATTTTCTCTAATTATATTCAAACTATAATTGCCAAAACTTTATCCAAAAAATTATTGAGGTTACGTATTTATGTCTAATTTTGGTAAGACAATTATGCATATAGGTTCTAAAAGTTTTCTATAATAACTCTTAAAACTGGTAAATTATATTCTGAATAAGGACCTGCCTTGCATGGGCCAGTAGTTCTTCTGCAGTGTTCCTCCATTCTTATGTTCCTATGTTCTTATAAAAATCCAGATTTCGTATCTCAATATAATATATCATAAAAATTATTTTTAAACCTGCATAAATGTATCCATATGATTAATAAAAAAAAAACGAAAGCAAATTATACTCACTGTATATCGAAATAAAATCTACATTGATCTCCGTAATTTTAAATTTCGGTTTGAGTCTATGTTCAATTTGAAAATCCAAATTCTGACCCATGTACCCTGTTTCGTGCCTAATTGTAAAGTTTTTTTTATATTTTCGCTTTTAATTTCTTGGTCAGGGTTGGAATTTGCAGTAATGGATTTAAATTAGATAAGTTTAGATTTAGAAAGGACATAGGCAAGTATTGGTTTGGAAATAGGGTAGTAGATGAGTGGAACAGTCTACCTAGTTGGGTTATTGAGGCTAGGACTTTGGGTAGTTTCAAAATTAGGTTGGATAAATACATGAGTGGGATGGGTTGGATTTGAGTGGGACTTGCACATCAGAGCTTAGTTCTTGGGTAGCACTGAAAATTGGGTAGGTCAAATGTTTGTTAGTGGGATGAATTGTAAAGGACCTGCCTAGTATGGGCCAACAGGCCTGCTGCAGTGTTCCTCCTTTCTTATGTTCTTATGTTCTTATTAGTTAATAGGGTCATCTATGCTTATTTCTTGGGTACCATTGAAAATGGGTTGGACAAATATTTTTGTTAGTGGATTTGGGTTTGAGAAGGACCTACCTGGTATGGGCCAGTAGGCCTGCTGCAGTGTTCCTCGTTTGTTATATTCTTCTACTACTCAGTGGGTCAGTAAGTCAGCATTTCACCCATACACCACTGAACAGGAATATATATGTTGGGTACTAAGCCATAAGTGGACATTTTATTGTGGCAACGTTTCGCTCTCCAGAAGCTTTGTCAAGCTCCTGGAGAGCGAAACGTTGCCAAAATCAAATGCCACATTACTTACACTTATCTCTTTTTACCCAACAAATTATCACTATACACTACTCGGTGTATATACCCCGTATACACGTCGTATACACTCACTACACTTTCCTCTCGTTCCATATACACTTTGAGGTCCGCCTTGCACCAGTTACGTGAGGCGAATCTTGATTACATGAAGATGGCCTTAGGATCCAACCCTTTCAGCACATATTCTTTGTAAATAAGTGGTATCCAGTGCCGTCAGGATGAAGAATTGGATACTTATGCAGCATCTGGGTATCATTTTGTATTGATAATGCCACTGGAGGGCGAAACGTCTATAAATAAAGATACGCAGATGTTGGAAATGTGTTTAATTCATAGTATATTCTTTGAGATTGGCTAAACTCATGGGAGAAATGGGATTTAATGGGGTGAAATACAACGGGATAGTAGTTCCTATTCCTTAGATCAAGATCCCTTCACCAGCAACAAGGTGAGATCGCAACTCATATGTGGGATAATTCTACTGTTCGGTGTATTGTTGTAGCCAGGGTATTGTGGGTTAGTTGTGAATTGTTGTAGCCAGGGTATTGTGGGTTAGTTGTGAATTGTAGTCAGGGTATAGTAGGTTAGTTGTGAATTGTTGTAGCCAGGGTATTGAGGGTTAGTTGTGAATTGTAGTCAGGGTATAGTGGGTTAGTTGTGAATTGTTGTTGCCAGGTTACTGTGGGTTAGTTGTGAATTGTTGTAGCCAGGGTATTGTGTGTTAGTTGTGAATTGTTGTAGTCAGGGTATTGTGTGTTAGTTGTGAATTGTTGTAGCCAGGGTATTGTGTGTTAGTTGTGAATTATTGTAGCCAGGGTATTGAGGGTTAGTTGTGAATTGTAGTCAGGGTATAGTGGGTTAGTTGTGAATTGTTGTAGCCAGGGTATTGTGGGTTAGTTGTGAATTGTTGTAGCCAGGGTATTGTGGGTTAGTTGTGAATTGTAGTCAGGGTATAGTGGGTTAGTTGTGAATTGTTGTAGCCAGGGTATTGTGGGTTAGTTGTGAATTGTAGTCAGGGTATAGTGGGTTAGTTGTGAATTGTTGCAGCCAGGGTATTGTGGGTTAGTTGTGAATTGTTGTAGCCAGGGTATTGTGTGTTAGTTGTGAATTGTTGTAGTCAGGGTATTGTGTGTTAGTTGTGAATTGTTGTAGTCAGGGTATTGTGTGTTAGTTGTGAATTGTTGTAGCCAGGGTATTGTGTGTTAGTTGTGAATTGTTGTAGCCAGGGTATTGTGGGTTAGTTGTGAATTGTTGTAGCCAGGGTATTGTGTGTTAGTTGTGAATTGTTGTAGCCAGGGTATTGTGGGTTAGTTGTGAATTGTTGTAGCCAGGGTATTGCGTGTTAGTTGTGAATTGTTGTAGCCAGGGTATTGTGTGTTAGTTGTGAATTGTTGTAGCCAGGGTATTGTGTGTTAGTTGTCAATTGTTGTAGCCAGGGTATTGTGGGCTAATTGTGAATTGTTGCAGCCTAGGTGTGGGATAGTTGTGAATTGTTGCAGCCACGCATTGTGAGTTAATTGTGAAATGTTGTAGCCAGGGATTTCTGGGTTAGTTGTGAAATATTGCAGGCAGGGTATTGTGGTTTAGTTTTGAAATGTTGCAACCAGGGTATTGCGAGTTAGTTGTGAATTGTTGTCGCCAGGGTATTGTGGGTTAGTTGTGAATTGTTGTAGCCAGGGTATTGTGTGTTAGTTGTGAATTGTTGTAGCCAGGGTATTGTGTGTTAGTTGTAAATTGTTGTAGCCAGGGTATTGTGGGTTAGTTGTGAATTGTTGTAGCCAGGGTATTGTGTGTTAGTTGTGAATTGTTGTAGCCAGGGTATTGTGGGTTAGTTGTGAATTGTTGTAGCCAGGGTATTGTGTGTTAGTTGTGAAATGTTGTAGCCAGGGTATTGTGGGTTAGTTGTGAATTGTTGTAGCCAGGGTATTGTGTGTTAGTTGTGAATTGTTGTAGCCAGGGTATTGTGTGTTAGTTGTGAATTGTTGTCGCCAGGGTATTGTGGGTTAGTTGTGAATTGTTGTAGCCAGGGTATTGTGTGTTAGTTGTGAATTGTTGTAGCCAGGGTATTGTGTGTTAGTTGTAAATTGTTGTAGCCAGGGTATTGTGGGTTAGTTGTGAATTGTTGTAGCCAGGGTATTGTGTGTTAGTTGTGAATTGTTGTAGCCAGGGTATTGTGGGTTAGTTGTGAATTGTTGTAGCCAGGGTATTGTGTGTTAGTTGTGAATTGTTGTAGCCAGGGTATTGTGGGTTAGTTGTGAATTGTTGTAGCCAGGGTATTGTGTGTTAGTTGTGAATTGTTGTAGCCAGGGTATTGTGTGTTAGTTGTGAATTGTTGTAGCCAGGGTATTGTGTGTTAGTTGTGAATTGTTGTAGCCAGGGTATTGCGGGTTAGTTGTGAATTGTTGTAGCCAGGGTATTGTGTGTTAGTTGTGAATTGTTGTAGCCAGGGTATTGTGTGTTAGTTGTGAATTGTTGTAGCCAGGGTATTGTGGGTTAGTTGTGAATTGTTGTAGCCAGGGTATTGTGTGTTAGTTGTGAATTGTTGTAGCCAGGGTATTGTGTGTTAGTTGTGAATTGTTGTAGCCAGTGTATTGTGTGTTAGTTGTGAATTGTTGTAGCCAGGGTATTGTGTGTTAGTTGTGAATTGTTGTAGCCAGGGTATTGTGGGTTAGTTGTGAATTGTTGTAGCCAGGGTATTGTGGGTTAATTGTGAATTGTTGTAGCCAGGGTATTGTGGGTTAGTTGTGAATTGTTGTAGCCAGGGTATTGTGTGTTAGTTGTGAATTGTTGTAGCTAGGGTATTGTGTGTTAGTTGTGAATTGTTGTAGCCAGGGTATTGTGGGTTAGTTGTGAATTGTTGTAGCCAGGGTATTGCGTGTTAGTTGTGAATTGTTGTAGCCAGGGTATTGTGGGTTAGTTGTGAATTGTTGTAGCCAGGGTATTGTGTGTTAGTTGTGAATTGTTGTAGCCAGGGTATTGTGGGTTAGTTGTGAATTGTTGTAGCCAGGGTATTGTGTGTTAGTTGTGAATTGTTGTAGCCAGGGTATTGTGTGTTAGTTGTGAATTGTTGTAGCCAGGGTATTGTGGGTTAGTTGTGAATTGTTGTAGCCAGGGTATTGTGGGTTAGTTGTGAATTGTTGTAGCCAGGGTATTGTGTGTTAGTTGTGAATTGTTGTAGCCAGGGTATTGTGGGTTAGTTGTGAATTGTTGTAGCCAGGGTATTGTGTGTTAGTTGTGAATTGTTGTAGTTAGGGTATTGTGGGTTAGTTGTGAATTGTTGTAGCCAAGGTATTGTGTGTTAGTTGTGAATTGTTGTAGCCAGGGTATTGTGTTAGTTGTGAATTGTTGTAGCCAGGGTATTGTGTGTTAGTTGTGAATTGTTGTAGCCAGGGTATTGTGTGTTAGTTGTGAATTGTTGTAGCCAGGGTATTATGTGTTAGTTGTGAATTGTTGTAGCCAGGGTATTGTGGGTTAGTTGTGAATTGTTGTAGCCAGGGTATTGTGTGTTAGTTGTGAATTGTTGTAGCCAGGGTATTATGTGTTAGTTGTGAATTGTTGTAGCCAGGGTATTGTGGGTTAGTTGTGAATTGTTGTAGCCAGGGTATTGTGTGTTAGTTGTGAATTGTTGTAGCCAGGGTATTGTGGGTTAGTTGTGAATTGTTGTAGCCAGGGTATTGTGTGTTAGTTGTGAATTGTTGTAGCCAGGGTATTGTGGGTTAGTTGTGAATTGTTGTAGCCAGGGTATTGTGTGTTAGTTGTGAATTGTTGTAGTCAGGGTATTGTGGGTTAGTTGTGAATTGTTGTAGCCAGGGTATTGTGGGTTAGTTGTGAATTGTTGTAGCCAGGGTATTGTGGGTTAGTTGTGAATTGTTGTAGCCAGGGTATTGTGGGTTAGTTGTGAATTGTTGTAGCCAGGGTATTGTGTGTTAGTTGTGAATTGTTGTAGCCAGGGTATTGTGGGTTAGTTGTGAATTGTTGTAGCCAGGGCATTGTGTGTTAGTTGTGAATTGTTGTAGCCAGGGTATTGTGTGTTAGTTGTGAATTGTTGTAGCCAGGGTATTGTGTGTTAGTTGTGAATTGTTGTAGCCAGGGTATTGTGTGTTAGTTGTGAATTGTTGTTGCCAGGGTATTGTGTGTTAGTTGTGAATTGTTGTAGCCAGGGTATTGTGTGTTAGTTGTGAATTGTTGTAGCCAGGGTATTGTGTGTTAGTTGTGAATTGTTGTAGCCAGGGTATTGTGTGTTAGTTGTGAATTGTTGTAGCCAGGGTATTGTGTGTTAGTTGTGAATTGTTGTAGCCAGGGTATTGTGGGTTAGTTGTGAATTGTTGTAGCCAGGGTATTGTGTGTTAGTTGTGAATTGTTGTAGCCAGGGTATTGTGTGTTAGTTGTGAATTGTTGTAGCCAGGGTATTGTGTGTTAGTTGTGAATTGTTGTAGCCAGGGTATTGTGTGTTAGTTGTGAAATGTTGTAGCCAGGGTATTGTGTGTTAGTTGTGAATTGTTGTAGCCAGGGTATTGTGTGTTAGTTGTGAATTGTTGTAGCCAGGGTATTGTGTGTTAGTTGTGAATTGTTGTAGCCAGGGTATTGTGTGTTAGTTGTGAATTGTTGTAGTCAAGGTATTGTGTGTTAGTTGTGAATTGTTGTAGCCAGGGTATTGTGTGTTAGTTGTGAATTGTTGTAGCCAGGGTATTGTGGGTTAGTTGTGAATTGTTGTAGCCAGGGTATTGTGTGTTAGTTGTGAATTGTTGTAGCCAGGGTATTGTGTGTTAGTTGTGAATTGTTGTAGCCAGGGTATTGTGGGTTAGTTGTGAATTGTTGTAGCCAGGGTATTGTGTCTTAGTTGTGAATTGTTGTAGCCAGGGTATTGTGTGTTAGTTGTGATTTGTTGTAGCCAGGGTATTGTGGGTTAGTTGTGAATTGTTGTAGCCAGGGTATTGTGTGTTCGTTGTGAATTGTTGTAGCCAGGGTATTGTGGGTTAGTTGTGAATTGTTGTAGCCAGGGTATTGTGTGTTAGTTGTGAATTGTTGTAGCCAGGGTATTGTGTGTTAGTTGTGAATTGTTGTAGCCAGGGTATTGTGGGTTAGTTGTGAATTGTTGTAGCCAGGGTATTGTGGGTTAGTTGTGAATTGTTGTAGCCAGGGTATTGTGTGTTATTTGTGAATTGTTGTAGCCAGGGTATTGTGGGTTAGTTGTGAATTGTTGTAGCCAGGGTATTGTGTGTTAGTTGTGAATTGTTGTAGCCAGGGTATTGTGTGTTAGTTGTGAATTGTTGTAGCCAGGGTATTGTGGGTTAGTTGTGAATTGTTGTAGCCAGGGTATTGTGTGTTAGTTGTGAATTGTTGTAGCCAGGGTATTGTGTGTTAGTTGTGAATTGTTGTAGCCAGGGTATTGTGTGTTAGTTGTGAATTGTTGTAGCCAGGGTATTGTGTGTTATTTGTGAATTGTTGTAGCCAGGGTATTGTGTGTTAGTTGTGAATTGTTGTAGCCAGGGTATTGTGGGTTAGTTGTGAATTGTTGTAGCCAGGGTATTGTGGGTTAGTTGTGAATTGTTGTAGCCAGGGTATTGTGGGTTAGTTGTGAATTGTTGTAGCCAGGGTATTGTGTGTTAGTTGTGAATTGTTGTAGCCAGGGTATTGTGGGTTAGTTGTGAATTGTTGTAGCCAGGGTATTGTGGGTTTGTTGTGAATTGTTGTAGCCAGGGTATTGTGGGTTAGTTGTGAATTGTTGTAGCCAGGGTATTGTGTGTTAATTGTGAATTGTTGTAGCCAGGGTATTGTGGGTTAGTTGTGAATTGTTGTAGCCAGGGTATTGTGTGTTAGTTGTGAATTGTTGTATCCAGGGTATTGTGTGTTAGTTGTGAATTGTTGTAGCCAGAGTATAGAGGGTAAGTTGTGAATTGTTGTAGCCAGGGTATTGTGGGTTAGTTGTGAATTGTTGTAGCCAGGGTATTGTGTGTTAGTTGTGAATTGTTGTAGCCAGGGTATTGTGTGTTAGTTGTGAATTGTTGTAGCCAGGGTATTGTGTGTTAGTTGTGAATTGTTGTAGCCAGGGTATTGTGTGTTAGTTGTGAATTGTAGCCAGGGTATTGTGTGTTAGTTGTGAATTGTTGTAGCCAGGGTATTGTGTGTTAGTTGTGAATTGTTGTAGCCAGGGTATTGTGTGTTAGTTGTGAATTGTTGTAGCCAGGGTATTGTGTTAGTTGTGAATTGTAGCCAGGGTATTGTGTGTTAGTTGTGAATTGTTGTAGCCAGGGTATTGTGTGTTAGTTGTGAATTGTAGCCAGGGTATTGTGGGTTATTTACCATAAGATTACTGTAAGTTAACTAACAATGCAGTACACACACCAGTACACACACCAGTACACACACCAGTACACACACCAGTACACACCAGTACACATCTCAGTACACATAGTACACACTAGTACACACTAGTACACACTAGTACACACACCAGTACACACCAATACACATCTCAGTACACATAGTACACACTAGTACACACTAGTACACACACCAGTACACACACCAGTACACACACCATTACACACACCAATACACACCAGTACACACACCAGTACACACCAGTACACACCAGTACACACACCAGTATACACCAGTACACACACCAGTACACACACTGGCGCACACACCAATACACACCAGTACACACACCCGTACACACACCAGTACGTGCACCAGTACACACCAGTAAACACAGCAGTACACACACCAGTACACACACCGGTACACACCAGTACACACACCAGTACACACCAGTACATGTACCAGTACACACCAGTGTACACACCACTACACACACCAGTACACACCAGTACATACACCATTACACACAAGTACACACACCAGTACATACACGAGTACACACACCAGTAAATACACCAGTACACACACAAGTACACACACCAGTAAACACAACAGTACACACACCAGTACACACCAGTACACACATCAGTACGCGCACCAGTACACACACCAGTACACACACCAGTAAACACCCGTACACACACCAGTACACACACCAGTATATGCACCAGCACACACACCAGTACACACACCAGTACACTCACCAGTACACACACCAGTACACACACCAGTAAACACCAGTACACACACCAGTACACACACCAGTATATGCACCAGCACACACACCAGTACACACACCAGTACACACCAGTACACATACCAGTACACACCAGTACACACACTAGTACATACACCAGTGCACACACACCAGTACACACACACACCAGTACACACACCAGTACACACACCAATATGCAGCGCCAGTATGGAACCCTCACTTAGTCAAACACGTCAGGAAATTGGAAAAAGTGCAAAAATTTGCAACACGATTAGTCCCGGAACTGAGGGGTATGTCTTATGAGGAGAGGTTAGGGGAACTCAACCTGATGACACTAGAGGATGGGAGGGATAGAGGGGACATGATAACAACGTATAAAATACTAAGAGGCATTGACAACGTGGACAAGGATCGAATGTTTCAGAGATGGGATACAGAAACAAGGGGACACAATTGGAAACTGAAAACCCAGATGAGTCATAGGGATGTTAGGAAGTATTTCTTTAGTCTTAGAGTTGTCAGGAACTGGAATAATCTGGAGAGTGAAGTAGTGGAAGCATGTTCCATAAATAGCTTTAAGAAGAGGTATGACAAATATCATGGAGCAGGGAGAGAGTGAATTAGTATCGACCAGTGAAGAGGCGGGGCCAGGAGCTATGAATCGACCCCTGCAACCACATATAGGTGAGTACACCAGTACACACACTAGTACACACACCAGTACACAATTCATTTCATCGACTTTAAAATTAACTCCAGAAAAAGTATCCAGACGGAGGCACTGGACCGATTTGGTCCTAAAG
>NC_091372.1:8981023-9166023 GCF_038502225.1 Cherax quadricarinatus
TCCTTTACAATTCATCCCACTAGCAAAACATTTGCCCAACCCAATTTTCAATGCCACCCAAGAAATAAGCTCTGATAACTCTATCCACTTACATGCAACAATTAATTCAACTGATATCAGTTCTACATTAATTTGTTACTGAAAAGAAAATAATGCATCCATGCTGAGAGGAAAAATAATAAGTGAAATAGTATATTTTCTAAGTGCACTAAAACTAGCTGATGAAGTCTTTGGTATATCTACACAAAGCTATTTAATCACCAAAATCTGCTGCAATGTCGGTCTACAAACTATTCAATTGCAACAGCCCATTGCTGAAAAGGTTGCATGGCGATCCGCTTGCAGCTTCTATGTTCAACATGGAGATCACCTGTCTCACAGCTGTGAGTGACCCTCACTCAGGAGACTTCCTCTTAACAGTTTTTATTCCGACAAGAAGTTTATGTCTGAAACCGCAGACTTCACGTTGCAGTGGTTCTCAGTCTCGTCCCTCAGTCACCCAAGTTCCAAGGGATGGCTTGGTATAAACTTTTATAATAGTTACCGACGAATTGGTTAAGAAAGACACGTGAACAGACTCTAAGATATATTTATAAGAAAACGATACACTTCTGGAACCTGGATCACTTCCAACAGAGTTTTAAAAGACAGTATATATAGGCAGAGTGAGGTGTGAGTGACATGACCTGAAGAATGACATATTGGGACGTGGACAGGTAGACAGTGAGGTCAAGTCATAACAAATATATCGAAATAAGTAGACCCTCGAATTTCATCGTCCCTTTTCTGTTTGCAAAACTATAGTTATTTTCTATAAAATGATTTTTTTTTGTTAATATTTCCCATAAGAAATAATGTAAATCCAATTAATTCATTCCAGACACCCAAAAACATTAACAAAAATACATTTTACGGATAATAACTATAGTTTTACATACAGAAAAGGGGTGACGAAATTCGAGGGTCTTCCAAAGGAGCCTCGCTACAGCTGACTATCTTAGAGAGATAACTAATATAAAATACCAACATGTTCTAAAAATAAACACAAAAGCGCTGTTATGAGATTCTTTACTGACTACGTTTCGCCCATGCAGTGGCCTTTATCGGACATCTTGGTGAATATAAATAGGAAGCTCGTCTGTCTGGCGCTTAGCAGACGAAGGATCGAGCCCCCACCAACGTCTTCTGCAAAATGACCTACGTGGGTTTAGTGTTTATCATGGATTAATAAATGTAGGCTTTATCAAGTTACAAACAGATCTGACTTGAGAATGTTTCAGAGTTTATTTTTCCAGCTAGGATAAAGGGAAGACAGTTCATTATTATCCCATTATCCTGGTAAACTTGCTACCCACGTTAATGGGATAACAATACATTATCCTGGTAAACTTGGTAGCCACCTTAATGGGAGCACAATCCATTATCCTGGTAAACTTGATAGCCACCATAATGGGATCACAATCTACGAGAGAATGGCAGACAACTGGCATGGTACTACACCAGAGTCTTCATTCTGGCTAACACTATACGTCTGAACGTACGGCAGCACAGCGGTGCTGCTGATCATAGGGAAGAATGGAAGCTCAGCGGATATATCTATATATATATATATATATATATATATATATATATATATATATATATATATATATATATATATATATATATATATATATATACATACATATATATATATATATATATATATATATATATTATTGTAAAGAGATTAGTAAGGGAGAAAAAGTTAGCATGTGAGAGCTTTTTACAAAGTAGAAGTGATACAGGGAGGGAAGAGTATATGGAGAGAAAAAGAGAGGTTAAGAGAGTGGTGAAGCAATATAAAAAGAGAGCAAATGAGAGAGTGGGTGAGATGTTATCAACAAATTTTGTTGAAAATAAGATAGGTTTTGGAGTGAGATTAATAAGTTGAGGGAGCCTAGAGAACAAATGGATTTGACAGTTAAAAATAGGAGAGGAGAGTTAGAGGTATTGGGAAGATGGAGGAAATATTTTGAGGAACTGTTAAATGTTGATGAAGATGGGGAAACTGTGATTTCATGTATAGGACAAGGAGGAATAACATCTTGTAGGAGTGAGGAAGAGTCAGTTGTGAGTGTGGGGGAAGTTCGTGAGGCAGTAAGTAGAATGAACGGGGGTAAGGTAGCTGGGATTGATGGGATAAATATATAAATGTTAAAAGCAGGTGGGGATATAGTTTTGGAGTGGTTGGTGCAATTATTTAATAAATGTATGGAAGATGGTAAGGTACCTAGGGATTGGCAGAGAGCATGCATAGTTCCTTTGTATAAAGGCAAAGGGGACAAAAGAGAGTGCAAAAAATATAGGGGGAGAAGTCTGTTGAGTGTACCTGGTAAAGTGTATGGTAGAGTTATAATTGAAAGAATTAAGAGTAAGACGGAGAATAGGATAGCAGATGAACAAGGAGGCTTTAGGAAAGGTAGGGGGTGTGTGGACCAGGTGTTTACAGTGAAACATATAAGTGAACAGTATTTAGATAAGGCTAAAGAGGTCTTTGTGGCATTTATGGATTTGGAAAAGTCGTATGACAGGGTGGATAGGGGGGCAATGTGGCAGATGTTACAGGTGTATGGTGTAGGAGGTAGGTTACTGAAAGCAGTGAAGAGTTTTTACGAGGATAGTGAGGCTCAAGTTAGAGTATGTAGGGAAGAGGGAAATTATTTCCCAGTAAAAGTAGGCCTTAGACAAGGATGTGTGATGTCACCGTGGTTGTTTAATATATTTATAGATGGGGTTGTAAGAGAAGTGAATGAGAGGGTCTTGGAAAGAGGCGTGGAGTTAAAAGATAAAGAATCACACATAAAGTGGGAGTTGTCACAGTTGCTATTTGCTGATGACACTGTGCTTTTGGGAGATTCTGAAGAGAAGTTGCAGAGGTTGGTGGATGAGTTTGGTAGGGTATGTAAAAGAAGAAAATTAAAAGTGAATATAGGAAAGAGTAAGGTTATGAGGATAACAAAAAGATTAGGTGACAAAAGATTGGATATCAGACTGGAGGGAGAGAGTATGGAGGAAGTGAATGTATTCAGATATTTAGGAGTGAAGGTGTCAGCAGATGGGTCTATGAAGGATGAGGTGAATCATAGAATTGATGAGGGGAAAAGAATGAGTGGTGCACTTAAGAGTCTGTGGAGACAAAGAACTTTGTCCGTGGAAGCAAAGAGGAGAATGTATGAGAGTATAGTTTTATCAACGCTCTTATATGGGTGTGAAGCATGGGTGATGAATGTTGCAGCGAGGAGAAGGCTGGACGCAGTGGAGATGTCATGTCTGAGGGCAATGTGTGGTGTGAATATAATGCAGAGAATTCGTAGTTTGGAAGTTAGGAGGAGGTGCGGGATTACCAAAACTATTATCCAGAGGGCTGAGGAGGGGTTGTTGAGGTGATTCGGACATGTAGAGAGAATGGAGCGAAACAGAATGACTTCGAGAGTGTATAAATCTGTAGTGGAGGGAAGGCGGGGTAGGGGTCGGCCTTGGAAGGGTTGGAGGGAGCGGGTAAAGGAGGTTTTGTGTGCGAGGGACTTGGAATTCCAGCAGGCATGCGTGAGCGTGTTTGATAGGAGTCAATGGAGACAAATGGTTTTTAATACTATACGTGCTGTTGGAATGTGAGCAAAGTAACATTTATGAAGGGGTTCAGGGAAACCGGCAGACCGGACTTGAGTCCTGGAGATGGGAGGTACAGTGCCTGCACTCTGAAGGAGGGGTGTTAATGTTGCAGTTTAAAAACTGTAGTGTAAAGCACCCTTCTGGCAAGACAGTGATGGAGTGAATGATGGTGAAAGTTTTTATTTTTCGGGCCACCCTGCCTTGGTGGGGAACGGCTGATGTAAGGTGTGTGAGGTGTGTGTGAAGTGTGAGTGAGGTGTGAGTGATGTGTGTGTGAAGTGTGAGTGAGGTGTGAGTGATGTGTGTGTGAAGTGTGAAGTGTGAGTGAGGTGTGAGTGAGGTGTGTGTGAAGTGTGAGTGAGGTGTGAGTGATGTGTGTGTGAAGTGTGAGTGAGGTGTGAGTGATGTGTGTGTGAAGTGTGAGGTGTGAGTGATGTGTGTGTGAAGTGTTAGTGAGGTGTGAGTGAGGTGTGTGTGAAGTGTGAGTGAGGTGTGAGTGAGGTGTGTGTGAAGTGTGTTTGAAGTGTGTGTGAAGTGTATGTGAAGTGTGTGTGAAGTGTGAGTGAAGTGTGTAAGGTGTGAGTGAGGTGTGCGTGAGGTGTGTGTGAGGTGTGAGTGAGGTGTGAGTGAGGTGTGTGTGAGGTGTGTGTGAAGTGTGAGTGAGGTGTGTGTGAGGTGTGAGTGAGGTGTGTGTGTGAGGTGTGAGTGAGGTGTGAGTGAGGTGTGAGTGAGGTGTGAGTGAGGTGTGAGTGAGGTGTGTGTGAGGTGTGAGTGAGGTGTGTGTGAGGTGTGAGTGAGGTGTGAGTGAGGTGTGGCCATTGGAGCATCTTACACAACAACGTAGGTCACTGAGGGAGGAACCTGTCCTACCACACGTTCCTCCTGGTATATAAGGAGTCAGGACGCAGGAGCTGGTATATAAGGAATCAGGACGCAGGAGCTGGTATCACTTCTCATCCACACTGCACCATGAACACTAAGGTACTGCTGAACACTGACATAATATTAATAATAACTTTTAATGTTCAGCACTGAACTCGTCTGGGTCATTTAAGATATGGTGGAGGCTCGATCCCCCGTCTGCTGTGCTCTAGACATATGCTATTCCTACTGGTGTGAAGAGTGTGGGAAAGACACACTGAAAGCTTGTGCTGCGGACACGTTTCGGTCTGCTTGGAAAGATCGAAATGTTTTCCCCAATTAAAGTTTACTCTATAATAAGTGCATGGCCTTTATTGATGTCTGGTGTTACTGAAGACTAAGGTAGGATGCTATGTCTGCAACTACTGCAGCAGGAGCACTAAGACTGGTACTTGTGTCTGGTATTACTGAACATTAAGCAGGTATCTGTATCTAGTACTACCGCAGCAGGAGCACATTAAGTAGGTATCTGTATCTGGTACTACCGCAGCAGGAGCACTAAGATAGGTACTTGTGTCTGGTATTATTGAATACCAAGTAGATAGCCATGTCTGGTACTACTGCATCAACAATACTAAGGCACTTCGCTCTGTCTGGCATTGCTTGCCGATACCGAAGATCAGTGTAGAAAAGATATTCAATGAATTTATGTTATCTATAGATATCTGAGAGTAATAAAAACACTGAGGGAGGTCAGATGTCACCATTAGTTGTTATATACAGTATATATCATATTTAAACAAACAATGATATGTATTCACTGTAGTGAGAAGTCAAGCAGGATTGCATATATATGTATAAGTATACACATATATACATATATATATATACCTATATACATATATAAACTTATAGAGTAATTCAATTTGACTCAGAGAAGGCGAGGACAAGGTCTTTACGAGACGCGAAGTAACCCTCTTGAAGGAAGTAAACCAGGAGTCTCTTCTTTTCTTATAACTGTTTTAACCACGATTGAAATTGTCGATAATTGCTCTTCAGGTATTCTTCCTGCTGGGTTTGGTGGCCGTGGTTGCTGCAGACAAGCGTCCAGCCCTCGCCTACGGCCCTCCTCCGGTAAGTATTAATACTGTAAACGTCTTAGTAAGCTCTAGACAAACAATGCTATTGGATTTGATGCTGGAAAGAGGAGAGTAGTTGTAACTGTATCAGTAACTTTGCATCAGCTTCAAGGTACTCTCCTTGAAGGGTCTGTAGGTGTCTAGAAATGATCACTTATGCGATCACTTGTGCTGCCAAAAATCTGCTCTGATGAAATAGCGGAAAATCTATATGAATATCTACTGTTTTTGTACTTTGGTGGAACAGATGGATAGATGGATTGTCAAGTATACTATTATCATCAACAATAATGTTTTCCTTATCTAACTCATTCATTTAGAAAGGGAAATCTTTCATTAGTTCACAAGTCACTGCTTCCACTGACAGGTCTCATCTGAGGAGTTCGAAGCTCCCAAGTATGGCTTCGACTTCGTAGTGCAGGACGCCGAGTCCGGCAACGACTTCGCCCACCAGGAGACTCGCGACGACGACAACACCAAGGGGTCATATACCATTCAGCTCCCCGACGGTCGTCGTCAAACTGTGACTTACTACGTGGACGGTGACTCAGGATTCATTGCCGATGTCCAGTACGAGGGAGAAGCTCGCTACCCCGACTCCAGTGAGGTCGGCAGGTACTCCCCACCAGCAGCACCCAGTTCCCGGTACGGCGCGCCTTAAGTGGAGTTGTGTATAACAGAGTCACCCAGTTCCCGGTACGGCGGACCTTAAGTGGAGTTGTGTATAACACAAGTCACCAAGTTCCATCTGCAGCCCACGTTCACTACTTCTGAAAAGTCACTTCCACGGGACTTCAAAGTTCATCTTTCGCCATGAATATTCTGTGAAGCGAATAAGAGAAGTGACTTACAACACCTGATAGTCCCAAGTCACTCATAATATTGACACAGGTGTTTCCATTCTCAACTCTCACCTTCTTATCAATACATTTTTGTTGATATTTATGCTGATTATGTAAATAAGCTCCAGATTCCATCATTAAATTATACGTAATTTATTCTGAAGTTTTAATTTAGTTTCAGTTCCAATTACTTAACAGAGAGACGCTTGTGTAAAGAAACCATACCACGGGTGAGGTTAGAACCCGCGATCAGAGAGTCACAAAAAGTCCAGACAGTCGCGTTAGCCACTGGACCAATGGTTAACCGGGTTCTAACGCGGGTTCTGTTAATAATATTCTATGGGATGAACAGAACTTTTTTTAAAACGAACAGAAGAATATATTGGCTAGTGATATTGATCTTAAAAGCACTTAACCTGCAAAGAATTAATAAAATAACTCGCGAATAAGAGCAGTAACAAGTCATGCCATGACTGGTACGACTCATAACTAAACAAATAATATGAAAATAGAATCATAGATGGCGCTGAAGTGCTCTTAAAATCATTATCAAACCATTAAAACAGTGGTTTATGATGAGCTAAAACGCCCTTTAAATTCCACTTACCAAAATATGGATGAATTAATAGCATAAACTAAATATAATGCTGGCAAAATCAGTGATCCCAAAAATTCTTAAACTTAGAGAATTTGATTGGAAGACCCAGGAATAACAAAAAGGTTCATAAACAAGGAAAACAAATAATATATTCTAAAAAATGGAATTTTTTTGGTAGAGAGGGTAAATGAAGAATAAATCTGAAGCTATCTTAAAGTGAAGTGATTTTAGAAGTAATAATAATAATAATAATAATGTTGATAAATTAGACACATGTGCAACTCTTGGGTATCTTTATTGAGGAAACGTTACGCCACACAGTGGCTTCATCAGTCCATACATAGGAGAAACTTGAAGAACAGGAGGAGAATGAGGTAATCAGTCCCTCAACCTTGAGTCGATGTGTTCAGTCCATCAATCTTGAGTAGAATACGGCAGATGAGCGGAGAAGCAGCTTATAAACCGTATGGCAGGAGAGGTGTAGCAGTCATAGGTGGTGTCACATTTGTTCAATGTGGAAGTAGGTCGTGCCCAAGAATTAGGCAAGCGAAGAATTCCTAAGTATTAAGATCCCAAGAAGTTGCAGTGTCTGACAGGTTTGTAGATGAATGGTTCATAGAACCGACATGTTGATAAATTAGACACATGTGTCTAATTTATCAACATGTCGGTTCTATGAACCATTCATCTAATAATAATAATAATAATAATAATAATAATAATAATAATAATAATAATAATAATAATAATAATAATAATAATAATAATCTTTATTTCTACACGTACATGATACAACTTATACAGACCATAGCTGACATCAATGACATACTACTGTATAGAAAACCCCTTGTCATGTAGAGCATTTCCAGCAAATTAGGTCAGTTTTGCCCCAGGATGCGACCCACACCAGTCCACTAACACCCAGGTACCTACTTACTGGTGGGTGAACAGGGACAGCAGGTGTAGGGAAACTAACACCGAAGTACCTAGTTACTGCTAAGTGAACAGGGACAGTAGGTGTCTTAAGGAAACACACCCAAATGTTTTCACCCCTACCGGGGATCGAACCACGGATCTTAATGTGGTTTGAAATCAAAGAAAAACGACAAAGTCACGTCAGTGGGCTCTTATCAGAAGCGAATGTCATGTTTGTAGCATTTACAGAAACACACACAAGGGATTTTTGGGATGGAAAGATAAAGACAGAAAACTATAACATGTATAGACGTGATATAATTAATAGGTCACAGAAGAAGTAGGAATCTATGTAAAAGATACTTTCTGTAGCACAGAAGTGCTGAACTCTACGAATGATATAGTAGAAAGCCCAGGCATTAAAGTTGAAAATAGGAATTTGGTAGTTATCCTAGTATATGAACCACTATCAGCAACTGCTGAGAATTCACACATCAGTTAAGGAAGATAGATAGCTAACCATACCACGGGCGGGATTTGAACCCGCGGTCAGAGAGTCTCAAAACTCCAGACCGTCGCGTTAGCCACTGGACCAGCTAGCCACAATAAGATCGTGGCTAACGCGACGGTCTGGAGTTTTGAGACTCTCTGACCGCGGGTTCAAATCCCGCCCTTGGTATGGTTTGTTTGCAATCGTGTCATTACGATTTCGTGAGTCAAGATAGATAGCTATCTGGATAAGCTAGAAAATCCCACACTAAATATTTTACTCCTTGGAGATTTTAATCTCCCTCATGTAAAATGGAAGATGGTGCAACGTAACGTTATACCAAAAATATCCCCGGGAAGCAGCCTGGCTCAACAGGTACATACCAGGGAACTAATGAGGCTTTGTGAAAAGTACTCATTAAACCAACAGGTTATTGATCCCACCAGAAATAAAAATAACCTGGATTTGATATTCACAAACAACGAGGAACTGATCAAAGACACAACAGTTACAAAAAACAATATACTCTGATCATCATAACATCATAGAAGTTCAAACGAGTATTAACTCAAGGTTAGGAAACTGCACCACTAATGTTAGACACGGGATGTTCAGTAAGTTTATTTTTAACACCCATAAACCAAGAGCTATAAGACATATCCTGGGAATCAGACATGAGCGCTCCTAAATCCCCACCAGTGCCTAGAGAAGCTGAATACAGAAGCATACAAAGTATGTATGGAGCACGTACCTTTGAGGAGACCCAGAGGATCAGATATAGAGAGAGAGCGTAGGAAATGGTACAGAAGAAGAAAACGGGTTACTGAATTGTTTAGAAACACAAATATGCTACAACAGAGGAAAGATAGACTTAGCAGAGAGATCACTGAATTAGAGCAAAAACTTAGGATGTCATACCTCACAGAAGAAGTACAAAGGGAACAAAGGGCCATACAGGACATTGCAAGAAACCCAAAATATTTCTGTTCCTACGCAAAATCCAAGCTAAGAACTACCTGAAGAATTGGACCACTACTGAGAGGAGACTCGTGTACTGACGAAGAACAGGAAATGAGTGAAATCCTAAAAGAACAGTAAATGACAGCAAGGTAGAAAATGCAGAAATATTTTTCACTTCAGAAGGCCGCACAGACCAACTAACTGACATTAGTACAAATCCCATAGATTTCGAAAAAGAAATGGAAAACATGCCCACTCACTCAGCACCTGGACCAGATTCATGGAATGCTCTATTTATAAAGAAGTGCAAAGTACCACTAACACGAGCCCTCAGTATTCTTTGGAAAAAGAGCTTAGATCTAGGTGAAATACCGGAGGCCTTGTCGGGTTCTAAACCATTTAAGAAAAAAAAAGTGTGTTGCAGTGTCAGACAAGATGGTATAAACCTTGGTAATAAATACCGACAAGTTGGTTTAGAAAGACACGTAAGCAAACACTATAACATATTTATTAGAAAACGTTTCGGTCCTGGGACCTTGATCACTTCTAACATACAGAGGTAGAAAGACATTATATATATAGGCGGAGAGTGAGATGTGACGCACGTGACCTGAGGAATGTCATAAGAACATAAGAATGGAGGAACACTGTAGAAGGCCTACTGGCCCATGCGAGGCAGGTCCTTATCAAAACAACCTCTGCCTATGATGAGGACCAGTAGACGATGAAATCATGTGACTCCTGTGTTGTTGGGTTGGTGCTGCTTAAGTATCATGTATGCCAATGTTTTTGAAATTTTGTAGTTTCCAGTGTTGCGTTCTATAGTGTCGGTGACGGTGAATAGTGAGGCTTCTAGGCACCGTCGGCGTCTGAGGTCTGGTTCGGTGAGAACGAGTTGTGCCTCGTTCCAGTTCATCAAATGCCCCGTGGAGTCTCTGTGGAGGACACAGGCGTACCTTACATCGTCTCTGTTAGAGGCATTTCGATGCTCATTCAGGCGGACTGCAAGATCTCTGCCTGTCTCGCCTACATATTTCTTGGGACAGAACCCACAGGGGATAGTGTAGACGCCTGCTGTAGAAGTTAGAGGTGTGGGGCTGCGTTTAGTAGTGAGGTCTTTGATAGAGGATGTGTTTATGGTGGAAACGTTGATGTTACTCACAGCAAGTGCCCGGCGAGTATTCGTGGCAACATCGCCACATGGGAGTACTATGAACTGCAGTCCGCCTGAATGAGCATCGAAATGCCTCTAACAGAGACGATGTAAGGTACGCCTGTGTCCTCCACAGAGACTCCACGGGGCATTTGATGAACTGGAACGAGGCACAACTCGTTCTCACCGAACCAGACCTCAGACGCCGACGGTGCCTAGAAGCCTCACTAATCACCGTCACCGACACTATAGAACGCAACACTGGAAACTACAAAATTTCAAAAACATTGGCATACATGATACTTAAGCAGCACCAACCCAACAACACAGGAGTCACATGATTTCATCGTCTACTGGTCCTCATCATAGGCAGAGGTTGTTTTGATAAGGACCTGCCTCGCATGGGCCAGTAGGCCTTCTACAGTGTTCCTCCATTCTTATGTTCTTATGACATTCCTCAGGTCACGTGCGTCACATCTCACTCTCCGCCTATATATATAATGTCTTTCTACCTGTGTATGTTAGAAGTGATCAAGGTCCCAGGACCGAAACGATTTCTAATAAATATGTTATAGTGTTTGCTTACGTGTCTTTCTAAACCAAGAAAAAAAAAAAACATAAGAAAGAAGGAACACTGCAACAGGCCTACTGACCCATGGGGTGCAGGTCCATGCCCCCCCCCCCCCCCAATTAGCCAAATGACCCACCCAGTCTGGTCAGCTACACTCAAGGAAGGAGCACGGCACCAGACCCAGCAGCACAAGCTAGTCAGGTCCAACTCACACCCACCCACACCCACTCATGTATTTATCTAACCTATTTTTAAAACTACACTGTACTCGGGAGTTTGTTCCACTCATCCACAACTCTATTACCAAACCAGTGCTTTCCTATATCCTATGTTTCATACGTAACATAGCCTGACTAAGCCTAGCCAAACGTAACCTAGCCTAAGCCTAGCCAAACGTAACTTAGCCTACTAAGCATAGCCAAACGTAACCTAGCCTGACTAAGCCTAGCCAAACGTAACCTAGTCTACTAAGCATAGCCAAACGTAACCTAGCCTGACAAGGTCTAACCAAACGTAAGCTAACATGACTAGGCCTGTGTACGAATGGTATATAATACCGACAAGATGAGAGTAAGACACATGTGCACATGTGTCTTACTCTCATCATGACTAAGCCTAGTCAAACGTAATCTAGCCTTGCCATAGCCTAGCCAAACATAATCTAGCCTGACTAAGCCTAGCCACACATAACCTAGTCTGACTAAGCCTAGCCAAACGTAGCCTAGCCTGACTAAACCTACCCAAACGTAACCTAGCATGACTAAGCCTAGCCAAACGTAACCTAGCCTGACTAAGACTAATCTATTCTAAGCTAACTGGAGATACTGAATCTAAGAATCTACACTAGATTTGTTTAGTCAAAGCAATCACTGCATTACAAGAAATCATCACAAAATCAACTTAGAAAACACGTCATAAGTATAAAGTGGCTTCTCAAGCTAACTACTGTCTTAGCTTACTCAGCTACGATCATTTTACCAACATACACATAAGTTAGCGTCTCGAGGTGTGGTCATCGCAGCATCTTTCACAACAATGCAGGTCACTGGAGGGAGGAACCTGTCCTACCACACTTTCCTCCTGGTATATAAGATGGCAGGAAGCAGGAGCTGGTATCACTCTTCATCCACTCTACACCATGAACACAAAGGTACGTAAGCCGTCTCTGGTACTACTGTATGCTAAAGGTACGTACCGGTGTCCGGCACTACATCGCCAGCAACAATGATTGATTTAATAGCGAGAGAAATTATTTTTAAAATTCCTGTTGTTTTTCAGGTATTCTTCCTGCTGGGTCTGGTGGCCGTGGTTGCCGCAGACAAGCGTCCAGCCCTCGCCTACGGACCTCCTCCGGTAGGTGCTGTTTTGTATTCATGGGGCAGAGCAGGAGGTACTCAGAATAGATCAGTGAAAGGGAAGAATAACTTCGTCTTCTCTGGTCGAGACCTGTTCACCGACCTGTTCAGTAACTTGTTCATGGGTCATCGCAAGACTAAGACTCGTGTCAGGGCACGTGTCCTGGTGAATGTTATACATTTATCTAGGGCCTTTGCATTTCAGGAACCTATAGATGTTCAACGCTTAAGTATCTTGTCGAAGTCTGTGCCTGCACAGCAGGAGTTTTTAGCTGAATACAAGCTGAAAGAAGCCTGATCAGGCGAAATGTTTCGAGAATAATGATACCTATATGTTAAACATGTAGATTACTTGTCAATAGGTAATCACACAAACACCCGTGTAGCCCCCCCAAAAAAAAAAAAAAAACTATGAGTTACATTTACCGTAGTGGTTCATAAAGACATTGATCTGGTGTAGTTCATGTATAATATTGCTGTAGATTATATTGTATATCTTAACTATACAACCCAGTGGTTTAAGAGCAAGAACTTCATTAGATAACTTTACTGACAGGTCTCATCTGAGGAGTTCGAAGCTCCCAAGTATGGCTTCGACTTTGTAGTGCAGGACGCCGAGTCCGGCAACGACTTCGCCCACCAGGAGACTCGCGACGACGACAACACCAAGGGGTCGTACACCATTCAGCTCCCCGACGGTCGTCGTCAGACTGTGACTTACTACGTGGACGGTGACTCAGGATTCATTGCCGATGTCCAGTACGAGGGAGAAGCTCGCTACCCCGACTCCAGTGAGGTCGGCAGGTACTCCCCACCAGCAGCACCCAGTTCCCGGTACGGCGCACCTTAAGTGGAGTTGTGTATAACACAAGTCACCAAGTTCCATCTGCAGACCACGTTCACTGCTCCTGAAAAGTTACTTCCACTGGACTTCAAAGTTCATCTTCCGCCAAGAATATTCTGTGAAGCGAAGATGAGAAGTGACTTAGAGCACCTGGTGAACCAGAGTCACTCATAATATTGACTCAGATTGTTTAGTATTTAGATTTAAAGCTTAAAGACTACACAAGGGGTCATTAAGGCTGCATGTCACCCGCTTACCACCAGTCAAGAATACTTTTAATCCCTAAAATAGGGATTAAAGTAAGTTGTAAGCATATATAAACACCTCTCAATGCTTATATTTTGACGCTGGTGTTCCCAATCTTACCTGTCATCCTTCCTTCAACACCTGTGTGTTGATATCTGTATTTTGTATATAATTTATAAACTTTACAATTAAATTATGTGTAACTTATTCTGAATTTTGATTTGAGCTGCATTTCCAAAAAACTTTACATAAACAGGAAAACAATTGCTTCGCTTCCAGCTATTACAATTGCCAGAGCTATTAGGAAGAAAATCCCTCAGTCTCCCCTCTAATAACTAGTCAACTAGCCTGTAAGCTGGCCTTAATATGCTCGTGCCAGCCTACTACTCAAAATTAAAAAAATCCGCTGGAGTTTTATGACTAACCGCGGGTTTTATCCCCACACGTAGTATGGTTTATTTACAATCGTGTCTTTACGATCTCGTGAGTCATATTTAACCTAGGAAGGAAGAATGAGAACTGTGGATTATACTTGAAAAAATATTTTATGCCATCAAAAGCGTGTCTAGGGATTTAACACAAATATTTTGTATTATATTAACTGTAAACAAGGAATGTACTCAGCCTAGAGTACAAAAGATAACGTTTAATATACATGTAATATATTTAACAACAACTATAAACTTGAATGTACACTGCACACACATTACAGTAAGGTACATCACATTCCGTACATTACCGCAAATCTCCTACATTCTGTACATTACTTTAGAAAATGTAGGAGATTTGCTTTTACAGGAGGGAAAACAATCATGACAACTCAGCTCTCCTAATTACAGAATGGGGGACACAAACAATGGAAATAAGTAAGTTTCCCAATGGAAATAAGTCACTTTGTTGGCCTGGAGATTTATGACCCTCTGATCGCGGGATAGAACCCACGATCAGGATTCTCTACACACATGCCGATATGTATGATAATCTATGTAACTGTATTTGTGTGTACCTGAATAAACTTACGTATCGATCACCGCCTGGCAGTTTGCCTCTCAAGCAAACGTGTATAGCGGCGCTCAACACACAGTAAACACAGCAGTAGCGGAGACTCCTCAGCAGGTGGAAGATTCTCTCAGGACAACCACCAGGGGAGGATCTACTTTGAAACTAATGAAGCTTAGGCTTCAAGGGCCCCTAATTCCGAAGGAGGCCCCAAAAGCGACTTTAGTCCACAGTGCTGTATGAGAAGGGGTTGCAATGGGGCGCCAACGTGATGGTTCGAGCTTCAGGGCCCCCAAAACGTAGGTCCCTCATTGAGAACATTGAGGCCTCTATTGATGTTGGTAACATAACAGATGTGATGAAAATGCCTCTGAAAATCAAAAAGTTGAAGAATAAGACACCTGTGCAACATTTGGCATTGCCAAATGTTGCACAAATATCCGTTTCTTCGACATCACAGGTGTGACTATAAGAGTGCATCGTGCAATCTTGAAGGTGACCCATAATACAGATAGTCCCCAAGACCTATTCAACTCATCACAGCTGAACGTACACCTTACCCATCACAGTAAACTCAAAAATATATACATATACATTTCAATTTGACACACATGGAGAAGACGTACACCTGTCTGAATCATGTTTCTGTATATACATACATATGTATGCAAACAATCGCAGACAGACGATCTTAACAATACAGGATAAGCCACGGGGGGTGGAAATCTTTAGCTAAAGTACTTTCAAACTTTTCAGAGCGTCATCAGGAGCTATGCAATGTTTCAAGGCTGCAACTGAAGGAGTGAGGGGAAGTATTTTTCCTCAGAATAGTGCAGAGTGGGCCTGTCGCCTCCTTCTGGTTCTCGTAGACTGTGGTAGGAGTGACGCTGTCCGCTGACCACAGTCTAAGAGAGCCAGTAGGAGGCGACAGACCCACTCTGCGCTATTCTGAGAGAAAAAAAACTTCCCCTCACCCGTTCAGTTGCAACCTTGCAACATTGCATAGCTCCTGATGACGCTCTGAAAAGTGTGAAAGTACTTTAGCTAAAGATTTCCACCCTCCTGTGGCTTGTCTTGCGTACATATGTATATATATTTAAATCTGACACATGTAACGGAGAGATATACATGGACTATGTATATGCATCTCTCATGTGGGAAGTAAAACAGGGTATATTGTAATAAATTAGAGTATATTGGGAGTATATATTGTGTCATAAGTGACACAAGCGACTAGAGTTTATTTACAATAAACATAAATCAATAAACAATCGATAAACGTAAATTTGATTCACGAAATTGCAATCCCACCCGTTCCCTGATTCGTTTGCAATAACACGATTGCAAACGAATCAGGGAACGGGTGGGATTCGAATCCATGGCAAGTGAGTTCTAAAAAGTACTGGCCAGTGGTTAACGCACCGGCTTGTGAGTTCTTAGACTCACTCGCCATGGGTTCAAATCCCATCCGTTCCGTGATTTGATTTTTTTTTCTCACAACTTTGTTTACAATCAATAATTACTTAAGTATGAAGTAGCATTTCTTACTAATTCCTCTAATTGTGTGGCAACACAATTGTTCTCAAAGATTTGTTAAGGTATACCATGAATTAAGGAAAGATCCTGGACTTAACTTACGGAACAGACAAAATAATGTGATAGTAATTATAGACAAGGTAGATTATAGTGGAAAAATGAACACGTTATTAAAACGTGGGGGAACTTACGTGCCTCTTAAGTGTCCGTTATTAGAAGACAGGGAACTTATGTGCCCCTTAAGTGACCTATATTAGAAGATCCGGAACTTACGTGCCCCTTAAGTGTCCGTTAATAGAAGACAGGGAACTTACGTGCCCCTTAAGTGTCCGTTATTAGAAGATCGGGAACTTACGTGCCCCTTAAGTGACCTATATTAGAAGACAGAGGAACTTACGTGCCCCTTAAGTAGTTGAATGATTATTTTAACAAAATATACACTGCCAGCCCCACAGAACATATAATCTAGCTGAACTATCTAATTTACGCTTCTTAATTACTGACTGACCTTACTGAGCGTCTCTGACTGACCTTACTGAGCGTTGCTTAACGAGATCATCATTACACTTAAGTGTACGTCTCAAATCCTTATTAAAATTGCAGGTAATGTGTCTAAGAGGGTTGTTATTAGGGAGTGAATATTTATCAGCATCACTAAGTCCTTCACGCTTCTTTGTGAGAATAACCTTTAAGGTAACCGACTTCGTAATGTGGAAAGTAACATCTTTCTCGAGGTCATGGTAAGTCTTAATGAAAGTTCTTGGACAATTGGGATTCATGGTTGTGAAAATAATGTTGAGTATATTAAGAGTTTATGTATGTTGCAAGTGCCAAGAGAGAGAGAGAGAGAGAGAGAGAGAGAGAGAGAGAGAGAGAGAGAGAGAGAGAGAGAGAGAGAGAGAGAGAGAGAGAGAGAGAGGCCGCCCTTCTTTTCCAGGCTGCCATTTTTTTTTCGCTATCGACTCAGGTTGAGCAAAACTTAATCCAGACTCTAAGGCTGCGTTTAGACCAGAGTCAAGTTTATATCGGAGTCAAGTTTATATCAGAGTCAAGTTTATATCAGAGTCAAGTTTATATCAGAGTCAATACACAAATAACCCGCACATGAAAGAGAGAAACGTCGTCGTAAGCTTCTCTCTTTTATGTGCGGGTTATTTGTGTATCGTTCCAGTCACGGTATTGTTCCTTTTTGTTATTTATCAGAGTCAAGTTTATATCAGTCAAGTTTATATTAGAGTCAAGTTTATATCAAAGCCAAGTCACTTTACCCAGAAGTTGATACAAGAATCGTGGACCGGGCCGCGGGGGCGTTGATCCCCGGAATAACCTCCAGGTAACCTCCAGGTAACCATGTTAAGAGGTCTGATGTTACAATTCCTACGTATATTGTTCACGATACACACAATAATTCTGATTGGAAATATGTAAAAATAACAGTCTTGATGGACTGATTACATCGACTCCAAGCTGAGGGACTGATTACCTCAGTCTTCAGATCTTCACCATTCTTCTTTCTATTGGACTGATGAAGGCACTATAGGGCGAAACGTTTCCACCATAAAGATACCCAAGTTTTGCATATGTGTCTAGTTTATCAAAATCTGCCGTGTTGTAACGCTTCGATGTCCTTTTATGCAGTGTTTCTTAAGCAGGAGAAGACATCTCAACAGCGAGTCTTCCTTCACGTTCTGTTTAAGAAAGTGTCTTCTAAATGAGGAATTTAACAAAATCTACGATACTGCGATTAAACTAAGATAATCCTGGCGAAACGTTTCCTCAATAAGGATTCCAAAACGTTGCACATGTGTCTAATGTATCAACTTGTCGGTTTTCTAGGCCATTTATTCACAGCTACGCGCCATCAAGCCACAAATACCCGTGTCAGGAAGCACTTGCCCGTGACACGGACACACTTGTCCTTTTCTTGACAAACCACCAGAAGACAGTACGAGAAAAAACATCAATAGGAAAAATAAATAAGAAAAATGCTTAGCAACATATAATTCAAATAAATATTTTGCCAAAGGGAAATCGCATGAGAGCTGTTAGCAAAAAAGTTCATACGAACTTTGGAAATCAAAAGTTCATACCTATGAGCTAAAAGGCTTTCAGAGTTATAGCATTCAGTCGTCAGGCAAGAAGTTGAAGATTCTCCACTGGAAATGTGAAACTTCAAGTTCCTCTTGATGTAAGTTCGAGATAGGTAAGGAACTTGGGTGACTGGTGGAGTTATGTGAGCTTCTTAAGATGCGCCGTACCGGGAACTGGGTGACTGTATTATACACAACTCCACTTAAGGCGCGCCGTACCGGGAACTGGGTGCTGCTGGTGGGGAGTACCTGCCAACCTCACTGGAGTCAGGGTAGCGAGCTTCTCCCTGGTACTGGACATCGGCAATGAAACCTGAGTCACCATCTACGTAGTAATTAACAGTCTGCAGACGACCGTCGGGGAGCTGAACGGTGAACGACCCCTTGGTGTTTTCGTTGTCGCGAGTCTCCTGCTGGGCGAAGTCGTTGCCAGACTCGCCGTCCCTTACAGCCCAGTCGAAGCCATACTTGGGAGCTTCGAACTCCTCAGATGAGAACCTCTGTGCCTGTAAAGGTATCCAATTTCCCTTATGTTTTCTTTCATAGATCCAAAGGACAAGTAGTTGAGAGCTCATGCGAATCAATGTTACGAATTTAAGCTGTAAGATTTATCAAGTATGACAGATGGATTGGAAATACTGAAAATAAACTCATTGGATTTACTGGGACAACTTTTAGCTGTGTGTAAAACTTTATCAAATCACGTCTTGATAAACTGGGTGTTAGTGGACTGGTGTGGGTCGCATCCTGGGACAAAACTGACCTAATTTGCGGGAAATGCTCAGCATAACAAGTGACTTTCTATATAGTAGTATGTCATTGATGTCAGCTATAGTCTGTATACCTTGTACGTGTACTGGTAGAAATAAAAATTATTGTTATTATCATTATTATTATTCATAGTGAAATCTGACTTGTCAAACCTCGATACAGAGCAAAACGCAAATTGATAAATCTCTACACAGAGCGAAACGTTGTTCCGAGCAACAATTCTTCAACAACTTATGTCTTTTCTTCAGGAAGACAGAGTTACTGGTCTTACCTGAGGAGCGCCATAGGCCAAGGAAGGTCTCTTGTCTGCCGAGACGAACGCCACAAGACCCAACAACAGAAATACCTGACGAAGAGATGTTAAACTGATCATTATTCATCCTAAACTATCTTAAATACAACGTAAACAACTTGAAATATAATGTAAACAATCTTCAATACATTGTATACAATCTTAAGTATAATGTATACAAATAACTAAACTTAGATGTATTTAAATAAATCTGTTTGAATTATTAGGTTTAAAGTCTGTCTACTACACGATGGTCATTAAGGATGTATGTAACCTATTTATCACCTGTCAAAACTATTTTAATTTGTTAAATAGGGATTAAATAGGTATAATATTCGTCAGGAGACAGGACAAGTGTTTCCTGACGCGGGTCTTACTTAGATGACCCACAGTTGGAGCTTTTGGTCATCTGACCGAGGCCTTCCACTGGCTTACCACTCCACCACTTATACAAAAAAACATTTAGAATATTACCAGATATTATAGAAGTAATATGTATAAATTTCTTAGATGTTAGTGGGAGAAATCGAAAAATATTTCCAATTATTTCTGGCGGTACTTTCAAATTATTGTAAGACATTCCAGGGAAATTTTAATTTCATTTCTAGACATTCTGGGGAATTTTTAAAATATTTTTAGACATTCTGGGGAGAATTTCGAGATAATTTCAGACATTTCAGGGAGGAACTTAGTACACTTTGCAAAGTGACAAATCAATACCTTTCAACTTAGTCATATAGACTAAAGTACTAACTTAAGTTAGCATCTTAAGTTAGCACCTTAAGATGCCAACTTAAGACTGTCTATCTTCAGTAGTACCAGACACAGCTACGTACCTTAGTGTTCATGGTGCACTAGTAATTCGAACAGTGATACCAGCTTCTGCTGGCTGTCTGTATTTATACCTGTCTGGGTATAACGTTTCACTGACCTGTATTAATATGGCAAAGGTCACAAATACCCCACCTGAGTGACGCCACATTACGTGACGTCTTCACATCTAACTGGGAAATGACGCGTCCAAAACGCCAGAACTAAACGCTCAAGAGAGATTTAAATGTTCGTTTCTGTACGTTTAAAATTCTTATTGGTCAGATCGAGGTTATATAAATATATCGGTGTTGTTGTTATATCGGTGTTGTTGTTATATCGGTGTTGTTGTTATATGTGTCTATGTGTTGTTAAATATACATTAAATACACGATTGGATGACCACATGGGTGTATATACAGTAGTGTATATATATATATGTATGTATGTATGTATGTATGTATGTATTTATGCATGTATGTATGTATGTATGTATGTATGTATGTATGTATGTATGTATGTATGTATGTATGTTTGTATGTATGTATGTATGTATGTACAGTGTATGCACACACTAGTGTATGTATTTACAAGTTTATGTACAGACGAGTGAATGTATTTACAAGTTTATGTACACACGAGTGTATGTATTTACGTTTATGTACACACGAGTGTATGTATTTACAAGTGTATGTACACACGAGTGTATGTAATTACAAGTTTATGTACACACGAGTGTATGTATTTACAAGTTTATGTACACACGAGTGTATGTATTTACAAGTTATGTACACACGAGTGTATGTATTTACAAGTTTATGTACACACGAGTGTATGTAATTACAAGTTATGTACACACGAGTGTATGTACACACGACTGAATGTGCACGCGAGAGTATGTACACCCGAAATTACGATAAGTACAAACGTTTTGAGTGCACACACAGTAACATGTGCACATGGGATCACATACCTTATTGATACTCGATTTTATACACAAATCTCTGATTTTGTGGAAATTATTTAATAAAATAGATAAAACAGTTTACTTTAAAAGAGTAAATTTGAGTATCTCTTTATTATCTAAAGATAGACGAGAATAGTTCTATTAAAGATAATGAATTAGCTTTTCGGTGCATCACACTGTGTGAAAATTTGCTCTAATGAAATAAATTATATAATTCTGGGTTTATAAATCTGACTTTGGTGAATAATTTAGTGATGTTGGAATTGAGACTCGGCTTTTTGGCTTAGTGAAATTTGGTGTAAAGCCTAATTAAAGTCAGATATTTTTTTTTTTCATGGGAGATTAGATTTTGTTTTCATTTAGGTAAATTGGATACACCAGCAGTGTGCTGTTTGTTATATTCAGGATGAGACTCGTACAGGAGGTAATATTCAGTACGATAACGATACAGTGGGAACAAAAGCTGGCTGTGGGATCGTAAAAAGCTGGATGGGGATCGTACAAGGTGTTGGAATGTGGCAGCCTTAGCCAGGAGACTTCAGTAGGGTAATAAGGATATCGTAAAGTATTTCTGTAACCCCCGTATTTATTGATTTGAGTCTTTCTGAAACTAGCAGCATCTTCCCCTCCAGTTTCAGCGTATTGTAAATAAGTATCGGCAATACGCACAGGTGTAGTCCCATGCAATACGTGTAATGTCTACATGTATATGTGTCGACGCACTTGTTACATGTATGATGCCCAGCTGATCACGGATATGGTGAGGTACCATGTAACAATCACCACCAGCCAGCCATACCATCATAGCAACTCTGAGACCTTTCATAACATCCAATGCAAGCGGGAGACAATGACTCGTCTAGGGGACACCGGTGGTCGTATTGTTTCGTCTACAGAAACGTAAATAAATTTCCTGAGGTGGGTCATGGCACAGCAACCGCAAAAGTGAAAGCAGGATAGAATCAAATGAGTCTGTGAAGCATATAATGTGTTGATTTCTTCAAGGGACATGATAGATGGGTTCTGTTGGGTTGTGCTGGCGTATATAGGAAGGAGATAGATGGCTGGAGTCACAGTGTCTCTCGGCGCCATTGCACAATGAACATACAGGTGAACTAGCTTTTAATGCTGTTATACGTGCAGTAAATTCGTAACGAACGAATGTATACAATTCGGTAGATTGCAGATGAATGGTTCAGAGAACCGACACGTTGTTACATTAGACACATGTGCAACACTTGGGTATTTCCTCATTAAAGATACCCAAATGTTGCACATGTGTCTAATTTATCAATTCGGTAGATTGATGGAGATTTCAACCTGGCAGAGTGCTCTGGCTAACGAAGATAGCTGACAGTTTTATGGCAGCCAGACCTCTGCTTCAATTCCCGGACCCTCAGGATTGCTATATGTTGTAGCCGGGGCAGTGGACACGTATCGAAGATCATTGTAAAGTGTACCTTTTAGTTTTTTCATTAATAATCCCAGGATATCTCAGGTAAGTCAAACAGATGTCTTATGCGATCCACAACAGTCGACTAACACCCAGGTACTTATTTACCGTTCAGTAAATAGGTGCTTGTGATCCCCTGTTCTTGTGTTGTATGAAGACGCCAGTATATTGGAATCCAAACAGTTTTCCATGAGTGTGAGGCATGGACTTTAAACGTTGTAACAAGAACGTAAACGGAGGCAGCGCAGATTAGCTAAAATTTTGTTCCGATTCTTAACCCCAGAGAGTTAGTCACCCAAGAAAGTCGCTGCGTCATCGAGGACTGTCTTATTTCCACTGGGATCCTTAAATCTTGTCCCCCAGAATGCGACCCACACCAGTCGACTAACACCCAAGTACCTACTTGCTTGCTAGGTGAATGGGGACAACAGGAGTAAGGAAACACGCCCAATGTTTCCTCCCTTGCCGGAGATCGAACCACGGACACTGTGTGTGAGGAAAGAGCGTTGTCTACCAGGCCACGGGATACGTCCTGATTTGCGTCCATGTTGTGAACTTCAAGCAGAGATCGAGGAGAAAAGGAATTTGGACAGAGGAAGAGTTGATGTGATGGTTTTGTTATTTAGGATTACCTGGAGTTTACCTGGAGAGAGTTTCGGGGGTCAACGCCCCCGCGGCCCGGTCTGTGACCAGGCCTCCTATTTATTAGTAGACTAAGAACGACGGACATAATTGGGGTGGACAAGGGGAGGGGGTAGGTTCGTCTCAGGAAGGGTTGGAGGGAGGTTGTGGAGGAGGTCGTAAGTGGCCGGGGCTCAAGTGGTGGCCACTACCACTATACTACCACCATCACCACCACTGTGCTACCACTATCACCACCACCATACTACCACTATCAACACCACACTACCACCATCACTATCAACACCACGCTACCACCGTCACCACTTAACAATCATCAACAAAATACCACCACTGCCACTTATATCAAGCTCTAAACCCTTGTGCGCCATTTATTACTTGCTCGGCAAACTGTCTCTCTCCATCGTTCTCGTAACCATTTGAAAAACCTTGGCCGATCCAGAGAGACAGAATTCGCGATTCTTATACAAGTATTCCAGGAGGCCCTAATGCGCATTTTAATTCCCATCTTGTAGCAGTTGTCGTAGTTTCTTGTGGTTCGAAACTCGCAGAGACCCTAGGCGGTACACGGGTCTTGTGTTAGCATCTTCAGGCGCTTAGAAAAAAAGAAGTTACTTCGGAGGCTTCAGTACCCAGCCGTGGGCTGCTGAAAGAGTCGGAGGAGGAGGCTTTTACTCAGGGTCTTATTAATGTATAACGAGGGGTCTTCAGGACTCAGCTGAGAGGTTAGGTTAGGTAAGGTTCGTCAGGAGACAGGACAAGTGTTTCCTGACGCGGGTCTTAGTCATACGATGACCAGATGCTGGAGCTTTTGGTCATCTGACCGAGGCCTGAGAGGGTTACTGCCATTCACTTCTGGGGTTGAGAGAAGGGGGAGATTCCTGTCCGTAAGCAGGTTAATGTATAATGAGAAATCATAATGATTGTGCCAAGCTGACCCCACAATGAACTACAATCTTGACACCCGGGAACCTTACCTCTTTTCCTTTTAGCACTGGATAACAATAGCCAAATGTTCTGCATAACCAGTGGCTTCCTATATAGTATTATGTTCAGTGGAAAGTACTGGGTTGTGTGTCTTCTCAACGGGCAATTCTCGTCGAAAAATCCCTGAGACTCAATCATTTTTTGGGAGTACGTCACTGATGCAGCTATGGTCTGTATAAGTTGTACCGTGTACTTGTAGCAATAAATGTTATTATTATTATTATTATTATTATTATTATTATTATTATTATTATTATTATTATTATTATTATTATTATTATTATTATTGTTGTTGTTTTGTTATTATTATTATTATTATTATTATTACTATTATTATTATTATTATTATTGTTGTTTTGTTATTATTATTATTATTATTATTATTATTATTATTATTATTATTATTATTATTATTATTATTATTATTATTAGGCAAAAGGACACAAGTCAGATTTCCTAACATATTGTTAGTAATTTCACTAATATCATTACAGGAGCTGACTTGACTCAGTGTTGAGACATAGTCAGAATGTGTTCCGTAAGAAAATACTTCACAGTATAGGCTGGAACATGAGACTCGATCCTCCTTCCCATAACAGTGAGGGGGGGGGGGGGAAAGTGAGATTACATCTGTGTCAGGAAGAGTAGTGAGTTTTGGTTGATTTAAAGCACTGTTGGAGTGAGAGCAATGTACCAACTATGAAATGATTCAGAGTGAATCTGTTAGCCGGACCCAAATAATTGAGATGATCATGTGAATCAGAAGTGACTAATCCAACAAGTTACTAACTGAACAATGGTGAATGTGTTTCCTTAATATGTGGCCAAATTAGAGAAACAACAGTGTGTATATATATGAGTTTGAAGAAAATAACTCATTGCCTTTTCTAGATGTTTTAATTATTAAGGGTAATAATGAATTCAAATTTAAAATTTACAGAAAACCTACTAATAACTGTTCCTATGTCCACTATTATTCCTCGCATCAAGATAGAGTCAAACTGTCTGTTTTCTCATCAATGTTTCTGAGAGCTTTACGAATTTGTAGTCCTGAGTTCATAGATGAGGAAATATCCAAAATTTATGAAATAGGTAATGATTTAAAATACCCAAGAAATGTAATTGATAAATCTTTTAAAGTTGCCAGAAATACTTTTTACAATCCAAAAAGGGACAACCAGCCTTATTCAAATAAAAATATGTTGGTTCTCCCTTACCATGAAAACTTGGTTGATATGCCTTCTCTTCTTAAGACTTTTAATATTAAAGTTGTATTCAAAAATCTCGATACAGTAAAAAAACTTTTGATAAAGAATTCCCCTCAAAATGCTGATGGATGTGTCTATAAGATTCCTTGTAAAATTTGCGATAAAGTTTATTACGGTCAAACTGGTAAAAATCTCGAACTAAGATTAAAACAACATAAATATAGCATTAGAACTGGACAAGATTCCAATGCTCTATTTATTCATGTAAGAGATTTTAACCATCCAATTGATTTTCAAAAAGTTGAGAAAGTAGTATCAAGCAAGTCCATGGTCGACAGGAATATAATTGAATCTTGTTTCATAAAAAGCAGTTTTGACAATAATATGAATATTTCCTTTGGTTTATATAAATTAGATCCATTTATAATTAATAGAATTTGGGAAGAATTTAATAATACACTGGACAAATAATCTTTAAAATTTCTTATTTCTTGGGTAGAATAGTTTGTGGGGTGAGTTGTGCCAAGGACCTTTCCAAGTTGGCTCGCCGCGCGTCACGTGTTTAAACCGTTGTGGGATCTGATAGTGAGGTGCCGACCAGACCCCTTAAATAGCTTCCTTGGATGCTTTACTTTCATAGTTCCTTGATAATGTGAGTAGTCACGAAAGCGCTTGGAATTTCTCTATTCTTTCAGAGTGGTTGTTTTGCATATATATATGTATATATATATATATATATATATATATATATATATATATATATATATATATATATATATATATATATATATATATATATATATATATATATATATATATATATATATATATATATATATATATGCACGCGTTTCTTACATTTGTTGATACTATTTCTAATGTTAAACTCTTCCCCGTATAAGGTTATGACTGTATGTCAGGTGGTGGCGGCGGTGGTGTGCAGCAGGACTCGTGGCTACCCCCCTACCAGCTCTCTGGTGAGTACAAACATGGTTTTAAGATGAAGAATTGAGAATATCTGATAACGAATGAGGAGTCACAATATTGTGACTAAAACAATACACAAATAACCTACACAAGTTATTTGTATAAATGATAAAGACGCATAAGATTATTATTATTATTATTATCCACACTGGCAGTCTTCCAGCAAGGTGGAGTGAGCCTTCACCTTATTAAAGTAAATAAAACACTGACCATGATTCAGTCAGTAACTGTCTTGTCATAAATGCACAGACATAGCAGATCATAGGACTTTCTGCGCTTCGTCCTCCTCATTTCTCTTTCAGAATTTCCCGATTCCTTTCATTTATGATACCTTGCTCAACTCCAACAGCATGTCAAACCCTACAAACAAATTATCTCCACTCTCATCTAACTTTTCATACATGCCTGCTGGATGCTCAAGCCCATACCACTCAAAACCTCCTCCATACTCTCCCTTCAACCTTTCCTTCCACCCCAAAGTTATACACCTCCTGGTCATCCTCGTCTACTCTCTATTTCCTAAATGTCAGGAAAACCTCACAAACCCCTCCTCAACCCTCTGTATTATACCCCCTTTCAACCTCAGTTTATCTTCTACTTTCCATGCTCCTAATTACATTCAGACACGACATCTCCACTGCCTCCAGCCTCCTCCTCGCTGCAACGTTATAAACCCATACTTCACACCCATATAAAAGTGTACCACTATCCTCCCAGGGATGTTTGACCAATTTCTATCTTCCCACAGATGCTTTAATATATCTTCTAATTTTTTCTCCCTTGTCTATTCCCTGGTTTATTTCGTTTTCCATATACCCGTCTTCCAGTGTTTCTATCCCTAAATATCTAAATAAATTAGGACCCCTCCCTATCCCAGGATACTCCGGTTAAATTTTATTTTTTACTCCAAGGGGTCTCCGGGATACCCAGGATACCCAGGTATCCCAGGTTCCCCCAAAGGATCTCCGGCTCCCAGGTTTATCCAGTTACTTCAGGATACCCAGGCCTCCCGGTAATTTTCCCGGAAATGGTATCCCCGGATAATTCCGGAATTTTCCAAATACCCCGTTTCTCCAAAGGATCTCCAAGGATACCCAGGATACTCCCGGATATAGGATCTTCAGTTAACTAGGATACTCCCCAAAATCTAAACACTCCAGGAAACTCCAGGTTTCCCCGGGATACTCCCGGTTCCTGTTATCTCCCGGGTTTTCCCGGTATACTCCCGGTATACTCCCGGTATACCCAGGTATACGCCAGGTTCTCCGGTATGCCAGACAATGGCATAACCCCGACTGTCTCTGTAAAATTAAAAATTTGGGGGGAATGACATTGTAAAGAGATGAAATGTAAAAGAATGACAAGGTAAACAGAGATGACAAGGTAAACAGAGATGACAAGGTAAACAGAGATGACAAGGTAAACAGAGATGACAAGGTAAACAGAGATGACAAGGTAAACAGATGACAATGTAAACAGAGATGACAAGGTAAACAGAGATGACAAGGATAAACAGAGATGACAAGGTAAACAGAGATGTAAACAGAGATGACAGAGATGACAGAGATGTAAACAGAGATGACAAGGCAAACAGAGATGTAAACAGAGAGGTAAACAGAGATGACAAGGTAAACAGAGATGACAAGGTAAACAGAGATGACAAGGTAAACAGAGATGACAAGGTAAACAGAGATGACAATGTAAACAGAGATGACAAGGTAAACAGAGATGACAAGGTAAACAGAGATGACAAGGTAAACAGAGATGACAATGTAAACAGAGATGACAAGGTAAACAGAGATGACAAGGTAAACAGACATGAGAGAGAGCTATGGATGTTCTCACAGATTTCAGCATTATTTATATGTAAGAATGTAAGGAGCTCTGAAGAAGTGGTAAGTAGTACAACGCAATATCAACAGTTAGATCTCATACACAGTAGGCGTGTCTATATAAGGTCATATTATTTATATGTAAGAATGTAAGGAGCTCTGAAGTAGGTCTATTGATTCCTGGTAAGTAAGACACATATACAACAGTTAGGTATCTTTATTCCGTAAGACACATATGCAACAGTTAGACAACTTTATTCCGAAACGTTTCGCCTACACAGTAGGCTTCTTCAGTCGAATACAGAAAGTAGGCAGGAACAGTAGAGATGTGAAGACGATGTAATCAGTCCATCTCCCTTGTAGTCGTAGAATTTGAGGTTGTCAGTCCCTCGGCCTGGAGAAGTTCAGTTCCATAGTCAGGAACTATCTGAAGATCAAGCGACAGTGCGGACTCTGCACCTCTCCTTCCGACAGAGAGGTGCAGAGTCTCCGCACTGTCGCTTGATCTTCAGATAGTTCCTGACTATGGAACTGAACTTCTCCAGGCCGAGGGACTGACAACCTCAAATTCTACGACTACAAGGGTGATGGACTGATTACATCGTCTTCACATCTCTACTGTTCCTGCCTATTTTCTGTATTCGACTGAAGAAGCCTACTGTGTAGGCGAAACGTTTCGGAATAAAGTTGTCTAACTGTTGCATGTGTCTTACCTAACAACCTGTCGGTATTGTATACCATTTTGATGTTCATCTTTATTCCGAAACGTTTCGTCTACACAGTAGGCTTCTTCAGTCGAGTACAAAAAAGTTGGCAGAAGCAGGTAGAGATGTGAAGACGATGTCATCAGTCCATCACCCTTGAAGACGTAGTTTCGAGGTGGTCAGTTCCTCAGCTAAGGGACTGATCACCTCAAAATTAATAAAATTAATAAATAAAATTTTGGAAGAATTTAAAATACACTAGACAAATTTTTGGGTAGAATATAAACTATGTTTCACGGATCACTGACTGCCCACATCATCATATAAAGTCAGGTGTTGTTGGTGATGGCAGTGAGGTGTAGTCTCGTTCTTATATGCCTTCCTGTTAACCTTTCATACAGCTCCTGATTTCCAAAATTAATAAAGATTTGGTTTATTTTCAGGGATCGATAGAGATATCTTCTGAGGTTTTCCATACGCCAAGATATTATTTCCACTATAACGTTCTTGACGACGATTCTGGTACCGACTTCTCCCACCAGGAGACTCGGGAAGGCCATTACACCCATGGCTCGTACACTGTGCTGCTCCCTGACGGTCGTCTTCAGAAGGTGACTTACTACGTTAATGGTGACTCAGGTTTCGTGGCCGAAGTGACGTATGAGGGAGTGGCTCGCTACCCTGAGTCTGAAGAGTACGAGCGAAGTCCTCCACGCAGATCGAAGTTTCCAAAGGCTGACTCAGGAGAGTCGTTTTGGACTCAGTGGTCTCCGAAGCCAAGAATTTAATACGTCCAGCTACAGTGAATATTGTATCCATTAAGATCCAACAGTGATCCTCTGTGAGGTCAAACATTAATACGTTCAGCTGAATAAATAGACACATGTACAACATCTGGGTATCTTTATTTGTATACATTTCGCTATCCAGTGGCTTCATCAGTACAGTACAAGGACATAATGTGAAGAATATAGAATCACAGACAAAAGATAAGGAAGTCAGTCCTTGTATTGTATTGATAAAGCCACTGGAGGGCGAAACGTCTACAGATATGTGACTAATTCTACATCTTGTCGGTACTGTGTACCATTCCTGTACAATACGTCAAGTTGCAGTGAATATCGTGCGTCCTAAGATCAAACACTTCCTTACGTTGGCACATATACGACTACACAAACCACAACAACATCGAAGTAAAAGAACTCTTCAAGAGGGACTGATTGTCTCGAACTCCTCCACCGATCTCCTTTGTATTGGACTGAAGAAGCCACTGACTGGCGAAACGTTTCCACAATAAAGATACCTGAAATGATGCACAAATGTTTCTCTCATTCTTCAACCCTTTGAGAAATCTCCTGGCTCGTACTGGTCAGGTTCTTCTCTCATATATATATATATATATATATATATATATATATATATATATATATATATATATATATATATATATATATATATATATATATATATATATATATATATATATATATATATATATATATATATATATATATATATATATATATATATATATATATATATATATATATATATATATATATATATATATATATGGCTTACTCTTCAATCATCATAATAATCATCATTAGAGCCTCGGTTATCATTCAGTAACTTCCAATCATCCGTATGTGTCCTGCCAAGACTGAAAATAATTGAATCATACAAGCATCTCATAGCAACTTGTGTACACTTCATGCATAAGTGACTCTTGAAATCGCAGTAAAACAATTACAGACAAATCACGAAACGGGCAAAGGCTCGAACCCACGGCAGGCGAGCTCTAAAACTCCCTGGCCAGTGTGCTAACCACTGGACCATGCCTGCTTGTGGTTTATTCAAGCCAGACATCATGTGACCCAAAACAGTGAACATTCCTACCAAAAACTCATGCCCGGTGGCCTGGTGGCTAAAGCTCCCGCTTCACACACGGAGGGCCCGGGTTCGATTCCCGGCGGGTGGAAATCCGACACGTTTCCTTACACCTATTGTCCTGTTCACCTAGCAGCAAATAGGTACCTGGGTGTTAGTCGTCTGGTGTGGGTCGCATCCTGGGGGACAAGATTAAGGACCCCAATGGAAATAAGTTAGACAGTCCTCGATGACGCACTGACTTTCTTGGGTTATCCTGGGTGGCTAACCCTCCGGGGTTAAAAATCCAAAAAAAAAAAAAAAAAACGAAACGAACGACATATACTGTATGAAGCAATTCAACAATTTGCATTAATAAACGTTCAAATCCCACCCGTTCCATGGTTCAAACGAATTTACCTGACAAATGACACAGAATCGCCTACAGTAACCCATATTTATCACATTAGGTATAATCAGCCCCTTATAAAGTCCCTTAAGAATGGCCTAACTTAATCTAAAGGCAAAGAGGGGAATGTATGAGAGTATAGTTTTACCAACGCTCTTATATGGGTGTGAAGCGTGGGTGATGAATGTTGCAGCGAGGAGAAGGCTGGAGGCAGTGGAGATGTCATGTCTGACTGCAGAGAATTCGTAGTTTGGAAGTTGTGCGGGATTACCAAAACTGTTGTCAGAGGGCTGAGGAAGGGTTGTTGAGGTGGTTCGGACATGTAGAGAGAATGGAACGAAACAGAATGACTTCAAGAGTGTGCCATCACTGTAGTGGAAGGAAGGCGGGGTAGGGGTCGGCCTAGGAAGGGTTGGAGGGAGGGGGTAAAGGAGGTTTTGTGTGCGAGGGGCTTGGTCCAGCAGGCATGCGGACCAGTTAGACTGTTAGTGACGCCCTAGCGTTAAAATTTATTCGTAACATAGAAACAAAATGTTTTTTTTATGGCTTAAATAATAATAATAATAATAATAATAATAATAATAATAATAATAATAATAATAATCTTTATTTCTACAAGTAAATGATACAACTTATAGAGACCATAGCTGACATTAGTGACATTCTATATAGAAAGTCCATTGTTATGCTGAGTATTTCCCGCAGCTTAGGTTATTTTTGTCCCCAGGATGCCACCTACACCAGTCACCTAATACCCTGGTACCTACTTACTACTAGGTGAACAAAGACAGCAGGTGTCTTAAGGAAACACGTCCCCAGTATTTCCACCGGTATTTCGCTGCTACTGCTGACTCTGCAATGACTGAAGAAGTCCACTTTGTAGGCGAAACGTTTCAAGAATAAATATACGCACTTCTTGCTCCTGTGTCTTATTATCATAACGTATTTCGCTAATTTGCTTAGTGTCGGTTGCCTGATGTGGAGTTCTGAGTGTGGCACAGTGTATGGGGATGTGTATTCTGCACTAATGTGGGTGATGTTTCTGTCTACTGATGTCTGTAAATGCAGCAAAGACAGTGATGATTATACGCAAATAACCCACACAGAGGAGAGAGAAGCGTATGACGACGTCTCGGTTCGACTTGGACCAGCCACAAAGTCAGAAAGTTGTCTCTCCTACGTGTGGGTTACTTGTGTCTTGTTCCAGTCAGGGTATTGTGCCTAGTTGTTTTAGTGATAGTTATGTTTGCAGTTGGATATCTTAGAGATGTATTTGTCAATTAGACACTAGGTAAGACTATATTTCTCTTGTTGGAGGTGTCAGGGTGTCAATCTGTCTAGAACTACGTGTGTTTACAACCATTGGACAGAGAGAACATTAAAATGGTATAAAATACCGACAGGTTGTTAGGTAAGACACATATGCAACAGTTAGGTATCTTATTTCGAAACGTTTCGCCTACACGGTCATTTACAGTCAGTAACAATACTAGTATTGTCGGGTCTTTGGATGATTCCTGTTGATATTTCTGAGATATTAAAACTGTCACTGTTTTGAGTGATCGTGTCAACTTCCAGACACTTGTGGCGAAACACAGGGTGTCTGATAACTAATATTATGTCCTCCCATTTCACGAGATGACTGAGAGAACTGCGATGACCTACCCAAGCATCTTGTCGGAGTGCAAGAGTAATCGTGCTGTCCAATGGTTGTTAGGTAAGACACATATGCAACAGTTAGGTATCTTATTTCGAAACGTTTCGCCTACACAGTAGGCTTCTTCAGTCGAATACAGAAAAGTTGATAGAAGCAGAAGATACTTGAAGACGATGAAATCAGTCCATCACCCTTGAAGTTTTGAGGTGGTCAGTCCCTCAGTCTGGAGAAGAGTATTATTCCATGATGACTGATTACTGTGATGGACTGATTACATCGTCTTCAAGTATCTTCTGCTTCTATCAACTTTTCTGTACTCGACTGAAGAAGCCTACTGTGTAGGCAAAACGTTTCGAAATAAAGATACCTAACTGTTGCATATGTGTCTTACCTAACAACCATTGGACAGCACGATTACTCTTGCACTCCGACAAGATGCTTGGGTAGGTCATCGCAGTTCTCTCAGTCATCTCGTGAAATGGGAGGACATAATATTAGTTATCAGACACCCTGTGTTTCGCCACAAGTGTCTGGAAGTTGACACGATCACTCAAAACAGTGACAGTTTTAATATCTTAGAAACATCAACAGGAATCATCCAAAGACCCGACAATACTGGTATTGTTACTGACTGTAAATGACCGTTTTAGACTCTGTTAAGTTACCCTCTCACTTTTATGTGCTGTTTCGCTTCCCATTCTTGTCGTACGTGTATGTTTTGGTTTGTACATGGAGTCTTGATAACATTCCCAGCGGGTGAAACGTAGCTACAATAAAAATACAGTCGTTTCGAACACTTTCAGTTGTGTAAATTTATTACTGTACACACATTCCGTTCATGACCTCTTTCCTTCTCTGAACACAAGAGTAGTGGAGTATTGCAATAGACTTGTGTCCATTCTAGGTAGGTCTTACTCACACTCAACTAATCCCATTCACATGTTTCTTTAGTCTATATTCAAAGCAGGTTGATAAATAAGACACATGTACAAATCTTGGAGATCATTATTGTTAAAACGTCTCGCTTGCTCAGCAGCAGCCTTCATCAGTTGAATATAACACTGGAGACAGTAAAATAAATAATTTGGAGGCGATCGGTCCCTTGCCACTCATCAGGGCTGAGGGACTGATCATCTCACAGTTACTTTTTTACCCTCACCTGAGTTACCTACGACTGATGAATGCTGTACAGGCGAAAAGTTCCGACAAATAAATATTCCCAAGTGTCGCAGTGTCTTACCCATCAATCCATTCGTGGAACTACCCAAGGATAGTGAAAGGCTAGGAATGGTCCAGAGATTCATCACAATAGATAGACTGAACATAGACAGCACTCACAACAGTACCATCTGCTGCTACGTTGTGTGTGTAATTACTGTGTTCTAGAAATCCAGTTTACCCTCACATAGTTCAACTCGGCACGCCCAAAATTATTGCAAAACTAGACCAGATAATTTGCCCCTGTCCTCATTTACAGATGGCGACCTAAACGAGAAAATTACTGGAGTTTACGTAAGAGGCGACTGGTAATGTTTGATCAGTGGAGCTGTGGAGGTGACTTCTGTTTGGTAATGATGTTGTGGAGGTGACTTCTGTTTGGTAATGATGCTGTGGAGGTGACTTCTGTTTGATTATGATGCTGTGGAGGTGACTTCTGTTTGGTAATGATGCTGTGGAGGTGACTTCTGTTTGGTAATGATGCTGTGGAGGTGACTTCTGTTTGATTATGATGCTGTGGAGGTGACTTCTGTTTGATTATGATGCTGTGGAGGTGACTTCTGTTTGGTTATGATGCTGTGGAGGTGACTTCTGTTTGATTATGAAGCTGTGGAGGTGACTTCTGTTTGATTATGATGCTGTGGAGGTGACTTCTGTTTAATTATGATGCTGTGGAGGTGACTTCTGTTTGGTTATGATGCTGTGGAGGTGACTTCTGTTTGGTTATGATGCTGTGGAGGTGACGTCTGTTTGGTTATGATGCTGTTGAGACGACGTCTGTTTGGTTATGATGCTGTGGAGGTGACGTCTGTTTGGTTATGATGCTGTTGAGACGACGTCTGTTTGGTTATGATGCTGTGGAGGTGACGTCTGTTTGGTTATGATGCTCTGGAGATGTCTCCTGTTTGGTAATGATGCTGTGAAGATCACTTCTGTTTATGAAGGTGTGGAGATGATCTCTGTGTGTCTGTGATGCTGTGAGGATCACTACTGTTTACGAAGCCCCAAAGACCACCTTAATTACCCTGATCCAACGAATGAAAGCTACTCATTAATTTCTCGTTTACCGACTCATTAAACTACAGGAATCAGCAGAAAGAGATGTCGAGGGCTCGATCCTCCGTCCAACAATCTCATTCAGGTATCTGATTACCTATTTTCGTCTTATAAAAGTGATTTACAATTGTCTCCCTCTCTCCAGACGCCTACCTAACCTCGATTTCCATTCTCTCTCTCTCTTATGGAGGTCGAATCATATATATATTGGATTATTGGATAGATATCAACTTACATATTTTTCCTCACTTGATAACTCATGGTGAGACGAGGAGAGAGGGAGGTAAAGAGAGGGAGAGAAAGAAAGGGAGAGGCAGAGAGAGGGAGAGGGAGAGAGAGAGAGGGAGAGGGAAAGGAGGTAGGGTAGGTGAACCAGAACGATCAAGGTTACTCACCTTGGCGAGTCCCACTCACAAGAATGTGAGTGGGAATTTAGTGAACCATCCAGAACCATGATTCATGGTATAACACTGTAGTGGACCATCCAGAACCATGATTCATGACAGTACACTGTAGTGGGCCACCCAGAACCATGATTCATGGTATAACACTGTAGTGCACCATCCAGTACCATGATTCATGATAGTACACTGTAGTGGGCCATCCAGAACCATGATTCATGGTAGTACACTGTAGTGCACCATCAAGTACCATGATTCATGGTAGTACACTGTAGTGGACCATCCAGTACCATGATTCATGGTACCACAATGTAGTGGACAATCCAGAACCATAATTCATGGTAGTACACTGTAGTGCACCATCAAGCACCATGATTCATGGTAGTACACTGTAGTGGACCATCCAATACCATGATTCATGGTAGTACACTGTAGTGGACCATCCAGAACCATGATTCATGGTAGTACACTGTAGTGCACCATCAAGTACCATGATTCATGGTAGTACACTGTAGTGGACCATCCAGTACCACTATACATGGTAGTACACTACAGTGAAACCCTAGTACCATGAAACATGGTACAACACTGTAGTGAACCATGCAATATACATGGTACAGCACTACAGTGAACCCTCAGTACCATGATACATGGTAGTACAGTACAGTGAGCCCCCAGTACCATGATTCATGGCAGTGCAGTACAGTGAACCCCCAGTACCACTATACATGGTAGTACACTACAGCGAACCCCCGGTACCATGATACATGATAGTACACTACAGCGAACCCCCAGTACCATAATACATGGTAGTACACTACAGTGAACCCCCAGTACCATGATACATGGTAGTACACAACAGTGAACCCCCAGTACCATGATACATGGTAGTACACTACAGTGAATCCCCAGTACCATGATACATGGTAGTACACTACAGTGAACCCCCAGTACCATGATACATGGTAGTACACTACAGTGAACCCTCAGTACCATGATACATGGTAGTACACTACAGTGAACCCCAGTACCATGATACATGGTAGTACCCTACAGTGAACCCCAAGTACCATGATACATGGAAGTACACTACAGTGAACCCCCAGTACCATGATACATGGTAGTACACTACAGTGAACCCCAGTACCATGATACATGGTAGTACCCTACAGTGAACTCCCAGTACCATGATACGTGGTAGTACACTACAGTGAACCCCCAGTACCATGATACATGATAGTACACTACAGTGAACCCCCAGTACCATGATACATGGTAGTACACTACAGTGAACCCCCAGTACCATGATACATGGTAGTACACTACAGTGAACCCCCAGTACCATGATACATGGTAGTACACTACAGTGAACCCCCAGTACCATGATACATGGTAGTACACTACAGTGAACCCCAGTACCATGATACATGGTAGTACACTACAGTGAACCCCCAGTACCATGATACATGGTAGTACACTACAGTGAACCCCCAGTACCATGATACATGGTAGTACACTACAGTGAACCCCCAGTACCATGATACATGGTAGTACACTACAGTGAACCCCCAGTACCATGATACATGGTAGTACACTACAGTGAAATCCCAGTACCATGATACATGGTAGTACACTACAGTGAAACCCCAGTACCATGATACATGGTAGTACACTACAGTGAAACCCCAGTACCATGATACATGGCAGTACACTACAGTGAACCCCCAGTACCATGATACATGGTAGTACACTACAGTGAACCCCCAGTACCATGATACATGGTAGTACACTACAGTGAACCCCCAGTACCATGATACATGGTAGTACACTACAGTGAACACCCAGTACCATGATACATGGTAGTACACTACAGTGAACTCCCAGTACCATGATACATGGTAGTACACTACAGTGAACCCCAGTACCATGATACATGGTAGTACACTACAGTGAACCCCAGTACCATGATACATGGTAGTACACTACAGTGAACCCCCAGTACCATGATACATGGTAGTACACTACAGTGAACCCCCAGTACCATGATACATGGTAGTACACTACAGTGAACCCCCAGTACCATGATTTATGGTAGTACACTGTAGTGGACCATCCAGTACCATGATTCATGGTAGTACACTACCCCCAGTACCATGATACATGGTAGTACTCTACAGTGAACCCCCAGTACCACTATACATGGTAGTACACTACAGCGAACACCCAGTACCATAATACATGGTAGTACACTACAGTGAACCCCCAGTACCATGATACATGGTAGTACACTACAGTGAACCCCCAGTACCATGATACATGGTAGTACACTACAGTGAAAACCCAGTACCATGATACATGGTAGTACACTACAGTGAACCCCCAGTACCATGATACATGGTAGTACACTACAGTGAACCCCCAGTACTATGATACATGGTAGTACACTACAGTGAACCCCCAGTACCATGATACATGGTAGTACTCTACAGTGAACCCCTAGTACTATGATACTTGGTAGTACACTATAATGAACCCCCAGTACCATGATACATGGTAGTACACTACAGTGAACCCCAGTACCATGATACATGGTAGTACACTACAGTGAACCCCCAGTACCATGATACATGGTAGTACACTACAGTGAACCCCCAGTACCATGATACATGGTAGTACACTACAGTGAACCCCCAGTACCATGATACATGGTAGTATACTACAGTGAACCCCCAGTACCATGATACATGGTAGTACACTACAGTGAACCCCCAGTACCATGATACATGGTAGTACACTACAGTGAACCCCCAGTACCATGATACATGGTAGTACACTACAGTGAACCCCCAGTGCCATGATACATGGTAGTACACTACAGTGAACCCCCAGTACCATGATACATGGTAGTACACTACAGTGAACCCCGAGTACCATGATACATGGTAGTACACGACAGTGAACCCCCAGTACCATGATACATGGTAGTACACTACAGTGAACCCCCAGTACCATGATACATGGTAGTACACTACAGTGAACCCCCAGTACCATGATACACGGTAGTACACTACAGTGAACCCCCAGTACCATGATACATGGTAGTACACTACAGTGAACTCCCAGTACCATAATACATGGTAGTACACTACAGTGAACCCCCAGTACCATGATACATGGTAGTACACTACAGTGAACCCCGAGTACCATGATACATGGTAGTACACGACAGTGAACCCCCAGTACCATGATACATGGTAGTACACTACAGTGAACCCCCAGTACCATGATACATGGTAGTACACTACAGTGAACCCCCAGTACCATGATACATGGTAGTACACTACAGTGAACTCCCAGTACCATAATACATGGTAGTACACTACAGTGAACCCCCAGTACCATGATACATGGTAGTACACTACAGTGAACCCCCAGTACCATGATACATGGTAGTACACTACAGTGAACCCCCAGTACCATGATACATGGTAGTACACTACAGTGAACCCCCATTACCATGATACATGGTAGTACACTACAGTGAACCCACAGTACCATAATACATGGTAGTACACTACAGTGAACCCCAGTACCATGATACATGGTAGTACACTACAGTGAACCCCCAGTACCATAATACATGGTAGTACACTGCAGTGAACCCCAAGTACCATGATACATGGTAGTACACTACAGTGAACCCCCAGTACCATGATACATGGTAGTACACTACAGTGAACCCCCAGTACCATGATACATGGTAGTACACTACAGTGAACCCCCAGTACCATGATACATGGTAGTACACTACAGTGAACCCCCAGTACCATGATACATGGTAGTACACTACAGTGAACCCCCAGTACCATGATACATGGTAGTACACTACAGTGAACCCCCAGTACCATGATACATGGTAGTACACTACAGTGAACCCCCAGTACCATGATACATGGTAGTACACTACAGTGAACCCCCAGTACCATGATACATGGTAGTACACTACAGTGAACCCCCAGTACCATGATACATGGTAGTACACTACAGTGAACCCCCAGTACCATGATACATGGTAGTACACTACAGTGAACCCCCAGTACCATGATACATGGTAGTACACTACAGTGAACCCCCAGTACCATGATACATGGTAGTACACTACAGTGAACCCCCAGTACCATGATACATGGTAGTACACTACAGTGAACCCCCAGTACCATGATACATGGTAGTACACTACAGTGAACCCCCAGTACCATGATACATGGTAGTACACTACAGTGAACCCCCAGTACCATGATACATGGTAGTACACTACAGTGAACCCCCAGTACCATGATACATGGTAGTACACTACAGTGAACCCCCATTACCATGATACATGGTAGTACACTACAGTGAACTCCCAGTACCATAATACATGGTAGTACACTACAGTGAACCCCCAGTACCATGATACATGGTAGTACACTACAGTGAACCCCCAGTACCATGATACATGGTAGTACACTACAGTGAACCCCCAGTACCATGATACATGGTAGTACACTACAGTGAACCCCCATTACCATGATACATGGTAGTACACTACAGTGAACCCCCAGTACCATGATACATGGTAGTACACTACAGTGAACTCCCAGTACCATGATACATGGTAGTACACTACAGTGAACTCCCAGTACCATAATACATGGTAGTACACTACAGTGAACCCCCAGTACCATGATACATGGTAGTACACTACAGTGAACCCCCAGTACCATGATACATGGTAGTACACTACAGTGAACCCCCAGTACCATGATACATGGTAGTACACTACAGTGAACCCCCAGTACCATGATACATGGTAGTACACTACAGTGAACCCCCAGTACCATGATACATGGTAGTACACTACAGTGAACCCCCAGTACCATGATACATGGTAGTACACTACAGTGAACCCCCAGTACCATGATACATGGTAGTACACTACAGTGAACCCCCAGTACCATGATACATGGTAGTACACTACAGTGAACCCCCAGTACCATGATACATGGTAGTACACTACAGTGAACCCCCAGTACCATGATACATGGTAGTACACTACAGTGAACCCCCAGTACCATGATACATGGTAGTACACTACAGTGAACCCCCAGTACCATGATACATGGTAGTACACTACAGTGAACCCCCAGTACCATGATACATGGTAGTACACTACAGTGAACCCCCAGTACCATGATACATGGTAGTACACTACAGTGAACCCCCAGTACCATGATACATGGTAGTACACTACAGTGAACCCCCAGTACCATGATACATGGTAGTACACTACAGTGAACCCCCAGTACCATGATACATGGTAGTACACTACAGTGAACCCCCATTACCATGATACATGGTAGTACACTACAGTGAACTCCCAGTACCATAATACATGGTAGTACACTACAGTGAACCCCCAGTACCATGATACATGGTAGTACACTACAGTGAACCCCCAGTACCATGATACATGGTAGTACACTACAGTGAACCCCCAGTACCATGATACATGGTAGTACACTACAGTGAACCCCCAGTACCATGATACATGGTAGTACACTACAGTGAACCCCCAGTACCATGATACATGGTAGTACACTACAGTGAACCCCCAGTACCATGATACATGGTAGTACACTACAGTGAACCCCGAGTACCATGATACATGGTAGTACACTACAGTGAACCCCCAGTACCATGATACATGGTAGTACACTACAGTGAACCCCCATTACCATGATACATGGTAGTACACTACAGTGAACTCCCAGTACCATAATACATGGTAGTACACTACAGTGAACCCCCAGTACCATGATACATGGTAGTACACTACAGTGAACCCCCAGTACCATGATACATGGTAGTACACTACAGTGAACCCCCAGTACCATGATACATGGTAGTACACTACAGTGAACCCCCAGTACCATGATACATGGTAGTACACTACAGTGAACCCCCAGTACCATGATACATGGTAGTTTACTCAACTCATGTATAAACATTGATCAACTCACAGTGATGATAATAATTTCAGAAGTGGTTCAACAGGTATTAGAACCTCTGAACGTGGTATCTGAACGTGGTATCTGAATCTTGCATCTGAACCTGGTATCTGAACCTGGTATCTGAACCTGGTATCTGAACCTGGTATCTGAACCTGGTATCTGAACCTGGTATCTGAACCTGGTATCTGAACCTGGTATCTGAACCTGGTATCTGAACCTGGTATCTGAACCTGGTATCTGAACCTGGTATCTGAACCTGGTATCTGAACCTGGTATCTGAACCTATCATTATTGTTTGAACCTGTTCTTTAATTCCTCTTACAATAATAACAATTTAACACATTTTCACACTTTTTTTACACCTTTTAACACCTTTTTACACTTTTTTTTACACTTTTCTACACCTTTTTACACTTTTTTTCACTTTTAACAGTTGTTTACACTTTTTTTTACACATTTTGACGTTTTTTATACACCTTTTTAAACCCTTTTACACTTTTCACACTTTTTACACCTTTTTACACCTTTTTACACATTTTTACACTTTTTACACTTTTTTTTTACACTTTTTTACACCTTTTTACACTTTTTTTTACACTTTTTTACACTTTTTACAATTTTTTTACACCTTTTTACACTTTTTTACACCTTTTCACACTTTTTTTTACACTTTTTTACACTTTTTACACTTTTTTACACCTTTTTTACACCTTTTTACACTTTTTTTTTACATTTTTTACACCTTTTTACACTTTTTTTTACACTTTTTTACACTTTTTACACTTTTTTACACCTTTTTACACCTTTTTCCACTTTTTTTTACACTTTTTTACACCTTTTTACACTTTTTTTTACACTTTTTTACACTTTTTACACTTTTTTACACCTTTTTACACCTTTTTACACTTTTTTTTACACTTTTTTACACCTTTTTACACTTTTTTTACACTTTTTTACACTTTTTACAATTTTTTACACCTTTTTACACTTTTTTACAATTTTTTACACCTTTTTACACATTTTTACATTTTTTTACACTACCATGAGGCTTTAGGCTCATTTGGATCATTCATTTTAAAACTGTCTATTGCTAATAATTTTCAAAATCTATGGAGCTTTTGTCTAATTTACCAACTTCTTCCACTAAATTGTTTAATGTAACAGAATAAGATAAGTAATTTGCTTAAATAAACTTCACTAAGACCTTTGAAGAAAGTTCTACACCGGAGACTGCTTAAGAAAGTAGCGGCACATGGTAGTCGAGGGTAAATTTTCTCCTGGATGGAATCCTGGGATGGTCTTAGACCTGGCCGCGGGGGCGTTGACCCCCGAAATTATCTCCGCCATGTATACTCTAGAGATGTATCGGATGTGAAAATTTTGATATCCGCGGATGCAGATGTTTATGAGGATGTCTGACTTATTTTGCGGATGTGGATGCAAATACGGATGTAAGAAATTGTGTGGATGTTCCGCGGATGTTGATGCGAATGTTAGAAATTGTGTGGATGTTCCGCGGATGTTGATGCGAATGTTAGAAATTGTGTGGATGTTCCGCGGATGTTGATGCGAATGTAAGAAATTGTGTGGATGCTCCGCGGATTCGGATGCGGCTGCATATGCGGATATCTGTTTACAGTAAAATACGGATGCAGATGCAGATGCAGATGCGGATGTAAGAAATTATGCTGATATTTCGCGAATGCGGATACGGATGCGGATGCGGGTATCCGATACATCACTAGATACTCCAGGTATAACTGGCAGGCAGTGCTGCATAAATCTGGATAAATCAGGATGGGGGCCCATTACAAGTGGTGTTCCGTAGGGGTATTTATTGGGTCCGTCGATGTTTATACGTAAATGACGTTGATGAGGGAACAGTGACGTAAACAGTATTGTTGATGACGCTATAATAAGCCGTTATATAAATTCTGTTATATCAAAATAAAAATATAACAATATGAGTACTATTAATACATCTACAACTATTACTATTTCTACCACAACTTCTACTACAACTATTATTACTACTGCTACAACGATTGCTATATTAATTCTGTGGCTGATTTTAGTGTTTATGGGAAAAATCTTGGAACATAGATGTTATGCCTGTTAGGTCCCAACAAGTTGTTGCCAGTCGTATGGCAACTGTGTCTGCTCGTGGTAGATCAGTTCGTGACTCCGCTCTCTCCTCTGCGCCCAGATCTACTCTAGGCTCATTTCCAGGGTTTTCCTCCCAGAGAGATGAAACGGAAGCAATAACTGTTACTGGACAAGACACACCACCACCACCGGGTATCAGTGTTACCCCAAGTTCCTTCCCCAGTTGCAGGATGTACATGTTTATAGAGGGGCCACAGATATATCAGATCACTTTCTAGTTGTAGCTACACTGAGAGTAAAAGGTAGATGGGATACAAGGAGAATAGAGGCATCAGGGAAGAGAGAGGTGAAGGTTTATAAACTAAAAGAGGAGGCAGTTAGGGTAAGATATAAACAGCTATTGGAGGATAGATGGGCTAATGAGAGCATAGGCAATGGGGTCGAAGAGGTATGGGGTAGGTTTAAAAATGTAGTGTTAGAGTGTTCAGCAGAAGTTTGTGGTTACAGGAAAGTGGGTGCAGGAGGGAAGAGGAGCGATTGGTGGAATGATGATGTAAAGAGAGTAGTAAGGGAGAAAAAGTTAGCATATGAGAAGTTTTTACAAAGTAGAAGTGATGCAAGGAGGGAAGAGTATATGGAGAAAAAGAGAGAAGTTAAGAGAGTGGTGAAGCAATGTAAAAAGAGAGCAAATGAGAGAGTGGGTGAGATGTTATCAACAAATTTTGTTGAAAATAAGAAAAAGTTTTGGAGTGAGATTAACAAGTTAAGAAAGCCTAGAGAACAAATGGATTTGTCAGTTAAAAATAGGAGAGGAGAGTTATTAAATGGAGAGTTAGAGGTATTGGGAAGATGGAAGGAATATTTTGAGGAATTGTTAAATGTTGATGAAGATAGGGAAGCTGTGATTTCGTGTATAGGGCAAGGAGGAATAACATCTTGTAGGAGTGAGGAAGAGCCAGTTGTGAGTGTGGGGGAAGTTCGTGAGGCAGTAGGTAAAATGAAAGGGGGTAAGGCAGCCGGGATTGATGGGATAAAGATAGAAATGTTAAAAGCAGGTGGGGATATAGTTTTGGAGTGGTTGGTGCAATTATTTAATAAATGTATGGAAGAGGGTAAGGTACCTAGGGATTGGCAGAGAGCATGCATAGTTCCTTTGTATAAAGGCAAAGGGGATAAAAGAGAGTGCAAAAATTATAGGGGGATAAGTCTGTTGAGTGTACCTGGTAAAGTGTATGGTAGAGTTATAATTGAAAGAATTAAGAGTAAGACGGAGAATAGGATAGCAGATGAACAAGGAGGCTTTAGGAAAGGTAGGGGGTGTGTGGACCAGGTGTTTACAGTGAAACATATAAGTGAACAGTATTTAGATAAGGCTAAAGAGGTCTTTGTGGCATTTATGGATTTGGAAAAGGCGTATGGCAGGGTGGATAGGGGGGCAATGTGGCAGATGTTGCAAGTGTATGGTGTAGGAGGTAGGTTACTGAAAGCAGTGAAGAGTTTTTACGAGGATAGTGAGGCTCAAGTTAGAGTATGTAGGAAAGAGGGAAATTTTTTCCCAGTAAAAGTAGGCCTTAGACAAGGATGTGTGATGTCACCGTGGTTGTTTAATATATTTATAGATGGGGTTGTAAGAGAAGTAAATGCGAGGGTCTTGGCAAGAGGCGTGGAGTTAAAAGATAAAGAATCACACACAAAGTGGGAGTTGTCACAGCTGCTCTTTGCTGATGACACTGTGCTCTTGGGAGATTCTGAAGAGAAGTTGCAGAGATTGGTGGATGAATTTGGTAGGGTGTGCAAAAGAAGAAAATTAAAGGTGAATACAGGAAAGAGTAAGGTTATGAGGATAACAAAAAGATTAAGTGATGAAAGATTGAATATCAGATTGGAGGGAGAGAGTATGGAGGAGGTGAACGTATTCAGATATTTGGGAGTGGACGTGTCAGCGGATGGGTCTATGAAAGATGAGGTGAATCATAGAATTGATGAGGGAAAAAGAGTGAGTGGTGCACTTAGGAGTCTGTGGAGACAAAGAACTTTGTCCTTGGAGGCAAAGAGGGGAATGTATGAGAGTATAGTTTTACCAACGCTCTTATATGGGTGTGAAGCGTGGGTGATGAATGTTGCAGCGAGGAGAAGGCTGGAGGCAGTGGAGATGTCATGTCTGAGGGCAATGTGTGGTGTGAATATAATGCAGAGAATTCGTAGTTTGGAAGTTAGGAGGAGGTGTGGGATTACCAAAACTGTTGTCCAGAGGGCTGAGGAAGGGTTGTTGAGGTGGTTCGGACATGTAGAGAGAATGGAGCGAAACAGAATGACTTCAAGAGTGTATCAGTCTGTAGTGGAAGGAAGGCGGGGTAGGGGTCGGCCTACGAAGGGTTGGAGGGAGGGGGTAAAGGAGGTTTTGTGTGCGAGGGGCTTGGACTTCCAGCAGGCATGCGTGAGCGTGTTTGATAGGAGTGAATGGAGACAAATGGTTTTTAATACTTGACGTGCTGTTGGAGTGTGAGCAAAGTAACATTTATGAAGGGATTCAGGGAAACCGGCAGGCCGGACTTGAGTTCTGGAGATGGGAAGTACAGTGCCTGCACTCTGAAGGATGGGTGTTAATGTTGCAGTTTAAAAACTGTAGTGTAAAGCACCCTTCTGGCAAGACAGTGATGGAGTGAATGATGGTGAAAGTTTTTCTTTTTCGGGCCACCCTGCCTTGGTGGGAATCGGCCAGTGTGATAATAAAAAAAAAAAAAACAACGATTGCTGCTACTACTATTACTACTGCCACTATTACTACTACTACTGCTACCTCTACTACTACTACCCCTGGCACTACTACTACTACCCCTGGCACTACTACTACCCCTGCCACTACTACTACTACCCCTGGCACTACTACTACTACCCCTGGCACTACTACTACCCCTGGCACTACTACTACTACCCCTGGCACTACTACTACTACTACCCCTGCCCCTCTCCCCTGGCACTCTACTATCCCACACTCTCTCCTTTGGCCCCTTCTCCCTGGTCTACTATCCTGGCCCCTCTGCTCCCTGGCCTTCTCTACTCCCCGGCACTCACTCCCTTCTCCCCCCTGGACTCCACCCTCTGGCACTCCCTTTTTGGCGCCCCCCTGGCACCTCTCCCCGCCACTCTCTACCCCGCCACCTACTCCCCTGGGCCCACTCTCCTTCGGCCCTCTCACTCCCCGCCACCTCTCCCCTCCCTCTACTCTACCCTGGCACCCTCTCTTTCCCTGGCACTCTACTCCCCCGGGCCCACTCCCTTCCTTACTACTCCCCCGCCCCCTACTCCCCGGCACCACTCCCTGGCCTCTTACTTTCCCCCCCTCCTCCTGGCACTCTCTCTCTTCCGGCACTTCTACTCCCCTGGCCCCTCGCCTATCCTGGCACTTCTACTCCCTGGCCCTACTCCCCCCACTCTTCCCTTTTCTCTGCCTGGCCCCCTCTACCCTGGCCCCTCTTTCTGCCCATCTACTTCCCCGGCCACTCTATCCCCCGGCACTCCCCCCTGCCCCTCACGCCCCCCCACCCCTCACCCTGGCCCCCTCTCCCCGGCACTCTCTACTGGGCCCCACTCTCTCTGCCCCTCCCCCTGCCCCCCTCCTCCCCCGGCCTCCCCCTCCCTGCCACTCTCTCCCTGGCCTCTCTCTCCCCCGGCACTCTGCAATTCCCTGCCCTCTCTACTCCCCCGGCACACTCTCTCTCCCCCGGTCTCCCTTTCCTGGGCTCTTCCCCTGGCACTCTCTACTCCCTCCCCCTCTCTACCCCCGGGGACTCTCTACTCCCCCGGGACTCTACCCCCCGGCACACTCTCTCACCCCCACCCTCTCTACCCCCGGCCCCCTCTCCCTGGCACTCTCTCACCCCCCTCCTCTCTCTCCCCGGCACTCTCTCCCCTGCCACTCCCCTCTGCCGGCACTCCTCTCTCCCTGGCCTCTCTCCCTGCCACCCCTCTCCCCCTGGGCCCCCTCTCTCTACCCTCCCCTCCCCCCCCTGGCCCTCTCTTCCCCGGCCCTCTCCCCCTCCCCGGTCTCCCCTGGCCCCCTCCTCCTCCCCCCTCTCTCTCTCTCCTGGCTCCCCCCTCCCCCCTGCCACTCTTCCCCCTGGGCCCCCTTTCCCCCCCTACCCTGGCCCCTCTCCTCCCCGGCCTCTCTCTACTCCCGGCACTCTCCCCCGGCACCTACCTACCCCCCTACTACTCCCCCACTCTCCCCGGGATACTCCCCGGCACTCTACTCCTGGCACTACTCACCCCGGCACTACTACTCTACTCTACCCCGGCACTACTTTCCCCGCCCCTACTACTCTACCCTGGCACTCTACTACCTATTGGCACTCTACCCCCGGCCTTTTATCTTAACAAACATGCATAAACTAGCATCCCAGGATGCAATAGTCACCAAATTCGGTTCAACACTGAAAGTTCAGATATTGATGTTGCAAGAGGGAGAGTGTTGGGCAAGCCTCCCTGCACCTGTTGCCACTGTTCACTATTTTCCCTTTCGTGTTCACTAGGGACCGTCTGCTTTCCCGGGCCGCTCTGCTGTTCACTGGGGACCGCTACTGTTTCACTGGGGCCTGCTCTGTGTTCATGGGCCCCTGCTGTTCACTAGGTACCTGCTACTGCTGTTCACTGGACCGTCCCCTTTTTTACAGGTACTTGCCCGCGTTCACAGGTACCGCTACTGTGTTCACCCGCTCGCTGTTCCGGGCCGCTCCTTGTTCACGGTCCGCACGGTTTTTCAGGACCGCCTTTTCACTGGGGCCTGCCTGCTGTTCACTGGTCCCGCTGTGTTCCCGGGCCCCCCGCTGTTCACGGACCGCTACCGGGTTTACAGGGACCGCTACGCTGTTCACGGTCCCTTCGCTGTTTTAGGCCGCCCCCGTTCCAGGTACCTCTCCTTTTTCACAGGTACTTGTTGTCCCCCGTTCACTGGACCGTCTGCGTTCATAGGGCCGCTGCCCGTTCACTGGTCCCTGCCTGTTCTCTAGGTACTTGTTGCCCCTGTTCACTAGGTACCTGCTACTGCTGTTCACTAGGTACCTGCTGCTGCTGTTCACTAGGTACCTGCTACTGCTGTTCACTAGGTACCTGCTGCTTCTGTTCACTAGGTACCTGCTACTTCTGTTCACTAGGTACCTGCTGCTTCTATTTAATGGGTACCTGTTGCCCCTGTTCTCTAGGTACTTGCTGTCTCTGTTCACAGGTCCCGCTACTTTTGTTTACAGGTACCCCCCTTTCACTGGGGTTTTTTTGGCCTGCTGCTTCTTTCACGGGACCCGCTCCTTTGTTCACTGGGTACCTGCTGCCCTTGTTCACTAGGTACCTGCTGCCCTTGTTCACTAGGTGCCCTGATATACATATTTCTTGGTGTATATACTTTGTGTATATGTTCTCTGAGGAATATGCACATCTGGGTGTTGTATACACTTTATACCCATCCTGTGGGTGGTAGGTACCACACACCCATCCTGTGGGTGGTAGTTACCACATACCCATCCTGTGGGTGGTAGTTACCATATGCCCATCCTGTGGGTGGTAGTTACCACATACCCATCCTGTGGGTGGTAGTTAACACATACCCATCCTGTGGGTGGAAGTCACACCACATACCCGTCCTGTGGGTGGAAGTCACACCACATGCCCATCCTGTGGGTGGTAGACACCATATACCCATCCTGTGGGTGGAAGTCACAGCACATACCCATCCTGTGGGTGGAAGTCACACCACATACCCATCCTGTGGGTGGAAGTCACACCACATTATACTCAGATCACAACATAATTGAGGTTCAGACATGTATGCGTGGAGCCCCAGACCGACATAATGAGATTAGTCACGAGGGAGCATTCACCAAATTCAACTTCAATAACAAAAACATAAAGTGGGACCAAGTAAACCAAGTCCTAACCGATATAAGCTGGGAAGATATACTAAGCAACACAGACCCCAACTTATGCCTAGAACAGATTAACTCGGTGGCACTCGATGTATGCACAAGGCTTATTCCTCTAAGAAAAAGGAGGAGTAGATGTAAAATAGAAAGAGACAGGCGCTCCCTTTACAGGCGACGGAAAAGAATAACAGAGCGGCTAAAAGAGGTCAATATTTCTGAAATGCGTAGAGAGACACTGGTCAGAGAAATAGCAAGCATCGAACTTAAGCTAAAAGAATCCTTTAGGAGTCAGGAATCGCGGGGAGAACTAAAAGCCATAAATGAAATCGAAAGAAACCCAAAGTATTTCTTCTCCTATGCCAAATCAAAATCGAGAACAACGTCCAGTATTGGGCCCCTACTTAAACAAGATGGGTCCTACACAGATGACAGCAAGGAAATGAGTGAGCTACTCAAGTCGCAATATGACTCAGTTTTTAGCAAGCCGCTAACCAGACTGAGAGTCGAAGATCAAAATGAATTTTTTATGAGAGAGCCACAAAATTTGATTAACACAAGCCTATCCGATGTTATCCTGACGCCAAATGACTTCGAACAGGCGATAAATGACATGCCCATGCACTCTGCCCCAGGGCCAGACTCATGGAACTCTGTGTTCATCAAGAACTGCAAGAAGCCCCTATCACGAGCCTTTTCCATCCTATGGAGAGGGAGCATGGACACGGGGGTCGTCCCACAGTTACTAAAAACAACAGACATAGCCCCACTCCACAAAGGGGGCAGTAAAGCAACAGCAAAGAACATCAGACCAATAGCACTAACATCCCATATCATAAAAATCTTTGAAAGGGTCCTAAGAAGCAAGATCACCACCCATCTAGAAACCCATCAGTTACACAACCCAGGGCAACATGGGTTTAGAACAGGTCGCTCCTGTCTGTCTCAACTATTGGATCACTACGACAAGATCCTAAATGCACTAGAAGATAAAAAGAATGCAGATGTAGTATATACAGACTTTGCAAAAGCCTTCGACAAGTGTGACCATGGCGTAATAGCGCACAAAATGCGTGCTAAAGGAATAACAGGAAAAGTCGGTCGATGGATCTATAATTTCCTCACTAACAGAACACAGAGAGTAGTCGTCAACAGAGTAAAGTCCGAGGCAGCTACGGTGAAAAGCTCTGTTCGACAAGGCACAGTACTCGCTCCCATCTTATTCCTCATCCTCATATCCGACATAGACAAGGATGTCAGCCACAGCACCGTGTCTTCCTTTGCAGATGACACCCGAATCTGCATGACAGTGTCTTCCATTGCAGACACTGCAAGGCTCCAGGCGGACATCAACCAAATCTTTCAGTGGGCTGCAGAAAACAATATGAAGTTCAACGATGAGAAATTTCAATTACTCAGATATGGTAAACATGAGGAAATTAAATCTTCATCAGAGTACAAAACAAATTCTGGCCACAAAATAGAGCGAAACACCAACGTCAAAGACCTGGGAGTGATCATGTCGGAGGATCTCACCTTCAAGGACCATAACATTGTATCAATCGCATCTGCTAGAAAAATGACAGGATGGATAATGAGAACCTTCAAAACTAGGGAGGCCAAGCCCATGATGGCACTCTTCAGGTCACTTGTTCTATCTAGGCTGGAATATTGCTGCACACTAACAGCACCTTTCAAGGCAGGTGAAATTGCTGACCTAGAAAATGTACAGAGAACTTTCACGGCGCGCATAACGGAGATAAAACACCTCAATTACTGGGAGCGCTTGAGGTTCCTAAACCTGTATTCCCTGGAACGCAGGAGGGAGAGATACATGATTATATACACCTGGAAAATCCTAGAGGGACTAGTACCGAACTTGCACACGAAAATCACTCACTACGAAAGCAAAAGACTTGGCAGACGATGCACCATCCCCCCAATGAAAAGCAGGGGTGTCACTAGCACGTTAAGAGACCATGCAATAAGTGTCAGGGGCCCGAAACTGTTCAACTGCCTCCCAGCACACATAAGGGGGATTACCAACAGACCCCTGGCAGTCTTCAAGCTGGCACTGGACAAGCACCTAAAGTCAGTTCCTGATCAGCCGGGCTGTGGCTCGTACGTTGGTTTGCGTGCAGCCAGCAGCAACAGCCTGGTTGATCAGGCTCTGGTCCACCAGGAGGCCTGGTCTCAGACCGGGCCGCGGGGGCGTTGACCCCCGGAACTCTCTCCAGGTAAACTCCAGGTAAACATACCCATCCTGTGGGTGGAAGTCACACCACATACCCATCCTGTGGATGGAAGTCACACTACATGCCCATCCTGTTGGTTGAAGTCACACTACATACCCATCCTGTGGGTGGAAGTCACACCACATACCCATCGTGTGGGTGGAAGTCACACCACATACCCATCCTGTGGGTGGCAGACACCACATACCCATCCTGAGGGTGGTAGACACCACATACCCATCCTGTGGGTGGAAGTCACACCACATACCCATCCTGTGGGTGGAAATCACACCACATACCCATCCTGTGGGTGAAAGTCACACCACATACCCATCCACCCTCACGTAGGAGACTAGATTTCGGTCCGATTTGGGCCGAATCATCGAGTGCCTAATTAATGGTGTATTTAGGACAGTCTCCTACTTGCTGGTTAATTATGTGTAAGGTAACTAAGCAAGTCTAAGTGTTGATAAAAGGTCAATTGATTTGTGAGGAATATTGAATTGGTCTACCTGGAGTATACTTGGAGAGAGTTCCGGGGGTCAACGCCCTTGAGGCCCGGTCTGTGACCAGGTCTCATGGTGGATCAGGGTCTGATCAACCAGGTCGTTACTGCTGGCCGAACGCAATCTAACGTACGAATCACAACCCGACTGGTCAGGTACTGACTTTAGGTACCTGTCCAGTGTCTGCTTGAAGACAGTCAGGGGACTATTGGTAATCCCCCTTATGTATGCTGGGAGGCAGCTGAACAGTCTTGGTAACAGTAATTTAGGCAGATATTACTTCAGTCAATCCTGCAACATCAGCAGGCTCTTGGATGTTATAACTGCTAGGCTTCAGCTGGACTACAAGTACTTCTGGATGCTCCTGCCAGGCTCCAGCTGGGCTACAAGCACCTCTAGATGTTACTACCAGGCTCCAGCTAGACTACAAGTATCTCTGGATGTTACTACTGCCAGGTTCCAGCTAGGCTACAAGCACCTCTGGATGTTACTTTTGCCAGGCTCCAGCTAGACCCAGGCTCCAGCTAGACCCAGGCTCTAGCTAGACTACAAGCACCTCTGGATGTTACTACTGCCAAGCTCCAGCTAGACTACAAGCACCTCTGGATGTTACTTTTGCCAGGCTCCAGCTAGACCCAGGCTCCAGCTAGGCTACAAGCACATCTGGATGTTACTACTGCCAGGCTCCAGCTAGGCTACAAGTATCTCTGGATGTTACTACTGCCAGGCTCCAGCTAGACTACAAGCACCTCTGAATGTTACTACTGCCAGGCTCCAGCTAGGCTACAAGCACCTCTGGATGTTACTACTGCCAGGCTCCAGCTAGACTACAAGCACCTCTGGATGTTACTACTGCCAGGCTCCAGCTAGACTACAAGCACCTCTGGATGTTACTACTGCTAGGCTCCAGCTAGACTACAAGCACCTCTGGATGTTACTACTACCAGGCTCCAGCTAGGCTACAAGCACCTCTGGATGTTACTACTGCCAGGCTCCAGCTAGACTACAAGCACCTCTGGATGTTACTACTGCCAGGCTCCAGCTAGACTACAAGCACCTCTGGATGTTACTACTGCCAGGCTCCAGCTAGGCTACAAGCACCTCTGGATGTTACTACTGCCAGGCTCCAGCTAGACTACAAGCACCTTTGAATGTTACTACTGCCAGGCTCCAGCTAGACTACAAGCACCTCTGGATGTTACTACTGCCAGGCTCCAGCTAGACTACAAGCACCTCTGGATGTTACTACTGCCAGGCTCCAGCTAGACTACAAGCACCTCTGGATGTTACTACTGCTAGGCTCCAGCTAGACTACAAGCACCTCTGGATGTTACTACTGCCAGGCTCCAGCTAGACTACAAGCACCTCTGGATGTTACTACTGCCAGGCTCCAGCTAGACTACAAGCATCTCTGGATGTTACTACTGCCAGGCTCCAGCTAGACTACAAGCACCTCTGGATGTTACTACTGCCAGGCTCCAGCTAGACTACAAGCACCTCTGGATGTTACTACTGCCAGGCTCCAGCTAGACTACAAGCACCTCTGGATGTTACTACTGCCAGGCTCCAGCTAGACTACAAGCACCTCTGGATGTTACTACTGCCAGGCTCCAGCTAGACTACAAGCACCTCTGGATGTTACTACTGCCAGGCTCCAGCTAGGCTACAAGAACATCTGGATGCTACTACTGCCAGGCTCCAGCTAGACTACAAGCACCTCTGGATGTTACTACTGCCAGGCTCCAGCTAGACTACAAGCACCTCTGGATGTTACTACTGCCAGGCTCCAGCTAGACTACAAGCACCTCTGGATGTTACTACTGCTAGGCTCCAGCTAGGCTACAAGAACCTCTGGATGTTACTACTGCCAGGCTCCAGCTAGACTACAAGCACCTCTGGATGTTACTACTGCCAGGCTCCAGCTAGACTACAAGCACCTCTGGATGTTACTACTGCCAGGCTCCAGCTAGACTACAAGCACCTCTGGATGTTACTACTGCCAGGCTCCAGCTAGGCTACAAGCACCTCTGGATGTTACTACTGCCAGGCTCCAGCTAGACTACAAGCACCTCTGGATGTTACTACTGCCAGGCTCCAGCTAGACTACAAGCACCTCTGAATGTTACTACTGCCAGGCTCCAGCTAGACTACAAGCACCTCTGGATGTTACTACTGCCAGGCTCCATCTAGACTACAAGCACCTCTGGATGTTACTACTGCCAGGCTCCAGCTAGACTACAAGCACCTCTGGATGTTACTACTGCCAGGCTCCAGCTAGACTACAAGCACCTCTGGATGTTACTACTGCCAGGCTCCAGCTAGGCTACAAGCACCTCTGGATGTTACTACTGCCAGGCTCCAGCTAGACTACAAGCACCTCTGGATGTTACTACTGCCAGGCTCCAGCTAGACTACAAGCACCTCTGGATGTTACTACTGCCAGGCTCCAGCTAGACTACAAGCACCTCTGGATGTTACTACTGCCATGCTCCAGCTAGACTACAAGCACCTCTGGATGTTACTACTGCCAGGCTCCAGCTAGACTACAAGCACCTCTGGATGTTACTACTGCCAGGCTCCTGCTAGGCTACAAGCACCTCTGGATGTTACTACTGCCAGGCTCCAGCTAGGCTACAAGCACCTCTGGATGTTACTACTGCCAGGCTCCAGCTAGACTACAAGCACCTCTGGATGTTACTACTGCCAGGCTCCAGCTAGACTACAAGCACCTCTAGATGTTACTACTGCCAGGCTCCTGCTAGGCTACAAGCACCTCTGGATGTTACTACTGCCAGGCTCCTGCTAGGCTACAAGCACCTCTGGATGTTACTACTGCCAGGCTCCAGCTAGACTACAAGCACCTCTGGATGTTACTACTGCCAGGCTCCAGCTAGACTACAAGCACCTCTGGATGTTACTACTGCCAGACTCCAGCTAGACTACAAGCACCTCTGGATGTTACTACTGCCAGGCTCCAGCTAGACTACAAGCACCTCTGGATGTTACTACTGCCAGGCTCCAGCTAGACTACAAGCACCTCTGGATGTTACTACTGCCAGGCTCCTGCTAGGCTACAAGCACCTCTGAATGTTACTACTGCCAGGCTCCAGCTAGGCTACAAGCACCTCTGGATGTTACTACTGCCAGGCTCCAGCTAGACTACAAGCACCTCTGGATGTTACTACTGCCAGGCTCCTGCTAGGCTACAAGCACCTCTGGATGTTACTATTGCCAGGCTCCTGCTAGGCTACAAGCACCTCTGGATGTTACTACTGCCAGGCTCCAGCTAGACTACAAGCACCTCTGGATGTTACTACTGCCAGGCTCCAGCTAGACTACAAGCACCTCTGAATGTTACTACTGCCAGGCTCCAGCTAGACTACAAGCACCTCTGGATGTTACTACTGCCAGGCTCCAGCTAGACTACAAGCACCTCTGGATGTTGCTACTGCCAGGCTCCAGCTAGGCTACAAGCACCTCTGAGAGGCTGTATGACCTGCTTATATAAACAAATATACGCGCACCATGCGTCATTATGTGCTGGAATGTGAAAAAAAAAATGCCTTACCATCAGCTCGCTCGAGAATCTTCAATAAATGGCGTATTACCAACCATTTTGGAAGATCTCTCTGACTTTACCTTTTGTAAATTACCCATAACCATTGCAACTTGTCTGTTTGTTGGCCCGTTAACTGGGAATAACTATCGACTATTTAAAGGGGTCATTAAGTTAAGAATACTTTAATACCTAAAATTGGATATACGTATATATCTCTGTGCATATACACACTGGGAAATGTATACCTCCCTGTGTTTAAACTTAGGAATATATATCTGTCTCGGTGTGTATACAGTGTGAGACATACACTTCTCAGTGTATTATTATGCCCAGTGTGAGTTGCAAATGGTCAGGGTTTTTTTCGACAGATGACGGCATCTGCCCAGAGCTGAGTTTCTCAAACCTGACTGACAACTCGGGTGTCTTACTTCTTGTTGCTATGTTTAGAGTAATGAGTGTAAAACCCAGTCGTGTTGCGATGGTGGTGGTGGTGATACGTGTTGCGAAGGTCGTAATGATGATTATGTAGGGTCGTTTTTCTTCATCATTAGACTGGGAAGAAAGTGGAATGGCCAGGATGATGAACATGGACCAGATACTGTAGCCTGGCCTGCCTCCTGGGATTTATAAAGACTATTGTTTGCTTTAATTAAAGGCTAGATAAACAGTTCACTGGAAGATGGACCAGATACTGTAGCTTGGCCTGCCTCCTGGGATTTATAAAGACTATTGTTTACCTTAAATAAAGGCTAGATAAACAGGTTACTGGAACATGGACCAGATACTGTAGCTTGGCCTGCCTCCTGGGATTTATAAAGACTATTGTTTACCTTAAATAAAGGCTAGATAAACAGGTTACTGGAACATGGACCAGATACTGTAGCTTGGCCTGCCTCCTGGGATTTATAAAGACTATTGTTTACCTTAAATAAAGGCTAGATAAACAGGTTACTGGAACATGGACCAGATACTGTAGCTTCGCTTGCCTCCTGGGATTCATAAAGACTATTGTTTACCTTAAATAAAGGCTAGATAAACAGGTTACTGGAACATGGACCAGATACTGTAGCTTGGCCTGCCTCCTGGGATTCATAAAGACTATTGTTTACTTCAAATAAGCGTAAGTCATTACCATCAATACATTACGATTTTTTCCCCCTACCGATAGCACATGTTATCAAGTAACATAGCGGAAATAAGACCTTCTGTTTGGGTTATCCTATTTAATTGACACATGCTACTATCCAATAAGATCACATTAAACAGGCGATATCATACTATGCAAAACACCCACTGTGAAGAAATGGTGAGCTTCCAAGCGATTTCTTGATTTCTCACGTTATCAGGGAACAGTTCCTTGACATGTGATACACCAGGGCAGAGCTGGAAAGTTCTCCATTTTTTCACAGTGGTTGTTTTGGATATGTTACTATGTATGATAATTTGTGTAACTGTATTTATGTGTACCAGTTACTTATTTACTCACCTGACATCTAGACGACTGAAATATACTTCTCAGCATCGTTCTGTAACATATCAGATGGGTATAATTTAGCAAACTTAAGACTGACATATTGGTAGGGAAGTGTCGCAGCCTCGACAAGATACATGAATCAAGGGGAACCTCGTAAAGCTGACAAGATCACTTTTGCTGTCAAGTTCTGGTGTCGTAGTACGAACTTTGCTAACATTTTTTTTCCTCTGAGTAACAGAAAGAAGAGACGTATTTGCGTCTGGTGATCTCACTGTGATATTCATTGGTATTTACATATTGTAAGCAATGAGAAAACGAGGAGGTGTCGGCCATTTCCTGCGTAAAACATAGTTATCGTATCTGGAACTGTTCACCAAAGACCTTTCAGGAGGATGTTTTGGTCCGTCCAGGATCAAAATATAGCCATCCTGGACCAAAATATAGCCATCCTGAAACAAAATATAGCCATCCTGGAACAAAATATAGCCATCCTGGAACAAAATATAGCCATCCTGGAACAAAATATAGCCATCCTGGAACAAAATATAGCCATCCTGGAACAAAATATAGCCATCCTGGAACAAAATATAGCCATCCTGGAACAAAATATAGCCATCCTGGAACAAAATATAGCCATCCTGGAACAAAATATAGCCATCCTGGAACAAAATATAGCCATCCTGGAACAAAATATAGCCATCCTGGAACAAAATATAGCCATCCTGGAACAAAATATAGCCATCCTGGAACAAAATATAGCCATCCTGGAACAAAATATAGCCATCCTGGAACAAAATATAGCCATCCTGGAACAAAATATAGCCATCCTGGAACAAAATATAGCCATCCTGGAACAAAATATAGCCATCCTGGAACATAATATAGCCATCCTGGAACAAAATATAGCCATCCTGGAACAAAATATAGCCATCCTGGAACAAAATATAGCCATCCTGGAACAAAATATAGCCATTCTGGAACAAAATATAGTCATCCTGGAACAAAATATAGCCATCCTGGAACAAAATATAGCCATCCTGGAACAAAATATAGCCATCCTGGAACAATATATAGCCATCCTGGAACAAAATATAGCCATTCTGGAACAAAATATAGTCATCCTGGACCAAAATATAGCCATCCTGGAACAAAATATAACCATCCTGGACCAAAATATAACCATTCTGGAACAAAATATAGCCATTCTGGAACAAAATATAGTCATCCTGGAACAAAATATAGGCATCCTGGAACAAAATATAGCCATCCTGGAACAAAATATAGCCATTCTGGAACAATATATAGCCATCCTGGAACAAAATATAGCCATCCTGGAACAAAATATAGCCATCCTGGAACAAAATATAGCCATCCTGGAACAAAATATAGCCATCCTGGAACAAAATATAGCCATCCTGGAACAAAATATAGCCATCCTGGAACAAAATATAGCCATCCTGGAACAAAATATAGCCATCCTGGAACAAAATATAGCCATCCTGGAACAAAATATAGCCATCCTGGAACAAAATATAGCCATCTTTGACCAAAACATCGCTATCCTGGACCGGCGAATTCTCCTGTGAAGATAACATTTTTACAGCCCGGTGAAGATAACATTATTAATTAAAACCGGGTGGATTTATTTTCTGATCCTCTTACTGTAGGATACAAACACACGTCTTTGTTCACATACCAAAAAATACGACTCTAAGTGCATATTTAATCATTTTCTGCTGCTATTAATTAAGAAGGAACGATTATCAATCACTGGGAAGCCATGTTGATGGTCGCTTAACCAGGTAAGACTGGATTTGGAATGTTATTGTAGCTGTCTGTAATATAATCTTACACTGGTCTTAACGACCAACTGCAGTCACAACAGATATTACTGTACCAATGGAATTATTGTCAGTCTTCATGATTACTCAGGGTAAATGAAGATAATAATAATAATAATAATAATAATAATAATAATAATAATAATAATAATAATAATAATAATAATAATAATAATAATAATCTTTATTTCTACAAGTACAAGGTATACAGACCATAGCTGACATCAATGACATACTACTATATAGAAAGTCCCTTGTTATGTTGAGCATTTCCCGCAAGTTAGGTCAGTTTTGTCCCAGGATGCGACCCACACCAGTCCACTAACACCCAGGTACCCATTTTACTGATGGGTGAACAGGGACAGCTGGTGTCTTAAAGAAACACGTCCTAATGTTTCCACCCGTACTGGGGATCGACCCCTGGAGTGAACTGAGTGCGCTAGCACTCAGAAGAAGAAGAAGAAGAAGAAGAAGAAGAAGAAGAAGAAGAAGAAGAAGAAGAAGAAGAAGAAGAAGAAGAAGAAGAAGAAGAAGAAGAAGAAGAAGAAGACAGAAGACAGACGACAGAAGACAGATTACAGAAGACAGAAGACAGAAGATAGAACACAGAAGACAGAAGACAGACGACAGAAGACAGAAGACAGATTACAGAAGACAGAAGACAGAAGACAGAAGATAGAAGACGGAAGACAGAAGACAGAAGACAGAAGACAGAAGACAGAAGACAGAAGACAGAAGACAGAAGACAGAAGACAGAAGACAGAAGACATCAGCAAGACACATTGTTACTGGCACTCTAATAATTAGTATGACTGGACTACACACTCAGGGATCTCCAAGAGTGACAGGACTCGTCTCCACGTACTTGTATATGCACTCGAATGCAATCTCGAGTGCATCTCGTTGTTCTTTTGTTTGCACTTGCCAACCTGTACTTGTTCACTGTCTCCTGTACGTGTCTAACCACGGAAATAACATTATTTTGAACTGCACGAAAAATAAATCTGTTATGTCTCCCACTTTTTTTTTTTTTTGGTCAAAATCTCTGCTGATTTTTTTGTTAATTGTATTTTGAAGTAGATTTAGACACATGTGCAACAATTGGGTAACTTTATTGTTGAAAGGTTTCGCCTACCTAAAAGATTTCTTCAGTCGAATACCGAAAATGTAATCAGTCCCTTAAATCTTGGAGGGACTGACCACCTCAAACGCTATTACTGATCATTTCCAACACGTTGGAGGTGATCAAGATTCCAGGACCGAAACGTTTTTCTAATATGTCCGGGTGTTTGTTCACGAGAGTTTTAAAACCACGGTATTTGGTGTTAGTTGAGGACGAACATCCGTGACTCGTAGCATCAACATTATCTGGTATATTACTGCAGTAATCTTTGTCTTTGTTTGTGTTTGTCCATCTTCTTGTTTGTGTTTGTCCATCTTCTTGTTTGTGTTTGATCGTCTTCAGAACAAACACAGTCTGGTTGCTTCTTGTACAGTTATCCAATATTTTGTTCAGTGAACTGTTCAATATTTCCAATTTGCTCTCTCTCTCTCTCTCTCTCTCTCTCTCTCTCTCTCTCTCTCTCTCTCTCTGTCTCTCTCTCACTCTCTCTTATATACACACACACACACACATATATATATATATATATATATATATATATATATATATATATATATATATATATATATATATATATAAGGAGCTGTGACTAGACCCCTGCAGCCACAATTAGGTAAGTACACACACACACACACACATACACACACGCACACACACACACACACACACACACACACACACACACACACACACACACACACACACACACACACACACACACACACACACACACACACACACACACACACACACACACACACACACACACACACACACACACACACACACACACACACACACACACACACACTACATCCCTGTCACAACACCAGCAAGAGTACAGAATTAAAAGGTCATATCTTACAGGCACTCAAGCGACTATCAAGACATTTACTGAAGACACATTTCGCCCACCAGAGGCTTCCCCAGACCAGTAAAGAAAGCAAGATGTTGTACTGGACTGAAAAAAAAAATTGGTGGGCGAAACGTGTAGTCAATAAATGTCTTGGAACTCTCACTTGTAATTTTCACAGAGGTTGTTTTGTATATTGTAATATCACCTGTTTATATATATATATATATATATATATATATATATATATTAGTGCTGCATTGGTAAGTGTTTACGAAATCTAACCCATCAATGTCCTTCTAATTCCAACATGAGTAATGGCAAGGTGTGGTGAGCATTTCTCAGTTGGGAAAAAAACTGGTTTTTTTGACGTCAGATCTTAAAAGTGGAACTCCAGTCCCGTCTCCCTAGGTAACCGCTGTAGCTGGGTCACCTGCTGTGACCTGACCTCCTCCCGGCACGGTATTTTATGATGGTGTAACTTGTTCGGTGGTGATGCACGGGTGTAGTGGTGGCAGGTGTGTGTACTCACCTAGTTGTGGTTGCAGGGGTCGATTCATAGCTCCTGGCCCCGCTTCTTTACTAGTCTCTACTAGGTGACTCTTCCTGCTACATGAGCTTTATCGTACCTCTTCTTATAGTTATGTATGAATCCTGCCTCCACTACATTACTTCCCAGACTATTCCAGTTCCTGACTACTCTGTGACTGAAGAAATACTTCCTAACATCCCTGTTACTCATTTGAGTCTTCAACTTCCAACTGTGTCCCCTTGTTACTGTGTCCCATCTCTGGAACATTCTGTCTTTGTCCAGTTTGTCAATTCCTCTCAGTATTTTATATGTCGTTATCATGTCCCCCCAATCTCTCCTGTCCTCCAGTGTCGTCAGGTCAATTTCCCTTAACCTCTCCTCGTAGGACATACCCCTTAGCTCCGGGACTAGTCTTGTTGCAAACCTTTGCACTTTCTCTAATTCCCTTACATGCTTGGCAAGATGTGGGTTCCAAACTGGTGCCGCATACTCCAATATGGGCCTAACATACACAGTGTACAGAGTCCTGAACGATTCCTTATTAAGATGTCGGAATGCTTTTCTCAGGTTTGCTAGGCGCCCATATGCTGCAGCCGTTATTTGGTTGATGTACACCTCAGGAGATGTGCCTGGTGTTATACTCACCCCAAGATCCTTGTGTATATGTGTGTCCTGCGTGTGTGTGTGTGTGTGTGTGCGTGTGTGTGTGTGTTTTGTGTGTGTCCTGGGTAAGACACGTGTATACACATATGTATCATGTATCGTCTGTATTACAAGCCTCTTTGGTTGAATACAAACGAATGCAATGCTGTGATATTTGTCTGTAAACAACTCAAGAAGCCTACCGAGCAGGAGCACATTTTCGCCATTTATAATACCCAATAATATTGCTCGAAATGCACAGACATGTTAGTGGACTCCTTTTGCGTTTGCACCTTATATGTAAAGGCTTTTTGGTGAATACTTGTGAATTCATCTAACAATAGTGAGATGAATTTTCAAGTTATTACAAGCACAAACTCACAGCCATGGATTCAGGTTGGGCAAATTTAGTGTACCTTTGGCAATAGAGTTGTAGACGAGTGGAGAAACTCGCAGGTAGCATCATTGTTGCAAGAACTCTGAGTAGCTTTAAAAACAGACTTTGATGGGTGTATAGGTGAGTGTGAGTTGGACCTGCCTAGGATGGGCCATTGTTAAGTTCTATAGGGAATAACAGTTCATTACATCTTTGATGTTCACTTTTAGTATTAATAAATTTCTAAATCTAGAACTGATTTAGTTATATAGTTAGAATTAGAAATATACTGAGGATGGAGAGTTGAACTGTTCAAAACGACCTAAGAGAGTCAGGCTGGAGGACTGAACACCACCTTGTGTACTTGAGGGACTGATCACCCACAACTACTGCACGTCTTCCTCTGTCTTATTCTTTGAATTGGACTGATGAAGCCACTGGTTGGCGACGCGTCTCCAGACTAAAGGTAGCCAAGAGTTGCACAAGTGTCTTGGTCATTTACCGGCTCAGGAGCTACGAACTACGATGTCATGTGAATGAGATTGTTTATCTGGATGATTTAAAAACCTCATTGAATATTAAGTGACTTGCGCTTTCATTGTGTGTGTGTGTGTGTGTGTGTGTGTGTGTGTGAGTGTGTGTGTGTACTCACCTAGTTGAGGTTGCAGGGGTCGAGTCCAAGCTCCTGGCCCCGCCTCTTCACTGGTCGCTACTAGGTCACTCTCCCTGAGCCGTGAGCTTTATCATACCTCTGCTTAAAGCTATGTATGGATCCTGCCTCCACTACATCGCTTCCCAAACTATTCCACTTACTGACTACTCTGTGGCTGAAGAAATACTTCCTAACATCTCTGTGATTCATCTGTGTCTTCAACTTTCAACTGTGTTCCCTTGTTACTGTGTCCAATCTCTAGAACATCCTGTCTTTGTCCACCTTGTCAATTCCTCTCAGTATTTTGTATGTCGTTATCATGTCCCCCCTATCTCTCCTGTCCTCCAGTGTCGTCAGGTTGATTTCCCTTAACCTCTCCTCTTAGGACATACCTCTTAGCTCTGGGACTAGTCTTGTTGCAAACCTTTGCACTTTCTTTAGTTTCTTTACGTGCTTGGCTAGGTGTGGGTTCCAAACTGGTGCCGCATACTCCAATATGGGCCTAACGTACACGGTGTACAGGGTAATGAACGATTCCTTATTAAGATGTCTGAATGCTGTTCTGAGGTTTGCTAGGCGCCCATATGCTGCAGCAGTTATTTGGTTGATGTGCGCTTCAGGAGATGTGCCTGGTGTTATACTCACCCCAAGATCTTTTTCCTTGAGAGATGTTTGTAGTCTCTGGCCCCCTAGACTGTACTCCGTCTGCGGTCTTCTTTGCCCTTCCCCAATCTTCATGACTTTGCACTTGGTGGGATTGAACTTCAGGAGCCAATTGCTGGACCAGGTCTGCAGCCTGTCCAGATCCCTTTGTAGTTCTGCCTGTGTGTGTGCGCGCGCGCGTGTGTGTGTGTGTGTGTGTGTGTGTGTGTGTGTGTGTGTGTATACTCACCTATTTATAGTTGCAGGGGTCGATTCACAGCTCTTAGTAGTGACCTCCTCGCTGGTCACTACTAGGTCCACTCTCTCCCTGCTCCATGAGTTTCATCATACCTCTTCTTAAAGCTATGAATGGTTCCTGTCTCCATTACATCACTCTCCACATAGTTCCACTTCATGAAAACTCTGTAGCTGAAGAAATACTTCCTAACATCCTCGTGACTCATTTGAGTTTTCAACTTCCAGTTGTGACCCCTTGTTGCTGTGTCCCATCTTCGGAACATCCTATCTCTGTCCACTTTGTCAGTTCCTCTCGGTATTTTATACGTCGTTATCACTTCCCTTCTATCCCTCCTGTTTTCCAGAGTCGTCAGGTTGATTTCCCTTAACCTCTCCTCGTAGGACATGCCCCTTAGCTCCGTTGCAAAATCCTAATCTTGTTGCAAACTTTTGCATTTCTCTAATTTCGTGACGTGCTTGACCAGGTGTGGGTTCCAGTGCTGCATACTCCAATATGGCCCTGATCTACACGATGTACAGTGTCATGTACACCGTGTACGTCAGGCCAGGTGCCCATATGCTGCAGCAGTTATCTGGTTGATGTGCACCTCAGGAGATGTGCTCTGTATTATACTCACCCTAAGATCTCTTTCCTTGAGTGAGGTTTGCAGTCTTTGGCCACCTATCCTGTACTCTGTCTGCGGTCTTCTTTGAACTTCCCCAATCTTCATGACTTTGTATTTGGTGGGGTTAAACTCCAAGAGCCAGTTGTTGAACCAGGCTTGCAGCCTGTCTAGATCTCTTTGTAGTCCTGCCTGGTCCTCCTCCGATTGAATTCTCCTCATCAACTTCACATCATCTGCAAACAGGGACACTTCTTAGTCTATGCTTCCGTCATGTCATTCACATATACCAGAAACAGCACCGGTCCTAGGACTGACCCTTGTGGAACCCCGCTCGTCACAGATGCTCACGCTGACACCTCATCTCACTCGTTGTTTCCTTCCTGTCAGGTATTCTCTGATCCATTGCAGTGCATTTCCTGTTATTCCTGTTTGCTCCTACAGCTTTTTGCACTAGTCTGTTGTGTGGAACTGTCCCAAAAGCCTTCTTACAGTCCAAGAAAACGCAGTTTACCCATCCCTCTCTCTCTCTCTCTCTCTCTCTCTCTCTCTCTCTCTCTCTCTCTCTCTCTCTCTACTGTCTTACTTCTGTCACACTGTGTGTGTATGTGTGTGTGTGTGTGCAAGTCTTAGTGTGTATGTGTGCATTAATCTGCGTGTGTAGGTGTGTCTGTAAGTGTGCACGCGTGTGTGTGTGTTTACCTATATATACTCACCTATATTATGTTGCACAGGTTGAGTCCTAGCTCCTGTCTCCACCTCTCAACTTACCGCTTGCCAGTTTCGCTTTGCGTAGAGCTTTGCCAAGTCATGATCTAAAGCATAACATGGAGTGAAACATTCCTTGGTAAAGCTCTACACAGAGGTAAACATGACTTGATAAACTGTATCCCGATCCACACAAAGTGAAACAAGACATGATGAAGCTGCCCCCCCACTGATCGAAACATAGCTAAACCTCTAGGCAGGGCGAAACGTTGTCTTAATAAAAGCTTGTTCCACACCCAGTGCCAAAACTGCTCCTTGCAATCTGCCTGAACGATCGTGATGCAACGTGTTCCTGCAGGTCACGAGTCCATGTAAGGAAATCAAATCTATCTGTTGTCTTAATCAACAATATTATCAAAAGTATTTTTCACATATTCTTTTTTTAAAACTGGAATTTAGAGAGAGAATTTTCTAAAAACAATGTGTGAGGGGAATTATCTGAAATTATGATGTAACATCTGGAAGTGTGAGGTAATCAGTCCCTCATCTTCCATCACTGTATTGGACTGAAGAAGCCACTGCCTGGCGAAAAGTTTCCAGAATATAGCAAAATATTGCACAAGTGTCTCATTTATCGTCTGAAATTATGTTAACAATCTTTCAAGATGTAATAGATTTTTTTTTTTTTCAAATTAGAGAAGTCTCACAAAAGTGAGATTTGAGATATTTATCTCTAGCAGGTGAGAGAACAAGGTTTACAACTTCCTTCAAAACAAAAAACAATTGCAATTCACTGTTTAGTCACGTATTGCTTTCACTGGACATAACCTTGATATTGAAACGCATTGATGACAGCAAATAATTGCAGAAGGAGGGTATGGGCAATGAGGTTAGCGTGATAGCTTAATTTTATAACTTATCCCCATCCTGTAGGCGGCAGCTACCCCATACCCATCCTGTTGGTATCAGTTGCCCCTCATCCACCCTGTGGGGGGTAGTGAAAAGATTCCAGAGGCACGTAATGAGTCCAGGGACTGGGCAGGAGTGTGAAGGCCATCTGTGTTGACACTGGATCACTTGTCTCTGCTGGGTTCGGTACGGTGTAGGTCACCATCGGCCCTATAATCCATCAACAATATGCTACTTTTACCGTCTTAAAGCCACCCATAGTTCTTTCCTCAACAACGCTACCTGGTAGTTTGTTCTACTCTTTTACAACGCTATTGCCAAACCAGTACTTCACTAAATCCTTTTTAAATCCAAATTTCTCCAACCTGAAACCGTTGCTGCGAGTCCTGTCTTGGTTAGATATTTTCAACATTTTTTTTTTATATTCCGCTTCATATATACCTCATTTCCATTTGTACAATTCAATCATATCTTCCCCAATTCTCCGCCTTTCCAAAAATTTCAGGTTGAACACCTTTAACATATATTTTTTGGAAAATTTTCTAGTCAACGGAATCAACTTTGTCATCATTCTCTGTATATTTTCAAGGGCATTGATGTCCATCCTGTAACATGGCGACCAGAACTGTATATTCTCAAGAGCATTGATGTCCATCCTGTAACATGGCGACCAGAACTGTATATTCTCAAGAGCATTGATGTCCATCCTGTAACATGGCGACCAGAACTGTATATTCTCAAGAGCATTGATGTCCATCCTGTAACATGGCGACCAGAACTGTATATTCTCAAGAGCATTGATGTCCATCCTGTAACATGGCGACCAGAACTGTATATTCTCAAGAGCATTGATGTCCATCCTGTAACATGGCGACCAGAACTGTATATTCTCAAGAGCATTGATGTCCATCCTGTAACATGGCGACCAGAACTTAGCAACATCATCTAAGTTACCTTGTGACTTGAAAAAACCCACTGTGTGGGCGAAACGTTGTCAATAAAGGATCACATTAAACTGCATATGTGTTTATGTTTCCAGGGTTTCAGGGGTCGGCTCCCCCCGCTGTCCGGTCTGTGACCAGGACTCCTAAGTGCACTTCTTGTGCACTTTGTGCACTTCAGCTTTATCGTGAACACTTTATGAGCTATTGTCTTGGCTTTATACAGTGGACCCCCGCATAACGATTACCTCCTAATGCGACCAATTATGTAAGTGTATTTATGTAAGTGCGTTTGTAAGTGTATGTTTGGGGGTCTGAAATGGACTAATCTACTTCACAATATTTCTTATGGGAACAAATTCGGTCAGTACTGGCACCTGAACATACTTCTGGAGTGAAAAAATATCGTTAACCGGGGGTCCACTGCATTTCTGCTAGCCAGAATTTCTAGATCTGTTTCGCATTCCCTTTGACTAAGTGCCATAGTTATTTCCTGTTCCTAAGAGCAGTAACAGAGCGAAACGTTGTCACAACAGAATAACACATTTCTTTGATATATAAGAGATTACTAACAGAGTTCTTTCTTAAGGGCGACGTTTCGGTCTGACTTTGGCTCGTAACAAAGTCACACTAGTATGACTAATGGCCCAAGTCTGATCGAAACGTCGTTTTAAGTTTCTCTCTTCTATGTGCGGGTTATTTGTGTATTGTTGCAGTCACGGTATTGTGCCTTTTTGTTCTCTAAGTGGTGACGTTCTCAAAAGCTTTAGTCGTTTTCGAGAACACTCTCAGCATTCTCCTGTTTCGTTATAACGTTGAAATTTCTGGCAGGCAGCTGTGTTAAGGGATAAAACGGATGAAATTGAAAGGGAGGGTAAATTTATTGAATATATGAGTGTGTGTGAGGACGTAAACTGATGGTAGTGATGGTAGTGATGGTAGTGATGGTAGTGTTGGAAGTGATGGTAGTGTTGGAAGTGATGGTAGTGATGGTAGTGTTGGTAGTGATGGTAGTGATGGTAGTGTTGGAAGTGATGGTAGTGATGGTAGTGTTGGTAGTGATGGTAGTGATGGTGATGGTAGTGATGGTAGTGTTGGTAGTGGTGGTGATGGTAGTGATGGTAGTGTTGGTAGTGTTGGTAGTGGTGGTGATGGTAGTGTTGGTTGTGGTGGTGATGGTAATGATGGTAGTGTTGGTAGTGGTGGTGATGGAAGTGATGGTAGTGTTGGTAGTGGTGGTGATGGTAGTGATGGTAGTGTTGGTAGTGGTGGTAGTGTTGGTAGTGGTGGTGATGGTAGTGGTGGTAGTGGTGGTGATGGAAGTGATGGTAGTGTTGGTAGTGGTGGTGATGGTAGTGATGGTAGTGTTGGTAGTGGAGGTAGTGATGTTAGTGTTGGTAGTGGTGGTCATGGAAGTGATGGTAGTGTTGGTAGTGGTGGTGATGGTAATGATGGTAGTGTTGGTAGTGGTGGTGATGGTAGTGTTGGTAGTGTTGGTAGTGGTGGTGATTGAAGTGATGGTAGTGGTCGTGATGGTTGTGATGGTAGTGTTGGTAGTGGTGGTGATGGAAGTGATGGTAGTGGTGGTGATGGTAGTGTTGGTAGCGGTGGTGATGGTAGTGTTGGCAGTATTGGTAGTGGTGGTGATGGTAGTGACGGTAGTGTTGGTAGTGGTGGTGATGGTAGTGATGGCAGTATTGGTAGTGATGGTAGTGATGGTAGTGTTGGTAGTGGTGGTGATGGTAGTAATGGTAGTGTTGGTAGTGGTGGTGATGGTAGTGATGGTAGTGTTGGTAGTGGTGGTGATGGTAGTGATGGCAGTGTTGGTAGTGGTGGTGATGGTACTGATGGTAGTGATAGTAGTGTTGGTAGTGGTGGTGATGGTAGTGGCGGTAGTGTTGGTAGTAGTGTTGATGGTAGTGACGGTAGTGTTGGTAGGGGTGGTGATGGTAGTGACGGTAGTGTTGGTAGGGGTGGTGATGGTAGTGATGGTAGTGTTGGTAGTGGTGGTGATGGTAGTGACGGTAGTGTTGGTAGGGGTGGTGATGGTAGTGATGGTAGTGTTGGTAGTGGTGGTGATGGTAGTGATGGTAGTGTTGGTAGTGGTGGTGATGGTAGTGATGGCAGTATTGGTAGTGGTGGTGATGGTAGTGACGGTAGTGTTGGTAGTGGTGGTGATGGCAGTGACGGTAGTGTTGGTAGTGTTGGTGATGGTAGTGATGGTAGTGTTGGTAGTGGTGGTGATGGTAGTGATGGTAGTGTTGGTAGTGGTGGTGATGGTAATGATGGTAGTGTTGGTAGTGGTGGTGATGGTAGTGATGGTAGTGTTGGTAGTGTTGGTGATGGTATTGATGGTAGTGTTGGTAGTGGTGGTGATGGTAGTGATGGTAGTGTTGGTAGTGGTGGTGATGGTATGATGGTAGTTTTGGTAGTGGTGGTGATGGTAGTGATGGTAGTGTTGGTAGTGGTGGTGATGGTAGTGATGGTAGTGTAGGTAGTGGTGGTAGTGGTGGTGATGGTAGTGATGGTAGTGTTGGTAGTGGTGGTGATTGTAGCGATAGTAGTGTTGGTAGTGGTGGTGATGGTAGTGATGGTAGTGTTGGTAGTGGTGGTGATGGTAGTGATGGTAGTGTAGGTAGTGGTGGTAGTGGTGGTGATGGTAGTGATGGTAGTGTTGGTAGTGGTGGTGATTGTAGCGATAGTAGTGTTGGTAGTGGTGGTGATGGTAGTGATGGTAGTGTTGGTAGTGGTGGTGATGGTAGTGATGGTAGTGTTGGGGATTGTAGCGATAGTAGTGTTGGTAGTGGTGGTGATGGTAGTGATGGTAGTGTTGGTAGTGGTGGTGATGGTAGTGATGGTAGTGTTGGTAGTGGTGGTGATTGTAGCGATAGTAGTGTTGGTAGTGGTGGTGATGGTAGTGATGGTAGTGTTGGTAGTGGTGGTGATGGTAGTGATGGTAGTGTTGGTAGTGGTGGTAGTGGTGGTGATGGTAGTGATGGTAGTGTTGGTAGTGGTGGTGATGGTAGTGATGGTAGTGATGGTAGTGGTGGTGATAGTAGTGATGGTAGTGTTGGTAGTGGTGGTAGTGGTGGTGATGGTACTGATGGTAGTGATGGTAGTGGTAGTGATGGTAGTGTTGTAGTGGTGGTGATGGTAGTGATGGTAGTAGTGGTGATGGTAGTGATGGTAGTGTTGGTAGTGGTGGTGATGGTAGTGATGGCAGTATTGGTAGTGATGGTGATGGTAGTGATGGTAGTGTTGGTAGTGGTGGTGATGGTAGTGATGGTAGTGTTGGTAGTAGTGGTGATGGTAGTGACAGTAGTGTTGGTAGTGGTGGTGATGGTAGTAATGGCAGTATTGGTAGTGGTGGTGATGGTAGTGACGGTAGTGTTGGTAGTGGTAGTGATGGTAGTGATGGCAGTGTTGGTAATGGTGGTAATGGTACTGATGGTAGTGATGGTAGTGTTGGTAGTGGTGGTGATGGTAGTGATGGTAGTGTTGGTAGTGGTGGTGATGGTAGTGATGGTAGTGTTGGTAGTGGTGGTGATGGTAGTGATGGTAGTGTTGGTAGTGGTAGTGATGGTAGTGATGGCAGTGTTGGTAGTGGTGGTAATGGTACTGATGGTAGTGATGGTAGTGTTGGTAGTGGTGGTGATGGTAGTGATGGTAGTGTTGGTAGTGGTGGTGATGGTAGTGATGGTAGTGTTGGTAGTGGTGGTGATGGTAGTGATGGTAGTGTTGGTAGTGGTGGTGATGGTAGTGATGGTAGTGTTGGTAGTGGTAGTGATGGTAGTGATGGTAGTGTTGGTAGTGGTGGTAATGGTACTGATGGTAGTGATGGTAGTGTTGGTAGTGGTGGTGATGGTAGTGATGGTAGTGTTGGTAGTGGTGGTGATGGTAGTGATGGTAGTGTTGGTAGTGGTGGTGATGGTAGTGACGATAGTGTTGGTAGTGGTAGTGATGGTAGTGATGGCAGTGTTGGTAGTGGTGGTAATGGTACTGATGGTAGTGATGGTAGTGTTGGTAGTGGTGGTGATGGTAGTGATGGTAGTGTTGGTAGTGGTGGTGATGGTAGTGATGGAAGTGTTGGTAGTGGTGGTGATGGTGTTGATGGTAGTGTTGGTAGTGGTAGTGATGGTAGTGATGGCAGTGTTGGTAGTGGTGTTAATGGTACTGATGGTAATGATGATAGTGTTGGTAATGGTGGTGATGGTAGTGATGGTAGTGTTGGTAGTGGTGGTGATGGTAGTGATGGTAGTGTTGGTAGTGGTGGTGATGGTAGTGACGGTAGTGTTGGTAGTGGTAGTGATGGTAGTGATGGCAGTGTTGATAGTGGTGGTAATGGTACTGATGGTAGTGTTGGTAGTGGTGGTGATGGTAGTGATGGTAGTGTTGGTAGTGGTGGTGATGGTAGTGATGGTAGTGTTGGTAGTGGTGGTGATGGTAGTGATGGTATTGATGGTAGTGGTGTTGATGGTAGTGATGGTAGTGGTTTTGATGGTAGTGATGGTAGTGTTCGTAGTGGTAGTGATGGTAGTGATGGTAGTAGTGGTGATGGTAGTGATGGTAGTGATGGTAGTGTTGGTAGTGGTGGTGATGGTAGTGATGGCAGTATTGGTAGTGATGGTGATGATAGTGATGGTAGTGTTGGTAATAGTGGTGATGGTAGTGACAGTAGTGTTGGTAGTGGTGGTGATGGTAGTAATGGCAGTATTGGTAGTGGTGGTGATGGTAGTGACGGTAGTGTTGGTAGTGGTAGTGATGGTAGTGATGGCAGTGTTGGTAATGGTGGTAATGGTACTGATGGTAGTGATGGTAGTGTTGGTAGTGGTGGTGATGGTAGTGATGGTAGTGTTGGTAGTGGTGGTGATGGTAGTGATGATAGTGTTGGTAGTGGTAGTGATGGTAGTGATGGCAGTGTTGGTAGTGGTGGTAATGGTACTGATGGTAGTGATGGTAGTGTTGGTAGTGGTGGTGATGGTAGTGATGGTAGTGTTGGTAGTGGTGGTGATGGTAGTGATTGTAGTGTTGGTAGTGGTGGTGATGGTAGTGATGGTAGTGATGGTAGTGATGGTAGGTTATTACTGGTGAATGTTGTGTCGGGGTGTCCAGGTCTTGTTTTTCGTGAGCTGTCTTGCTCCTCTTTCTTCTTCAATTATTGTAATTATTCTTTCTTCTTCTTCTTCTTCTTCTTCTTCTTCTTCTTCTTCTTCTTCTTCTTCTTCTTCTTCTTCTTCGTCTTCTTCTTCTCTTTCTCTCTCTCTCTCTCTCTCTCTCTCTCTCTCTCTCTCTCTCGTAAATGCAGCTCATGTACCATTGCACTCTGATACTATCTATTAACCTGAGCCGTCATTAACACTGTCTAGTAACTCAGGGCAGACATTTGCCCACGAACAGTAGAAGGAGTATCGAGCCTCCAGCAATTCTTGCAGGTAAACATTCACACGGGTTTAGTACTTCATAAAATGAGGTAGTAATAATTTCCTTCCTTCGACACTTCATTGATTTCTAGTTAATAAAGCTACTCCTCCATCTGTAGTTTTCTCCCCTTCTCCTCATCTGATACCCTTTGGGGAATAGTTCATCTGCTTTTTTTTAATCACTGTTAATCATGGCTCAGAAGCCCTTAACATTAGTAAGGCTACCTCTCTGCCCGTTGCTTCATTTTTTTCCTCCTCATCTGATATCCTCTGGGGAGTATTTCATCTGACTTTTCTTTTCACTGTTAATCGTGGTTTAAAAGCCCATCACATTAACAAGGCTACCTCTCTGTCTGTTGCTTCTTTTTTCTTCTCATCTGATACCCCTTGGGGACTATTTCATCTGTCGTTTGCCACTTTTAATCTTTCTTGACTCAAAAGTCTTCATATTCATCAAGGCGATGCAAGGAGCAGGTTCGGTTCGAGAACTGGGTATGCCATTGTGGTTAAGTTCGAACTATAGCTCCTGGACCTGCCTCTTACTAATGATCTCCTTTACCCTTGAAACTGCATATACTATTTTCATCCATCACATCTGCATGAAATAATTTTTCTATGGTTCATCTGCATTTAAAAATGACTACAAGTGTTACATCACTTTCACGTATCATATATCAGTCAGTCTGTCACTCTAATTGCCTGAGTATTTTGTATGGCACGATCATGTTTCACCTGAAGACATACCCCAGCTATATTAACAAGTCTTTACAAATTGCCAATAACGCGTTTTACACAAACAACCCGCACATTGGAGAGAGAAGCTTACGACGACGTTTCGGTCCCAATTGTACCATTTACAAAGTCACACAAACACAAAAGAGCGAGAGAGCTGGTATATATAGGCAATGGAGACTGGGACAGGACAGAGAGAGGAAGAGTAAGTAGTGGTAAGGTTGGTAGTGGTAGTAACGGTAGTAGAAGCAGTAGTATTGAAACTACCACAATTAATGCTTCTTATTCTTCCTCTCTCTGTCCCGTCCCTGTCTCCCTTGCTTATATATACTGACTCCCTCACACTTTTGTGTTTAAAGTTAAGCCAGTGGAAGGCATCGGTCAGATGACCAAACGTTCCAGCTGTGGGTCATCATATGACTAAGACCCACGTCAGGAAACACTTGTCCTTTTTCCTGACGAACTTTACCTAACCTAACCTAATCTTCTATATCAGTGTGACTTTGTAAATGGTCCAAGTCGGACCGAAACGTCGTGGTAAGCTCCTCTCTCCTATGTACGGGTTATTTGCGTGTTTTATCAGCCGTGATACTGTGCCGTTTTATTCTTTATAAACATATTTAATAAAGATATGTTGGTTTTACAGCAACATCAAAACGTTTTTGATGTTTCTTCTCTTCTTAAGAACTTAAAAATCATAGTTGTATTTAAAAATCTTCAAATAATTTTTTTTTATGTTTAAGAATTCTGCTAAAATGTTGCTGGCTGTCTGTAAGATTCATTGTACAAACTCAAATTTTGGCATAGCTGGAGGCCTGGTCACAGACCGGGCCGCGGGGGCGTTGACCCCCGGAACTCTCTCCAGGTAAACTCCAGAGCAACATAAATACCCAACTAATTAGCTAAAAAAACTGAGAAAGTTATTTTCAGGCAAATTTTGATTACATTTTGAATATAAGTCCAGGATTATGTAAACTAGATTCATATTAAAAATTGTTAGAATTATAATCTAAGACTAACTGAAGGTTGTTCCGGGGGTCAACCCCCCCACGTGGCCTGGTCTATGACCAGGCCTCGCAGTGAATCAGGGCCTGATCAACCAGGCTGATACTGCTGGCCGCACGTGAAATAACGTATGACCCACAGCCCGGCTGATCAAGTACTGACTTTAGGTATCTGTCCAGCTCCATCTTGAAGACAAGTCACTCTTAACCTGACAGGTAGAATAATGAACGACCAGGCTCAGTGACTGAGTTAAACAACCCACTGTATAATAACTACAATTATAAGCAATACCTACAAGTTAATGAGTAAGACACATGTGCAGCAGCTGGGTATCTTTACTGTTGAAAAGTTTCGTCTGGAAAGTAGGTTTCTTCAGTCATATACAGAGGAGACGGAAAATGAAAAGAACAGTGGCGAGGAAAAGATGACGTGATCTGTCCGTGAACCTTGAAGTGGTTCTGAGGTGAGAAATCACACAAACACTTGAATATAGCCCATGTATATATATATATATATATATATATATATATATATATATATATATATATATATATATATATATATATATATATCGGAAATTAGATGTGTAGAGGGTTCCTCAATGCGTTGACGTCAGGTGACCTTACCTACGTCTCTTCACTTATAGAAAGTGCCCAGAACACCTCCAGCGATGCTCCCAATACTTTTTTCCTCTCCACCCCTCACATTCACCTAGCAAAGAAAAACTGACCAGGTGACCTAGGTGGCGGCCAGGTATAAATGGGAGGACGCTAGGTGCTGAGGGCAGTGTAGTCTCGACAGCTTCGACACAATGAACGCCAAGGTAGGTGACTTCCCCTAGTCAGGTGACATTCTAGGTGAAACCATTTCCTAGGAATCTGTGTGGGATTAACGCTTTCCCTAGCCTAGAATAGTCACGGCTAGGTGAACTAACCACAACATAAAAAAAAAGAATTTCTAGGGAAAAGCCATTAAAGACTTGAAAAATGGTCCAGGACTTAAATGTCCTCTTGACTGACAGTTCAAATTGCGAGTTAGTCGTGAATTGTTCAATTGAAGGTATTGTGGATTAATTGTGAATTGTTCCAGTGACGGTACTGCGGGTTAATTGTGAATTGTTCTAGTGACGGTACTGTGGGTTAGTTGTGAATTGTACCAGTGACGGTACTGTGGGTTAGTTGTGAATTGTACCAGTGACGGTACTGTGGGTTAGTTGTGAATTGTTCCAGTGACGGTACTGTGGGTTAGTTGTGAATTGTACCAGTGACGGTACTGTGGGTTAGTTGTGAATTGTACCAGTGACGGTACTGTGGGTTAGTTGTGAATTGTACCAGTGACGGTACTGTGGGTTAGTTGTGAATTGTACCAGTGACGGTACTGTGGGTTAGTTGTGAATTGTACCAGTGACGGTACTGTGGGTTAGTTGTGAATTGTTCCAGTGACGGTACTGTGGGTTAGTTTGAATTGTACCAGTGACGGTACTGTGGGTTAGTTGTGAATTGTTCCAGTGACGGTACTGTGGGTTACTTGTGAATTGTTCCAGTGACTGTACTGTGGGTTAGTTGTGAATTGTTCCAGTGACGGTACTGTGTGTTAGTTGTGAATTGTTCTAGTGACGGTACTGCGGGTTAGTTGTGAATTGTTCTAGTGACGGTACTGTGGGTTAGTTGTGAATTGTTCTAGTGACGGTACTGCGGGTTAGTTGTGAATTGTTCTAGTGACGGTACTGTGGGTTAGTTGTGAATTGTTCCAGTGACTGTACTGTGGGTTAGTTGTGAATTGTTCCAGTGACGGTACTGCGGGTTAGTTGTGAATTGTTCTAGTGACTGTACTGTTGGTTAGTTGTGAATTGTTCCAGTGACGGTACTGTGGGTTAGTTGTGAATTGTTCCAGTGACGGTACTGTGGGTTAGTTGTGAATTGTTCCAGTGACGGTACTGTGTGTCACTTGTGAATTGTTCCAGTGACTGTACTGTGGGTTAGTTGTGAATTGTTCCAGTGACGGTACTGCGGGTTAGTTGTGAATTGTTCTAGTGACGGTACTGTGTGTTAGTTGTGAATTGTTCCAGTGACTGTACTGTGGGTTAGTTGTGAATTGTTCTAGTGACTGTACTGTGGGTTAGTTGTGAATTGTTCCAGTGACTGTACTGCGGGTTACTTGTGAATTGTTCCAGTGACGGTACTGCGGGCTACTTGTGAATTGTTCCAGTGACGGTACTGTGGGTTACTTGTGAATTGTTCCAGTGACGGTACTGTAGTATGTTATTTACTTCTAGTGAACCATGATAGTGTGTTAGTGAACCATGATAGTGTGTTAGTGAACCACGGCAGTGCGTTAGTGAACCATGATAGTGTGTTAGTGAACCATGATAGTGTGTTAGTGAACCATTTTAATGTGTTAGTGAACCATTTTAATGTGTTAGTGAACCATGATAGTGTGTTAGTGAACCATGATAGTGTGTTAGTTGATAATGTGTTAGTGAACCATTTTAATGTGTTAGTGAACCATTTTAATGTGTTAGTGAGCCATTTTAACGTGTTAGTGAACCATGTTAGCATCTGACGAATATTATTGTATTAACAATGCACAAAATCAAAATTGACTAATAAAACACGTGAAACACTGCGATATCTTTACCGAGCAGACATTTCGCCCGGTCGAGTTCGTTATCTAATTCGAAATGAAGAGACTGTTGGTCTAATAAAGCCAATGGCTTAGCGAAACGTCTTCAGAGTTGAGATACCCAGGTGTTGTACCTGCGTCTTGCTCACCTGGGCAGGTGTTTCCATACAGGTGTTAACTTTCATGTCATTTTCTTACAGATTCTTCTTTTCCTGGGTCTGGTAGCAGTGGTCGCCGCTGACAAGCGCCCCTCCTTCAGCTACGGTCCACCAGCGGTACGTTACACTGCTCTGTTACCCGCAAATTCTGCTTAGATCGGTTTGATTACTGTGTGTGGGTTGTAGACCCATGTAGCTAACTTAAGAGAGAGGCCAGGAGCTGAGACTCAACCCTTGCAATCACAAATAGATGACAGTTATCGGATGAGCGGAAGGAGTAAGAGAAAGGAAGAGAAAAGGATTTTAGGAATAAGGCTGCATCGATTCTTTGTCGATAGGATGCATACCTAACTTAGCGTTTCCTGGTTGAGATTCCCAATTGGAATGATCCATACAGTCAAGAGTACTTACTGCAAGTAAATTTATTTAGGCACAGGTGCACATAAGTATAATTATCATACATAGTGTAAATAACCCCAAAAATATCAGACAAAGTGACTTATTTCCATTGGGGCCCTTGAAGTTTTCATTTTGGTCCTTGTAACTTCCACTGGGGTCCTTGTAATTTTCATTGGGTCCTTGTCATTTCCATTGGAGCGCTTGTAATTTCCACTGGGGTCTTTGTATTTTCCATTGGGTCCTTGTCATTTCCATTGGAGCATTTGTAATTTCCACTGGGGCCCTGTAATTTCCTTGCGGGTTCTTAGAAAGAGTCTTACTGACTAATCTTTTTTATCTTCTGCAGGCACATCCTGACGACTCCGATGAGGTCGTTGAACCACCCAAGTACGGCTACGAGTGGAACGTCCAGGACGGTGAGACTGGCAACGACTTCGCCCACCAGGAGGCTCGTGACCTCGAAAACACCAAGGGGTCGTACACCATTCAGCTCCCCGACGGTCGTCGCCAGACTGTGACTTACTACGTGGACGGTGACTCTGGCTTCGTTGCCGATGTCCAGTACTCTGGAGAAGCTCGCTACCCCGACTCCAGTGAGGTCGGCAAGTACCAAGCACCATCTGCACCTAGGCCAGTGTACGGTGCACCTAACTAAGTCACCTGTCTCTCAAAGTCTTCTCTCGGCAGTCTCCAGAATCAATAACCCGCCAACCTGCACTCAGGCTATCTCCGCACCAAACTCAAACATCCCGCCAACATGTGTAACTAACTCAATGCTCTGCCTTACACCAAATTCTCTACCCATATCAAACCCCTTGTTTTTTTCCTATAGTGACTTGTAATCTGTAATCTTGGCGTCAAATTCTATCTTCTATCACACTGATACTATCTTAACTTCAGCCTTCAACTTCTGTGTCGAAGCCACAATGAGCTTCCTGTGTATATAATTTATTGAATAAATCAAATCTCCGAGTTGAAAACATTACTTTCCTGGGGTTGATGGGATGAAAGTTGTTTATATCGTCGAATTAACAGCTGTTATTGCACCTCGGCTTATTTATATGACAAGAACTGTTATCATTAACAGGATAATGGTTGCTATCCTGACTCAGCTTATTTACAAGTTAGGAGCTGTTAGCCTACCTCAGCTTATTTATAGGCTAAGGGCTGTTATCCTACAACAGCTTATTTACAAGCTAAGAGCTGCTGTCTTACCTGGGCTCACTGACAGCTTCCTAGCCAATTTTTTAAGTACACCATCTCATTCGTCACCAGGCTGCTTCCTGACACCTAGGTACCTATTTGCCATGTATACACGGGCCGCTTCCTGACACCTAGGTACCAATTTACCATGTAATCGCGGGTAACAGGTATAAGGAAACATACCCAACGTCTCCACGGGATCGAACACGGTTCCTATGGTTGAATGATCAACCTGAAACGTGGCCTGGTTGGCCACAGTCCTTTAAGGTATTGGAACGTTCCTTGATGATATTGGAACAGTCTTTGATGATATTGGAACAATTCTTGATATTGGAATAGTTCTTGATATTGGAACAATCCTTGATGATACTGGAACAATCCTTGACGATATTGGAACAATATATCGGGATAACAAAGTACAATCGAACTCTGGATAAATTGCAGGATACTAAAGGAAGGGAAATTCAGGATCGGACGGATGCCAGGTTCAGATGGATGCCAGGTTCAGATGGATGCCAGGTTCAGATGGATGCCAGGTTCAGATGGATGCCAGGTAAAGATGGATGTCAGGTTCAGATGGATGCCAGGTTCAGATGGATGCCAGGTTCAGATGGATGCCGGGTTCAAGAAGATGCCAGGTTCAGATAGATGCCGGGTTCAAGAAGATGCCAGGTTCAGATAGATGCCTGGTTCAGATGGATGCCATGTTCAGATTGATGCCAGGTTCAAGAAGATGCCAGGTTCAGATGGATACCAGATTCAAATGGATGCCAGGTTCAGATGGATGCCAGGTTCAGATGGATGCCAGGTTCAGATGGATTCCAGGTTCAGATGGATGTCAGGTTCAGATGGCTGCCAGGTACAGATGGATGTCAGGTTCAGATGGATGCCAGGTTCAGATGGATACCAGATTCAAATGGATGCCAGGTTCAGACGGATGTCAGGTTCAGATGGATGCCAGATTCAGATGGATGCCAGGTTCAGAAAAATGCCTGGTTGAAGAAGATGCCAAGTTCAGATAGATGCCAGGCAGCCTGTTTTAGTGTTCACTTTCTGTAATGTGCTTTGTGTAGTATAACAGGAGAGACTAAGTGATGGCAGTGTTTACTGTTTTCAGGAGGACTATTGCTAAGACTTCAGAGACGGTGAAGCTGCCGTTGTTTTTATGTTACCCAAGTAATAGCTTTTCTCAAGAAGATGCCAGGTTCAGATGGATGCCAGAGTCAGATGGATGCAAGGTTCAGATGGATGAAGGGTTCAGATGGATGCCAGGTTCAGACGGATGCAAGGTAAGATGGATGCCAGGTTCAGATGGATGCCAGGATCAGATGGATGCCAGGTTCAGATGGTTGTCAGGTTCAGAAGGATGCGAGGTTCAGATGGTTGCGTGGTTCAGATGGATGCCAGGTTCAGATGGATTCCAGGTTCAGATGGATGTCAGGTTCAAATGGATGCCAGGTTCAGATGGATGCCAGGTTCAGATGGATGCCAGGTTCAGATGGATATCAGATTTAAATGGATGCCAGGTTCAGATAGATGTCAGGTACAGGTGGATGCCAGATTCAGATGGATGCCAGGTTCAGAAAAATGTCTGGTTCAAGAAGATGCCAGGTTCAGATAGATGCCAGGCTCAAGAAGATGCCAGGTTCAGATGGATGCCAGAGTCAGATGGATGCTAGGTTCAGACGGATGCAAGGTAAGATGGATGCCAGGTTCAGATGGATGCCAGGCTCAGATGGATGCCAGGTTCAGTTGGATGTCAGGTTCAGATGGATGCCAGGTTCAGATTGATGCCAGGTTCAAATGGATGCCAGGTTCAGATGGATGCCAGGTTCAGATGGATGCCAGGTTCAGATGGATTCCAGGTTCAGATGGATGTCAGGTTCAAATGGATGCCAGGTTCAGATGGATGCCAGGTTCAGATGGATGCCAGGTTCATATGGATGCCAGGTTCAGATGGATGTCAGGTTCAAATGGATGCCAGGTTCAGATTGATGCCAGGTTCAGATGGATGCCAGGTTCAGATGGATGCCAGGTTCAGATGGATACCAGGTTCAAATGGATGCCAGGTTCAGATGGATGCCAGGTTCAGATGGATGCCAGGTTCAGATGGATGCCAGGTTCAGATGGATGCCAGGTTCAGATGGATGCCAACTTCATATGGATGCCAAGTTCAGATGGATGCCAGGTTCAGACGGATGCCAGTTTCGGGTAGATGCCAGGTTCAGATGGATGCCAGGTTCAGACGCATCCCATCTGAACCTGGCATCCATCTGAAGAGAGAATAGAAACTGACGACAACGTTTTGATTTAACTCGTATTAATTAACAGTATATAATCGGGATCTCTCTTAACATGTGGCGTCCAACATGGGTATGTGGTAACTGTCACCCACAGGATGGGTATGTGGTAGCTACCACCCACAGGATGGGTATGTTGCAACTGCCATCCACAGGATGGGTATGTGGTAGCTACCAACCACAGGATGGGTATGTGGCAACTGTCACCCACAGGATGGGTATGTGGTAAGTACGACCCACAGGATGGGAATGTGGTCGCTACCAACCACAGGATGGGTGTGTGGTAACTACCACCCACAGGATGGGTATGTGATAACTACCACCCACAGGATGGGTATGTGGTAACTTCCACCCACAGGATGGGTTGTCATGTGGGTTCGATAACGTGGATGGGGTAAAAACACTCACGTAGGCTGGTTAGTACGTATAATTATAACAAAAAGTATAGGAAGCACCATCAGCCGCCCTGCCTCTCTCTGCTCTCAATCTCAGACTGACCCACCAGTGCCTAGGGGTTGAGCGGTGTTTAAAAACATGCTGTGGTCAGCAGCAACATGAATATCAGTCAGTGATTCACACAGACGGTTGATAGTGAGCCATCTACTGGTAACTGGTTACTGGTAACTGCTACTACTGAGAGCTCGGCGACGCTAACGTATGTTGTCCCGACATACAGCTAATGCAAACTAGAGACGGCAGGTGTACGGCTTGGGCTGATTCTATACAATGTCAAAGTACACAACAATTGAACATTATAACAGACATAAGTAGAATATTGGAATGGAAGCTAATGTAATTTACTGTAATGAAACTGTAATGAAACTGTAACGCATTACAAGGTATGATATAGCACAACTCATCGAATGAGACTCAACATTGGGATTACACAATAGAAGTGAAAAAAAATATTTTGATCGATCGATCTGTATTCATGTGATCTACGGATTCTGAGGAAGAAATATATACAAAGAAAGAAGTGTTTAACAGAAGCAGATTCGGTGCACTCAAATCTAGACTGTTAAATCTCAGAATTCGGAGAGAACGTGAACACACAAAAAAAATTCTTGAATACTGATAAGTTGATACTGTAATTATTCATCTATACAGGTTATTTACATTTAACCCCAACTCTGCTAGGGTGAGATTGACATATGCAGAATGGGTGTCATCTCTGGGAGGATCAAACTCTGTTGCACTGGCTAACTCATGCTGTATTTGAGGCAAATCTGAATTGGTAGTTGCAAATGATACTTGAGGATTTCTCAATACCTGTCGTGTACGTAGGGAATAACGACATTCAGGTTGATCGTCTGACTGAGTATCAGAGGTAGAGAGTACAGGATCAGGAGGATTGTCAGAGTCTGTCACAGTCTGGGTTGGAACATCATTATCATCACATACTAACTTCATATGATCTAAATGCGATTCTTTATACTGACCAGTACTAATTTCTCTAACCTTATACTTATTACCAGTGATATGTTCAACTACTCGATAAGGAACAACAAACTTTTGATCATGCTTAGGCATTGCAGACGTTTTGTTAAAGTTAGTCAGCATAACTCTCGAACCTACTTTGATTTTGGACGGCTTTGCTCGAGTGTTTGCGACTTTTGTAAGTTCTGCTGTTGATTTATGAAGTGTTTCACCGATTCTTCTAAAGATGCTTTGAGCTAAGCTGGTACAAGTTATTATTAAATCATCAGGGTTGTAATTTGGTTTCGGATTAGAATATAGCAACTCATAAGGCAAACGTTTATCTACACGTACAATGCATAATGTGGGGTGTCACCTATAGAAACATTGTAAGCAGAATTTATAGCACACTGCACATCAGGTATAACTTCATCCCAAGTGTCACTGTTGGGATTGATAGTGGCTCTCAAGACATCAAGTACTTTCTTATTGGTTCATTCCGCTAACCCATTGCTGGCAGGATGATGAGGAACAATGGTGGATTTAGAGATCTTGTACAAGGCACACAAATTTTCAAGAATTTCATTACAGAATTCACCTCCATTATCTGTTACTAGGGACTTAGGGGTGGTATGCCTGCAGATAATGCGTTCTTTAAACGCTTTAGCTACTGTCTCGGCAGTCTTATCTGCAATAGGAACTAACTCACAATATCTGGTGAAATGGTCTACCATAACATACAGATGTTTGTTGCCTTGGAGGGAACATTGGAAATTAGTTAAAATCCAGTGCAACTCTTTCCCACGGTTAGTAGTTGGATACACTTGGATTGGATTAGGACCATTAGCATTACCTTTATGTTGCATGCAGACACTACGTTTCTTAACATACTCAGAAATATCAGTTGCCATACCTGGAGTTTACCTGGAGAGAGTTCCGGGGGTCAACGCCCCCGCGGCCCGGTCTGAGACCAGGCCTCCTGGTGGATCAGAGCCTGATCAACCAGGCTGTTGCTGCTGGCTGCACGCAAACCAACATACGAGCTACAGCCCGGCTGATCCGGAACTGACTTTAGGTGCTTGTCCAGTGCCAGCTTGAAGACTGCCAGGGGTCTGTTGGTAATCCCCCTTATGTGTGCTGGGAGGCAGTTGAACAGTCTCGGGCCCCTGACACTTATTGTATGGTCTCTTAACGTGCTAGTGACACCCCTGCTTTTCATTGGGGGGATGGTGCATCGTCTGCCAAGTCTTTTGCTTTCGTAATGAGTGATTTTCGTGTGCAAGTTCGGTACTAGTCCCTCTAGGATTTTCCAGGTGTATATAATCATGTATCTCTCCCTCCTGCGTTCCAGGGAATACAGGTTTAGGAACCTCAAGCGCTCCCAATAATTGAGGTGTTTTATCTCCGTTATGCGCGCCGTGAAAGTTCTCTGTACATTTTCTAGGTCGGCAATTTCACCTGCCTTGAAAGGTGCTGTTAGTGTGCAGCAATATTCCAGCCTAGATAGAACAAGTGACCTGAAGAGTGTCATCATGGGCTTGGCCTCCCTAGTTTTGAAGGTTCTCATTATCCATCCTGTCATTTTTCTAGCAGATGCGATTGATACAATGTTATGGTCCTTGAAGGTGAGATCCTCCGACATGATCACTCCCAGGTCTTTGACGTTGGTGTTTCGCTCTATTTTGTGGCCAGAATTTGTTTTGTACTCTGATGAAGATTTAATTTCCTCATGTTTACCATATCTGAGTAATTGAAATTTCTCATCGTTGAACTTCATATTGTTTTCTGCAGCCCACTGAAAGATTTGGTTGATGTCTGCCTGGAGCTTTGCAGTGTCTGCAATGGAAGACACTGTCATGCAGATTCGGGTGTCATCTGCAAAGGAAGACACGGTGCTGTGGCTGACATTCTTGTCTATGTCGGACTCCCACATGATATCAGTAGCTAATGCCCAAACAGCTTCTAGCAGTGCCAGTACCCACCTAGGGCTTGTCATATATGACTTATCGTAAATATTTTTTTTCTTAGTTTATTTTTCGCTGTCTTATTGAAACTTGGGCAATGTATGATGGAAAGATGCTTCTTAACGTTTTCTCAGTGTTATTCAAGATCTGGATAGACCTGTTGAAGCCATTAACATCAACATTAACTATATTACTAAAGTTATTTAAAGAAATAATGGATAGCATTGCTCCAAGGATGCCTAAGGATTCTTCATATTACAATTGAATAATATAAATCACACTATGATAAAGAAGATCATTATTTTTCTTGGTGATGAAAATTTGGCAAGTTGTAATGTTATCTACATGTTTGGACATGTGGGGGACAATATACTGAGTTGTCATCTCAATACCAATTACAGTTCGTGAGAGTTTTACAGAATTGAAAAATCGGACAAACTTAGAGAAATCAATTTCCCTTAATTATGAATTTGCTATCAAATACATGTTAATTTATAACGATTTTGTACAGCTAATAAATTTTGGGGGTCAAATCGTTTGTCTTTAGTTTTTGGATTATATGAACAGATTGAGAAGCAATTTCGATATAACATGTCATTAAAAATATGTCTGATAAGGTCAATGATTTTTTTTTTTTTTCAAAAAATTCGAGTGTGAGTAGTGGAGAGGGACACCTGAAGGATACCTGGATACCTGGTGGATACATCTGGAGGTCAACGCCCCCTCGACCCGGTCCAACACCAAGCTTTCCGGCAGATGAAGGCCTGATCTACAAAGCTGTGACTTTTAGCAGCACGCAGTAAAATGAACGAATTTCAGCCTGCCTGGTGATGAAATGAATTGAAGAACTTGTCCGGTTCCCTTTTGAAGATACCCACAGTTTTTTGTGGTAATTTCTTTTATGCACTGAGGGACATCGTAGAGGTGTCCGGGACCTGTGACAGTAAACGTGTTCTTCTTTAGCACACTTGTTATGCCCCTGCATTTTACTGGAGGTGCCTTGCACCATCTGCAAAGTATCTTTCACGCGGAGTGATTCCGGTGTGCAGCTTTAGAACCAGTCCCTGCATGATTTTCAAGGTTTAAATTATGAAGTACCTTTCTCGCCTAAGTTCGAAGAAATACATTTGCAGAGACTGCAGGCGTTCTCAGTAGTTTAGACGTTTGACTGAGTGTAAGTGGCCAGTGAAAGTTCTGTGCCCGTTTCTTAGCAGTATTCCAGCCTGGAAAGAACAAGTGACTCGAAGAGTATCATCACTGGCTCACATCCATTGCTTAGAAAGCTATCCATTCTATTATTTTCCTTGCTTCAGCAATAGCAACAATGTTGTGTTCCTTGAATGCGATATCTTCTGACATCATTACTCCCATGTCTTGCACATGAATCACTGAATGATTTGGGTTTCTCTATTTTTCTTTAGTGGATCAACTGAAAATTGTCCAACTGAACTTATTTTGATCTGACGTCAACTGGAAATATTTTATTGATATTCTTTTGAAAGTTCATTGTCTGCTATAGAAGCATATTCATTGAGATTGTGGCATGACAGCTTACATGTTCTTTAAAAATCAGGAGGGAGAGGAGATAGATTGATCTCATTTCTTAACTGGTTTTGCCCAAAAATGGCAAAAATTTGCTAAATAATGATTAATAATAGCAATAGCATATCAAGCATTATAAATTCTCTCAAAAAAATTAGTTGAAAGCCTTAAAATTCGTTGACAGGAAGTCAGTGGGTGGGAAATGGAAGACTGCATTGAAAGGGGCCTAAAACCCGCAATGGAATTTTTCTGGATTAGTGTAATTAATTTACTGTATATTTTCGAGTTTGAACATGTCTAAAAGTGCTTCGGATATTTACTGGGGGGTGGGGTAAGGTTAGTACCTCTGTGCTCACCAACTTTCATTTGATAACTGATAGGTTTCTTAGAGTGGGTGGCTTTGGCAACGTCATGTCAAGTTTAGCAGGTAGAAACAACGAGTACAATACAACATGTAAACAGATCATGACTGGTACATTATACTGAGTAGAGATAATTGACGACCGCTGGAAACGTTTTCGTATGGTAGTAGCCAAATGAGATGGGGATGCATTTGTGGTAGCAGATAAAGCCACCACATAAACGTTATTCATATTAATGGCCTTCTACCTCAAAGACGAATTCGTGGAGTCGAATTCCTTTATTTCTCCTACAGATTAATTAAACTTCTTAAGATGTTACTGCTTTCTATTTTGGGAACATTTTACCCAACTGAAAAACTGTTGAGGATTAATAGAACCGCTGTAAATCTGATGCAATAAAATGAGAGTAAGATGAGTTTTTTAAGATAATGAAGGCAGAAGTATTTAACATACATTACCCACTATTTGTAGAGAGTAACACCTGAGATCGATATATCAGTAAGAGAGCTGTAAATTGAGATTTACTGCATCGTCTACTTGGGTAAACAATTCACTTGAACCAGATATTTATTAAATGAAGTTAAGGTCAGACAAGGTCAATCAGTATGTAAATGCGCTTATCTGGAGTTTACCTGGAGAGAGTTTCGGGGGTCAACGCCCCCGCGGCCCGGTCTGTGACCAGGCCTCCTGGTGGATCAGAGCCTGATCAACCAGGCTGTTGCTGCTGGCTGCACGCAAACCAACGTACGAGCCACAGCCCGGCTGATCCGGAACTGACTTTAGGTGCTTGTCCAGTGCCAGCTTGAAGACTGCCAGGGGTCTGTTGGTAATCCCCCTTATGTGTGCTGGGAGGCAGTTGAACAGTCTCGGGCCCCTGACACTTATTGTATGGTCTCTTAACGTGCTAGTGACACCCCTGCTTTTCATTGGGGGGATGGTGCATCGTCTGCCAAGTCTTTTGCTTTCGTAGTGAGTGATTTTCGTGTGCAAGTTCGGTACTAGTCCCTCTAGGATTTTCCAGGTGTATATAATCATGTATCTCTCCCTCCTGCGTTCCAGGGAATACAGGTTTAGAAACCTCAAGCGCTCCCAGTAATTGAGGTGTTTTATCTCCGTTATGCGCGCCGTGAAAGTTCTCTGTACATTTTCTAGGTCGGCAATTTCACCTGCCTTGAAAGGTGCTGTTAGAGTGCAGCAATATTCCAGCCTAGATAGAACAAGTGACCTGAAGAGTGTCATCATGGGCTTGGCCTCCCTAGTTTTGAAGGTTCTCATTATCCATCCTGTCATTTTTCTAGCAGATGCGATTGATACAATGTTATGGTCCTTGAAGGTGAGATCCTCCGACATAATCACTCCCAGGTCTTTGACGTTGGTGTTTCGCTCTATTTTGTGGCCAGAATTTGTTTTGTACTCTGATGAAGATTTAATTTCCTCATGTTTACCATATCTGAGTAATTGAAATTTCTCATCGTTGAACTTCATATTGTTTTCTGCAGCCCACTGAAAGATTTGGTTGATGTCCGCCAAAAGTATGATGAGGCCAAAAGTATTTCAATCTGTCTTGTTTTACTGAACGATCCATACCAGGGTGTGCAACACCTGGTACATCGTGAACTAGCTGTAAGGCTACATTCACTATTGACTGTGGAATTACTAACTGGTATACCCTTCTTCTAGGAGTACCCAACTCGGCTGTTCGATACAGTAATTCTTGGTTCATGACAAAGTCACTGATGGGTGCTGGTGGCTTCACAGTCAGAATAAGATCTTCCTGGAGCAGGAATCGAATCACACCAGACCACATGGGATGTGCTCGTTGAGCATTCTTTACATCCTCGGCAGTAAATGGAGGGTCTGCAGTTACTATACTAACTTGTCGTGATAAAGCATCTGCGACTACATTTGACCTGCCAGGTAAGTGTTCAAAGGTAGGATTGAACTCTTGGATAGTCAAGGTCCATCTGGCTAACCTTCCAGTAGGTTGTTTGTTCTGGAATAAAGGTATCAGTGGAGCATGACCTGTCAAGACATGAACAGAGTACTGATAAATAATGTCTCAAAAGTGCTTTAAAGACCATACTATTGCTAAAGCTTCTTGCTCAGTTACTGTATAATTACGTTCAGCCTTCTTGGTACTCTGCCTTGACAAAAAAACTGAAAGATAGACTGCAAATCACCCAGAACAAAATCGTAAGATTCATCCTGGGGCTGGGACCAAGAGAACATGTAGGCCAGGATGAATTACAGCAGTTGGATATGCTGAATGTTGAAGACAGAGTAAAACAACTGAAGCTAAATCATGTTTATAAAATTGCTCACGAACAGTGTCCAGAATATCTTGCTGTCAATTTTGTCAAGGTTGGGAACCAAAGCAATCATAGTACTAGGGGGAGAGAGCACAACTTTGTAGTACCCACAGTCATTGGCCAGGCTTCAAACACCTTTTATTGTACAGCAATAAAGGAATGGAACAGACTACCCGCACATGTCAAAGCCAGTCATAGCTTGAACCAGTTCAAGAAGACTGCCAAAAAGTGTCTGATGAATGAAGCAACAGAAAGGGAGGGGAATGATTTTCTATTTTTTAGCTAAAATACGTGTAAATTTTACCTTATCCCTAGTAATGACCCTCGTATTGTAGATAGTCGTAATGACCCTCGGGTAGTAGATAGTCTTAATGACCCTCGTATTGTAGATAGTCTTAATGACCCTCGTGTAGTAGATAGTCTTTCTAGTATGATAATAAGATGTTATCTTCATTATAGAATAATAAGAAAATATTATAACCTTTATATTATAATAATAAGGTAAAAGGACCCCAATGGAAATAAGTCACACTGACTTTTTTGGGTTATCCCAGGTTCTCTACACATATGCTGCTATGTATGATAATTCTATGTAACTGTATTGTGTATACCTGAATAAATTTACTTACTTACTTACTTACTTACTTAAGGACTCGGCTAGCAAATGCAACTGCGTTGTACTTGCCATCAGTCTTCTGAGCTAGTACGGCACCTATGCCAATAGAACTAGCATCAGTTGTCAGATAGAAAGGCTTAGAAAATTCTGGGAATTTCAAAATTGGAGCAGATATTAGCTTTTCTTTTAGAGTTTGGAATGCTCTTTCTTGACGGAAGGTCCAAACAAAAGGAGCATCTTTCTTAAGCAACTCAGTTAGAGGAGCAGCTATGGAAGAAAAATTGGCATTGAAAGATCTATAAAAACCTGCTAAGCCCACAAAGGATCTTACGGCATCAGCAGTTTTGGGAGTTGGAAAATTTAGTACTGCAGTTACTTTACTTTGGTCAGTCGTAACCCCTCTAGGAGTGACTACGTGACCATGAAACTTAATTTCTGATCTGAAAAATTGACATTTAGACAGTTTGATCTTTAAATTGGCTTCTTCAAGCTTACCAAGTACTACATCAAGTCTTTTCATGTGTGTATCTACGTCTTTAGACATGACAATTACGTCATCTAAGTACACCATTAGTGCATTACCTATGAGACCTCTAAAGATATTAGTCATGAGCCTTGAGAACGTGATAGGGGAGGATCGTAATCCAAAGGCCATATGAAGGAAGTGATAATGACCTGTAAGAGTGGAGAATGCAGTTAGCTCTTGGCTGTCCTCGTGAAGAGGGACTTGCCAAAACCCTTGTAACAAGTCCAGGGTTGAAAAGACTTTGTTATCTCCGATATTACGTAAAAGATCACCCAGTACAGGAAGTGGGAAGCGATCTAGAATAGTTTTCGCATTTAACTTCCTAAAGTCAATCACTGGGCCCCAAGTACCATCCTTCTTAGGCACTAGGATCAAGGGCGCATTCCAAGATGAATTGCTTGGTGCAATAACTCCATCATCAAGCATTTGATTGATCAATTCTTCTGCAACAGCAACTTGTGAATGAGGCATTCTGTATGCAGGTATATAGATGGGTCTAGTACCAGGTTCAAGTGGGATACGATGGGACAATAAGTTCATTATACCCATCTTCTCACCTGGTAAAGAAATGACTTTACAACGGTTGTTCAACAGTGTCAACAAACACTTGACCTCGTCTGGGAAGTCAGTGGGAGCTAAGTCTTTCTCCTCAACTGGTGGAACGGACTGATCCAGTGAAGTGGATGAGGTCTCTCTCTGCTCTCTATCTCAGACTGACCCACCAGTGCCTAGAGGGTGAGCGGTGTTCAAAAACATGCTATGGTCAGCAGCAACGTGAATAACAGTCAGTGATTCACACAGACGGTTGGTAGTGAGTCATCTACTGGTAACTGGTTACTGATAACTGGTAATACTGAGAAGGTATGTGGTAGCTACCAACCACAGGATGGGTATGTGGTAGCTATCAACCACAAGATGGGCATGTGGTAATTACCACCCACAAGATGGGTACGTGGTAACTACCACCCAAGGATGGGTATGTGGTAACTGTCACCCACAGGATGGGTATGTGGTAGCTACCACCCACAGGATTGGTATGTGGTAACTACCACCCACAGGATGGGTATGTGGTAACTGTCACCCACAGGATGGGTATGTGGTGACTACCACCCACAGGATGGGCATGTGGTAACTACGACCCACTGGATGGGTATATGGCAACTATCACCGACAGGATGGGTATATGGTAACTACCACCCACACGATGGGTATATTTCAACTACCACCCTCTGGATGGTTATGTGGTAACTACCAGCAACAGGATGGGTATGTGGAAACTACCATCCACGGGATAGGTATGTAGTAACTACCACCCGCAGGATGGGTATGTGGTAACTACTACCCACAGGATGGGTATGTAGTAACTGCCACCCACAGGATGGGTATGTGGTAACTACCACCCACTGGATGGGTATGTGGTAAATACCACGTACAGGATGGGTATGTGGCAACTGTCACCCACAGGATGGGTATGTGGTAGCTACCAACCACAGGATGGGTATGTAGTAACTACCACCCACAGGATGGGTATGTGGTAACTACCACCCACAGGATGGGTATGTGGTAGCTACCACCCACAGGATAGGTATGTGGCAACTATCACTTACAGGATGTGTATATGGTAACTACCACCCACAGGATGGGTATGTGGCAACTGTCACCCACAGGACGGGTATGTGGTAACTACTACTCGCAGGATGGGTATGTGGCAACTGCCGCCCACAGGATGGGTATGTGGTAGCTACCAAGCACAAGATGGGTATGTGGTAGCTACCAAGCACAGGATGGGTATGTGGTAGCTACCAACCACAGGATGAGTATGTGGTAGCTAAAAACCACAGTATGGGTATGTGGTAGCTACGACCCACTGCATGGGTATATGGTAACTACCACCCAAAGGATGGGTATGTGGTAACTACCACCTACAGGATGGGTATGTGGCAACTGTCACCCACAGGATGGGTAGGTGGTAGCTACCAACCACGGGATGGACATGTAGTAACTACGACCCACAGGATGGGTATGTGGTAACTACCACCCACAGGATGGGTATGGGGCAGCTACCACCCACAGGATGGGTATGTGGTAACTACCGCCCACAGGATGGGTATGTGGTAGCTACCAACCACAAGATGGGTATGTGGTAACTACCACCCACTGGATGGGTATGTGGTAGCTACCACCCACAGGATGGATATGTGGTAACTACTGCCCACAGGATGGGTATGTGGTAGCCGCCAACCACAAGACTGATATGTGGTAACTACCACCCACGGGATGGGTATATGGTAACTACCGCCCACAGGATGTGTATGTGGTAACTATCACCCACAGGATGGGTATGTGGTAACTACCGCCCACAGGATGGGTATGCGGTAACTGTCACCCACATGATGGGTATGTGGTAGCTATCACCCACAGGATGGGTATGTGGTAACTACCGCCCACAGGATGAGTATGTGGTAACTGTCACCCACAGGATGGGTATGTGGTAATTGTTACCCACAGGATGAGTATGTGGTAACTACCACCCACAGGATGGGTATGTGGTAACTACCACCCACAAGATGGGTATGTGGTAACTACCACCCACGGGATGGGTATGTGGTAACTACCATTCACAGGATGGGTATGTGGTGACTACCACCCACAGGATGGGTATGTGGTAACTACGACCCACAGGATGGGTATATGGCAACTACCACCCACAGGATGGGTATGTGGTAACTATCACCCACGAGATGGGTATGTGGTAACTACCACCCACAGGATGGGTATGTGGTGACTATCACCCACAGGATGGGTATGTGGTAACTACGACCAACAGGATGGCTATATGGCAACTACCACCCACAGGATGGGTATGTGATAACTACCACCCACAGGATGGGTATGTGGCAACTATCACCCACAGGATGGGTATGTGATAGCTACCACCCACAGGATGGGTATGTAGTAACTACCACCCACTGGATGGGTATGTGGTAACTACCACCCAAAGGATGAGTATGTGGTAACTACCACCCACAGAATGGGTATATTATAACTACGACCCACAGGATGGGTATGTAGTAATTACCACCCACAGGATGGGTATGTGGTAACTACCACCCACAGGATGGGTATGCGGCAACTATCACCCACAGGATGGGTATGTGGTAACTACCACCCACAGGATGGGTATGTGGTGACTACCACCCACAGGATGGGTATGTGGTGACTACCACCCACAGGATGGGTATGTGGTAACTACGGCTCACAGGATGGGTATATGTCAACTACCACCCACAGGATGGGTATGTGATAACTATCACCCACAGGATGGGTATGTGGCAACTATCACCCACAGGATGGGTATGTAGTAACTACCACCCACAGATGGGTATGTAGTAACTATCAACCACAGGGTGGGTATGTGGTAACTACCACCCAAAGGATGAGTATGTGGTAACTACCACCCACAGAATGGGTATGTTATAACTACGACTCACAGGATGGGTATGTGGTAACTATCAACCACAGGATGGGTATGTGGTAACTACCCCCACAGGATGGGTATGTGTAACTTCCACCCACAGGATGGGTATGTGGTAACTATCAACCATAGGATGGGTATGTGGTAACTACCACCCGCAGGATGGGTATGTGGTAACTACCACCCACTGGATGGGTATGTGGTAACTATCACCCACAGGATGGGTATGTGGTAACTACCACCCATAGGATGGGTATGTGGTATCTACCACCCACAGGATGGGTATGTTGTAACTATCACCCACAGGATAGGTATGTGGTAGCTACCAACTACAGGATGTGTATGTGGTAACTACCACCCATAGGATGGGTATGTGGTAACTACCACCCACAGGATGGGTATGTAGTATATACCACCCACAGGATGAGTATGTAGTAACTACCACCCACAGGATGGGTATGTAGTAACTACCACCCCGGCGGCCTGGTGGCTAAAGCTCTCGCTTCACACACGGAGGGCCCGGGTTCGATTCCCGGCGGGTGGAAACATTCGACACGTTTCCTTACACCTGTTGTCCTGTTCACCTAGCAGCAAATAGGTACCTGGGTGTTAGTCGACTGGTGTGGGTCGCATCCTGGGGGACAAGATTAAGGACCCCAATGGAAATAAGTTAGACAGTCCTCGATGACGCACTGACTTTCTTGGGTTATCCTGGGTGGCTAACCCTCCGGGGTTAAAAATCCGAACGAAATCTTATCTTATCTTATCACCCTCAGGATGGGTATGTTGTAACTACCACCCATAGGATGGGTATGTGGTAACTTCTACCCACAGGATGGGTATGTGGCGTTCAATACAGATACCCAGCTATTCTCTTGTTGATGTCAAATCCCTAGTTATCCGTGGAGGAGTGATTGTGTGGTTAATTAGTTTTCAAGTCTACTACACGAAGGTCATTAAGGCTGTATATCACCTGTTCAGCACCAGTCATAAATACTTTATTGCCTAAAATAGTGATTAAAGCAAATTCTCTGTGTATGTACACTGAGAGATATACACTTCTAGTGCCGTCAGTCAGAAGCAAAGTTATTATTAATAATATATTATACAATAGTTCCCTCTTCTTCTTCGTTTTCTTCAATACAAAGAAAACGGTGAGAGAGATATTCTTTGATGGTAGACTAGCTTTAAAGTCCTCAACATTTTTTTTTCTGTCTAAAGCAGGCACTTCTTACCTAGTAACCTAGTGACTAGTGACATTCTTGGGACTGAGAACGCACATCTATTTTGTCTATTTAGTAGAGCAGACGTTCATTAGGTATCCCCCGGAAAGGGATACCATTAAACGTTTTCAGAATAAAGATTCCCAAATGTTGCACAGGCGTGTCATTTATCAACTTGTATGTATTGTAAACCAATTATTCAAACACAACAAACTACTACCTCAGGCGGCAAAACTAACTACTATACACCGTAATACAGTAATAGTCACGATTAGTAAGATACTTCAATCTATCGGTATAGGTTCCGTAGACTGGTTTAAATCCTACCTTAGCAACAGGAAACAAATTGTCGAAATCAACAAAACAGGATCAGAACCCCTGTCGATAGCATGTGGAGTTCTCCAAGGTAGTATTCTGGGTCCCTTGCTATTCCTATGTTATACAAAGGACATGCCTATCAGCGTCAAGTGCAAACTCCGACTGTATGCAGATGACAGTGCTCTGTTAGTGTCAGGTAAAGACCCACAAGATATAGCTAATGTATTAACACTGGAACTGGAGTCCTGCAGCAAATAGTTAGTAGACAACAAACTATCGCTACACCTCGGGAAAGCGGAAGCTATACTCTTTGGTACGAAACATAAACTGAGAAGGGTAAATAATTTTAATGTCCAGTGTAATGGGGAGCCCATAATTTCAATTTCCTCAGTAAAATATCTATGAATCCCCTTTGACCCATGCATGTCAGGAGAATTGATAGGGAACAGTGTAGTAAAGAAAGCGAATGCCAGACTGAAGTTCCTGTATAGACAAGCACAGTGTCTACCTACTGAGGTATAGTGTCTACCTACTGAGGCACAGTGTCTACCTACTGAGGCTCGCAGGATCCTATGTCTAGCCCTTATACAATGCCATATGGATTACGCTTGCTCTTCATGGTACTCTGCCTTGACAAAAAAAGTGAAAGATAGACTGCAAATCACCCAGAACAAAATGGTAAGATTCATTCTGGACCTGGATCCTGGACCTGGGTCCTGGAACTGGGTCCTGGACCTGGGTCCAAGAGAACATGTAGGCCAGGATGAATTACAGCAGTTGGATATGCTGAATGTTGAAGACAGAGTAAAACAACTGAAGTTAAATCATGTTTATAAAATTGCTCACGAACAGTGTCCAGAATATCTTGCTGTCAATATTGTCAAGGTCGGGAACCAAAACAATCATAGTACGAGGGGGAGAGAGCACAACTTTATAGTAGCCACAGTAAGTAGCCAGGCTTCAAACACCTTTTATTGTACAGCAATAAAGGAATGGAACAGACTACTCGCACATGTCAAAGCCAGTCATAACATGAACCAGTTCAAGAAGAGAACCAAAAGGTACGTAATGAATGTAGCTACAGAAAGGGAGGAGAATAATTTTTTTATTTTTTTTAGCTAACACACATGTAAATGTAAATAACTAATTTTACTTTATGCCTAATATATCTCCTTTATAGTATAATTATAAGGTATTAAAAGGACCCCAGTGGAAATAAGTCACTTTGTCTGATTTTTTGGGTTATCCCAGGTTCTCTACACATAAGTAACAAAAAAGGCACAATACCGTGACTGGAACGATACACAAATAACCCGCACATAGAAGAGAGGAGCTTATGACGACGTTTCGGTCCGACTTGGACCATTTACAAAGTCACAAAGTGTAACTTTGTAAATGGTCCAAGTCGGACCGAAACGTCGTCGTAAGCTCCTTTCTTCTATGTGCGGGTTATTTGTGTTTCTTAACACATATGCTAAAATGTATGATAATCTATGTAACTGTATTTATGTATACCTGAATAAACTTACTTACTAGTAGGGATCAGCGATGAGGCGGGGCCAGCAGCTGTAACTCGACCCGTGCAACCACAAACAGGTGAGTACAAATAGATGAGTATACCATACTCGCCCTTATGGCTGTTGGTACAGAATATACATGTCCAGCTGGACCTTTCAGATGCTTGGCTGCTCTTTAGTACAGACATGTGGCTGTTCACTGTTACTATCTCAGTCAACTACATGACATATCAATCAGTATTTTCGTAAACCCCTAAAAATCAGGGATGGACGGGGGTTGGGGGTTGAACCTAAGGCAGGTGTGTGCTAAAACTCACAGGCCAGTGCGTTAACCAGTTTGCATTGGGTCAGGATATATGACCCATGAAGGTGTCCCGTGGCTTGGTAGGCAACGCTCTTGCTTCAAACTCTGAGTGTCAGTGGTTTGATTCCCGGCGATTACTGGGAATGATTGAAGTCCCTTGATTTGTATTCCCTGGAATGCAGGCGAGAGAGATACATGATAATATCCACTTGGAAAATCCTAGAGGGCTTAGTACCAAATTTGCACATGAAAATCATTCCCTATGAAAGCAAAAGACTCTCAAGAGATGTAATATTCCGTCAATGAAAATCAGAGGCGCCACGAGTACACTGAGAGACAACACAGTAAGTGTCAGGGACCCAAGACTGTTGAACTACCTCCCAGCATACATAAGGGGGATTACCAATAGACCCCTGACTGTCTTCAAGAAGGCACTGGACAGGCACCTAAAGTCAGTCCCTGACCAGCCGAGCTGTGGTTCATATGTCGCTTTACGTGCGGCTATCAGTAACAGCCTGATTGATAAGGCCCTGATCCACCACGAGGCCTGGTCTCAGACCGAGCCGCGGGGGCGTTGACCCCCGAAATCCTCTCCAGGTAAACACCACGTAAGGGTGGAAACATTGAGTGTGCTATCTTACAGCTGTTGTCCCTGTTCACCTAGCAGTAAGTAGGTACCTAGGTGTTAGTTACCCTACACCTGTTGTGCCTGTTCACCTAGCAGCAAGTAGGTACCTGGATGTTAGTGGACTGGTGTGGGTGGCATCCTGGGGGACAAGATTGAGGACAACAATGGAAATAAGACAGACAGTCCCTCGATGACGCACTGACTTTCTTAACTTATCCTGGATGTTTAATAAAAATAGTATCTTATCTTAAGGACACGCATAAAAAACCATTATTATCAGTGTTTAGAATGCCTTATCCTCTGTTTTAACAGCCCAAATCTAATACACAAATTTATTTATTTATTTATTTATTTAGAAATTTAGCATACAAACAGAGGTACAAAAAATACAGGTAAGAGCAGCATGCCAAAGCCACTTATATGCATAGCATTACGGGCTGGCTTAAAGTTAACTTAAGATTAACTAAGCAATGATGAAATCAGTGATAAAACATTATTGTAAACAGATAACTATAAAATACAAATGAGTATTACAAAGACAGGTCATATGGTTGCATGCATTGCTGTACATTCAGTAGAATGGAGTATTCTGTTAGGTAGTGTATTTAAAAAAATAACAAAGTTAGGTTTAACATTTATGTGATATAATTGTGAGAAACATTTAAGATATACAATTTATAAGGTTCAGTTATTCAGGATTTATTTGGTTTTGAGTGAGTAAGTGATCTTTGAGAAGAGACTTGAATTTATAAACAGGTAGTGTTTCTTTTATATTTACAGGTAATGAATTCCAGATTTTAGGGCCTTTTATGTGCATTGAGATTTTGCATAGCGTGAGATGGACACGAGGAACATCAAAGAGTGATCTGTGCCTTGTGTTGTGGTCATGTGTTCTGTTGAGGTTGGCAAGGAGATGTTTGAGGGGAGGGTTAATATCAGAGTTAAGTGTTCTATGTATGTAATAGGTGCAGTAATAAGTATGGATGTTTTGTATGGTGAGTAGGTTGAGTGTTTTGAATATTGGTGGAGTGTGCTGCCTATAGTGAGAATTTGTTATCATTCTAACTGCAGCCTTTTGTTGGGTAATTAGTGGTCTGAGATGGTTACTTGTTGTTGAGCCCCATGCACAAATTCCATAGGTGAGATAGGGGTAAATAAGAGAGTGATATAGGGCCAGGAGGGCTGACTGTGGAACATAGTACCGTATCTTCGATAGTATGCCTACAGTCTTGGAAATTTTCTTAGAAATTTGTTGTATATGTGTATGAAATTTGAGTCTATTATCAAGGTGGATTCCTAAGAATTTTCCCTCTGTTAGCTTTGTGATAGGTGATCCGTTTATCATTATGTTAAGAGGTACATCTGTAGCTCTGTTACCAAACTGAATGAAGTAGGTTTTGTCAATGTTTAGTGTAAGTTTGTTAGTCCTCATCCAGGTAGATATTTTCTGTAATTCGGTATTTACAGTATTGGCTAGCGTGACTGGGCTCGGGTGAGAGAAGACGTATGTGGTGTCAAATAATCCACACGTTTCGGTCCTCTTCTCGCGCGTCTGTATCTTGTTAATTATCCAAGACCGAGATGTCGTCTCTTATGGGCGTATTATTTCTGTATTGTTCCATTCTTTGTATTGTGACGTTTTTCTTCAACTCAGCTCTGGTAAAACACCTGAGAGTTTGAAGCTGAAAAAAACACGTAAAAACAGCGATTTCATACCTTATTTCGACTAAATAAAACATCCACTTGCTGCCTGTGTGTTCTTACGGTATTCCTGTACAACATTCTTTTACAAATTGTACACAAGACAGAATCCAAATCAGTGTACAGTGTTATAAGTCTTTACAGTAAAATCAAATGTAAAATGGCATTGAAAGTACATACTGGGGAGAAATTACATCAGTGTTCAAAGTGTCTGAAGACTCACGAAATCGTAATGACACGATTGCAAACAAACCATACCACGGACGGGGTTTGAACTCGCAGTCAGAGAGTCATGAAACTCCAGGTTCTATCCCCGCATGTGGTATGGTTTGTCTGAAAGGCATTTTAGAGAAATCGTATCTAATCTCGTATACAAATCATATTTCCCAGTTGTCAATAGAGGATGATATTATGCAACATCAATTTTCAATTATCTCCAGATTTTATTCTCGATTCACACACTACGCAATGGATAAATAAAATTTCGGTCGAATCTGTTTATGTCACAGTTTGGATTATTTGCTAGGAAATTCGTAGGATGTCGTAATATTGTAGGATCGAGGATAAGACAAGAGATCTAAGAGTGTGGATTATTTTCATTGTGGTTCTTAGATCCTATCCCAAGATGGTACAAACAACGGTTGTCTAACCCATAGTTTCTATTTACTACTAGAGGAACAGGAGCAGTAGGTGTTAGGAGACTTGCTAGTGGGTGTTTTACCTTCTAGGATTAGACCCGGGTCCTTTTTCTTGTGATTGTAGCCGGTGAGGGATCACTTAGGGAAAGCCATAGGATCGAGAGGGAAGGCTGTAGACTGGTGGCTGGTAGGAGGGGACAGACAAGTTGCTAGGGCGGTTTCTTCTGTATTTACCAACTTCGCCGGATTCTTCTACTTCGGAGACCGGAGGCAAGTACACAGCCTCCTCACTAGACTCCTCAGCTTCTGGTCTTACGTATGATAGTCTTGGAGGGGAGTGTATAGGTCTAGGGGAAGTGTATATTGGTCTTGGAGTGAAGGATGGTCTGGCTGGTGTGTATATGGTCTCTCCTGATTCTTCGGGTTCTAGTGGAGTATAACGAGGTCTGGGCGTGGTATACACTGGTCTTGGGGTGTAAAATGGTCTTGGTGTTGTGAAGACTGGTCTTGGGATGAAGGATGGTCTGGCTGGTATATACTCTGGGGCCTCGTTCGACTCATCCGAGTCAGGGGCGCGGTACAAAGGTCTTGGAGGGACGTATGACCTGACTTCGTGTGACTCTGGATAGCGAGCCTCTCCCTGGTAAGTCACCTCAGCCACGTAGCCTGAGTCACCGTCCACGTAGTAAGTCACAGTCTGTAGACGACCATCGGGGAGGTGCACGCTGTACGATCCCTTGGTGTCGTCGCCGTTGCGGCTCTCCTGGTGGCCGAAGTCGTTATCTAAGTCGTCTCTCACAGCGTAGCCGAAGTCGTACTTGACCTCTCTGGACCGAGGTGAATACTCAACTGAATCCTAAAAGAATACAATCCTGTTACCTATTTCACATCTTCATGGTTAACGAGCTAACTACTCATTCAGAGGAAGGTTAATGAAGACTCGATCCTCTGTCTACTAGCATCTAGACATTCACTATATATGTTCTCACTGATTTTTAAGACAAATTTTACTAAAGCACTCCAGGAAATGATCACAAAATGTCATAGAATTGTAATGACTAATCCATTCTCCCCCCCCCCCCAAATATTAAAATACGTAGAAAAATGGGGTTTTCGGATCAAGAATTACGTGATGGGTAATAAGAGTTACCTGAGTGGCAAAGAGAGAGTTACCTGATGGGCAAAGTGAGCTACCTGGTGTGCAAAGCGAGTTACCTGATGGGCGATGAGAGTTATCTGATGGGCAAAGAGTGTTACCTGAGTGGCAGAGAGAGTTGCCTGATGGTCAAAGAGAGTTACCTGACGAGCAAAGAGAGTTACCTGATGGGCAAAGAGAGAGAGACAGATACCTTATGGGCAAAGAGAGTTACCTGATGGGCAAAGAGAGTTACCTGATTGGCAAAAAGAGTTACCTGATGGGCAAAGAGAGTTACCTGATGGGCTCTGATGGTCAAAGAGAGAATTACCTGAGGGGCAGCATAGTCGTACAGGGGTCGTGTGTCTCCAGCCACGACCACCACCACCACACACAACACTACCACAAGCTGAAGGTGGAAAATTTATCATTATTAAGATTAAAAGGCTTTTGATCCAAGGAATTATACCTGCCTCCCTGTACCTGGAATTAACCCTGATTACCCCCCATCCCCCAGGTACAGTCTAACCCCTACGGATTTAAAGCTTTTCCAGCAATGAAACGAAAATAATACATCATCCTGGCAGTCTAAATAATACAGAGATATTTGACGAAGGCAGCAACAGCCTAATTGACCAGGGAATCAATGGGTAAATCTACACCTCCAGGTTTCTCTGGAGAAATGATCTCACCGTGACTGCCATTACGGTCTCTCAGAGATATGTAAGTCTGAGAGACTTCGTCAGTTCTTATATACATCACACTGCCTCGCCCAAGTCACGAATTTTTTTTTTGCACCTCGAGCCCAAAACAATTATTGTATAAGTTTTACTCACGAGACTTGAATAAACACACACTGTGGGGGATTTAAATTTCTTCCGTATCTTCTGATTTATTTTCCCATACATATCTGCTCGTGATTTATACGTGAAACCATCTTGTATATACACAAATACTAGCTTCTAAAATACACACTAATCTGTAATAATAATAATAATAATAATAATAATAATAATAATAATAATAATAATAATAATAATAATAATAATGATACTACTACTACTACTACTACTACTACTACTACTACTACTACTACTACTACTACTACTACTACTACTACTACTAATAATAATAATAATAATAATAATAATAATAATAATATAATAATACCATTATTTCTACCAGTACATGTACAAGGTATACAGACCATAGTTGACATCAGTGACATACTACTATATAGAAAGCCGCTTGTTATGTTAAGCAATTCACCCAGATTAGGTCAGTTTTGTCCCAGGATGCGACCCACACTTGTCCACTAACACCCAGGTACCTATTTTACTGATGGGTGAACATAGACAACCGGTGCATATGCACTTGTATCTGTATTTTTCCCCAAGAACAGAGATATACACCTGGAGATGTATATCTCTCGATCTACGAGTTAATGTATACATAGAGAGGTGTATCTCTCAGTGTATATACACTGAAGAGTGAATATCTGCTTGTGTAAATACACTGCAAGGTGTGTTTCTCCCAGTATAAATATACTAGCAGCTTTATATACACTGAGAGGTATATTTTCTCACAGTGTATATACAATGAGAGTGATTCTTGTATCCCTGTTTGCTAGTACAATTTGTAATTGCAATCTTAGTGACAACGGTGCAGTAGATTGGTTTTAAACCTGACAATTTAACAAGACTAACATCTAACAAGCTTTCAATCACTGATTGAACTTAAATAAAAATATATAGAATATTTGGTGACCAACATTGAGTATATGGGCGGGTCTGAGGTCAGTCGTAGGTAGGCGTGACAAGGTCACGGTGTGCGTGAGTTAGGCCATTCGTGGGTGGGGCTCAGGTCAGTTTTGAGTGTGGATTAGGTGACTATGGGGTAGTAATTAGGTAGTACATGTGCGGGAGAGTCACCTTGAGACTAAAGAAATGGTTTCTTGCATCCCTGAGGCTCATCTGTATGACTGGAAGAACGTTTCGAACCGGCTTGGACAATTTACAACACACTCATCAGTGATTTTGACCACTCTGAGGCTAAAGAAATATTCCATGACTTGCTTAAGTTTTTGAGGCTTAAAGAAAACTTCCTGACATCCCTGGTTTTTTTTTCAACCACCCTGAGGGTTGAAGAAATATATCCTGACATCTGTGTCTTCGAGTTCCACCTGTGTCACCCTTATCCTTGTTGTCTTAACTTAAACAGCTTGTCCCTATCAGCCCTTAGAAAGATGCAGTCAATATCCCCTTGTCCTTTTCTCTGCCAAGGTCGTCTGGGTCAGTGCCTTCATCCTCTCCTTACATTACAGTCCTCTCAAAGGTTGCAAACCTTTGAGAGGAATGCAATGTAAGGATCTCTTCACGTCTGTTTACGTGTTTGACCAAGTGTGGGCTCCATACTGGAGCTGCGCACTCAGTAATTGTGATGAATGGTTTGAAAAACCGACAAGTTGAAGATTGAACATTAAAATGGTATAAAATACCGACAGGTTGTTAGGTAAGACACATATGCAACAGTTAGGTATCTTTATTTCGAAACGTTTCGCCTACACAGTAGGCTTCTTCAGTCGAGTACAGAAAAGTTGATAGAAGCAGAAGAGACTTGAAGACGATGTAATCAGTCCATCACCCTTAAAGTTTTGAGGTGGTTAGTCCCTCAGTCTGGAGAAGAGCATTGTTCCATAGTTCCATTGTTCCATTGTTTCATACTATGGAACAATGCTCTTCTCCAGACTGAGGGACTGACCACCTCAAAACTTTATGGGTGATGGACTGATTACATCGTCTTCAAGTATCTTCTGCTTCTATCAACTTTTCTGTACTCGACTGAAGAAGCCTACTGTGTAGGCGAAACGTTTCGAAATAAAGATACCTAACTGTTACATATGTGTCTTACCTAACAAGTTGAAGATTGAGACACTTATGCAACATATGGGAATCTTTATTCAGGAAACGTTTCGCCACACTGATGGACTGATGAAGCCACTGTGTGGTGAAACGTTTCCTGAATAAAGATTCCCATATGTTGCATAAGTGTCTCAATCTTCAACTCAGTCGTACACAAGGCTTTGAAAGATTCTTAACTCGAGTTCCTGAATACAATTCTGAGGTTTGTTAATCTTGCAAATGTAACTGACGTTAAATGGTTTATTTTTATTTTTAACTTTACATACTTGGTGTTGAATTCAACCCCAGTGGGGGGGCCTACATTTTTTTGGGGGGCCCTGAAGCTTGAAACTTTGTTGGGGGCCCCTCACAACCAGCAACAGCTAGGCCTATATCATACGTTAATAACCTTCTCATTTTCATTTTAACTACTGTTTTTTGCTAAATTACATTATATTATTAACATTATTATTTTTTAAAGAACCAATCTCAAACAGTGGACTCAAAATTTTTAATCAATATGGACTAAAGTGGCTTCTGGGGCCCCTCTGGGATTAGGGGCCCTCTATATTAACCTTCATTTGTTTCATAATATATCCTGAGTCCCCATCTGATATTTACAGCATTTCTTCACCCATGTTGTACTCTGTGTTGAGTTTTTAATTTTAGTGAACCTCGGTTTAACTTCATCTGGGTCAGAATGTTGAGGCTTCCAGGGAATTTCTTATTTTCCTGTCATGTTTGTATTCTTCTCATTATTTTTACATCACCAGCGACACACAAGACTTGATCTCTTCTGGCAGGTCACTGGAACATACACAAATAACCAGCACATAGAAGAGAGACGAACTTTGGCGACATTTCGGTCGATTTGGAAAGAAATGCTCATGCATGCTAGCGGCTTTCCTTGTACTTGATCGTCATAAACGTCTTCTATGTGCGGGTTATTTGTATAATGTGCCTTTTTGTTGTTTACTGAGGTATATTAGTAGCAGTAGCGGTGTGGGTGCGTCTGACAAGCACTCTCTCTCCTCCCCAGCATCCCCTAATGGAGTTAAGATCGTCTCTCAGAGGCAGCTCAGCATCCAGGCGTCCTCGACACACTGCCTGGATTACTATCCATCAACACGGCGCGTGCTTCCACCCACGCCCAACCACGTACACACACGATCACACACGCCCATCCACGCCCTTCCACTTACACACACACACACACACACACACACACACACACATCAAATTGACTAAACTACGATGTTTGACTATATCTCTAATTCAAAATCCAAGAACTGAAGATGTCAAAATTATTTCTGGTGTTATTTACAAACCAACTCATAGTTATATATTTTTTGTACTTGTGTCCCTCAAGGGATTTCACTTATTACTTGAGAATGCCTCAGCCGATAGGCTTCAAATTTCCCACGATCTTGTATTGTAACTAGAGAAAATATCGTGTAATTTGTAGCATGTTTTTTTTGGCGCCCGGATAATTTTACATAAATCATTCCCGGGTTAGTTTTCCTGGGATAACTTGAGAATGCCTCTTCTGATTGGCTTCAAACTTTCAACACCCGTGTATTCTACTTAGAAGAAGGCTGAGAGTGTTAATGAAGTGTTTGTATGCAAATCTGGTAATTTTATATTGACGAGAACTTGCCTAGTATTGGCCAGTAGGCCTTGTGCAGTGTTCCTCTTTTCTTATGATCTAATGACTTGGTATTTACGCCTTTGAAGTACGTTTACTGGCCCATACTAAGCAGGTCCTTCTCAAACCCAAACCCTGAAGGAGGGGTGTTAATGTTGCAGTTTTATAATTGCAGTATAAACAAACCTCTGGTAAGACAGTGATTGTGTGAATGATGGTGAAAGTTTTTCTTTTTCGGGTCACCCTGCCTTGGTGGGAAACTGCCTGTGTGTTAATAAATAAATGAATAATTTGCCCTAACACATCGGCCGATTCCCACCAAGGCAGGGTGGCCCGAAAAGGAAAAACTTTCACCATCATTCACTCCATCACTGTCTTGCCAGCAGTAACAGCCTGGTTGATCAGGCTCTGATCCACCAGGAGGCCTGGTCACAGACCGGGCCGCGGGGGCGTTGACCCCCGGAACTCTCTCCAGGTAAACTCCAGGGGTGCTTTACGCTACAGTTTTTTAAACTGCAACATTAACACCCCTCCTTCAGAGTGCAGGCACTGTACTTCCCATCTCCAGGACTCAAGTCCGACCTGCCGGTTTCCCTGAATCCCTTCATAAATGTTACTTTGCTCACACTCCAACAGCACGTCAAGTATTAACAACCATTTGTCTCCATTCACTCCTATCAAACACGCTCACGCATGCTTGCTGGAAGTCCAAGCCCCTCGCACACAAAAACCTAATTACCCCCTACTAGGCCTACCCCTACCTCGACTTCCCTCCACTACAGATTTATACACTCTCGAGGTCATTCTGTTTTGTTCCATCCTGGACTGGATGACTGTGAGTGAGTTCACGATTTGTGAGTAGAAATTTGCTAAGTTCCTATTAGATAATAAATTGGAAATCGCATAATTCCGTGCAATAACCAGAGAATTCCTCTGCTGATTGACTTCATAGTTTAGGAAGTGTAGGTTTTAATGTATTGTGGGTGAGTTGTAAATTGTTCCAGCCAAGGTATTGTTGGTAAGTTATAAATTGTTCCAGCCAGGGTATTGTGGGAAAGCTGTAAATTGTTCCAGCCAGGGTATTGTAGGTAAATTGTAAATTGTTCCAGCCAGGGTATTGTAGGTAAGTTGTAAATTGTCCCAGCCACATTTTTATGAAGTTTGTTCTTCATAATAAATACTTACAATTAAGTATTTATAAGTATATATATTTAAGTATTTATTAAAATATATATTTAAGAATACAAGTATTTTTACATATATATTCAAGTGTTGGTCGTGGTAAAAACACCTTGTGTTGACAGACTCTCCTGATTGTTCATCATAAAGTGTTGTGCCTCTATAATAATAATAATATAAATAATAATAATAATAATAATAATAATAATAATAATAATAATAATAATAATAATAATAATAATAATAATAATAATAATAATAATAATAATAATAATAATAATAATTATTATTATTATTATTATTATTATTATTATTATTGTAACAATAACAATTATAATAATAATAATAATAATAATAATAATAATAATAATAATAATAATAATAATAATAATAATAATAATAATAATAACATAATAACAATAACTTCTGCCTGCTAATCACCAGCAGTACTGGGAATGTTAACACGTCTGTCTCGCTCTTAGCAAACAGAGGATCGAGCCTCCACTACTCCTTGAGCTGAATGACACACACGGGTTTAGAGCTTCGTATTAACTGAAAAAAAAAATCGAGACGGGCACATAACTATAGAGAGCTTGAAAGAAGGAATGAATTCATTAAGTGATAACTAGTTGTAGGAGCATTGAAATCCCCAATAAACTCTGTGGATTATATCCCATTTGCCTCACTTTTTTCAGTCTTGTTCTCTAAACTACGTACTTGCGTCAGAAAAATTATGATTCAATCATTTCCCACATAAATCAGCTCAGGTGACCTTTAGCTCATTAGAACAGTTGTACGTGTATGGTATACAATACCAAATAAATGAGGATTAAGTCACATGTGCTACATCTGGGTATCTTGTAGAAGTTTTGCCATCCAGTGGCTTTATCGATACAAATTCATGGACATAATGGGAAGATTGTAGGACTATATGCAAATGACGAGGTAATCAGTCCCTCAGCCTCGGAGTTGGTGAAGATCACCGTAGTCATGATTAAGAACAGTGTTCGGGTCACAGACACACCAGGAATCCATCCTCGGTAGGGTCAAACTAACGTCCTAGTCTCCTCACACAAGGAATCCATCCTCGGTAGGGCAAAACTAACGTCCTAGTCTCCTCACACAAGGAATCCATCCTCGGTAGGGTCAAACTAACGCCCTAGTCTCCTCACACCAGGAATCCATCCTCGGTAGGGTCAAACTAACGTCCTAGTCTCCTCACATCAGGAATCCATCCTCGGTAGGGTCAAACTAACGCCCTAGTCTCCTCACACCAGGAATCCATCCTCGGTAGGGTCAAACTAACGTCCTAGTCTCCTCACATCAGGAATCCATCCTCGGTAGGGTCAAACTAACGCCCTAGTCTCCTCACACCAGGAATCCATCCTCGGTAGGGTCAAACTAACGTCCTAGTCTTCTCACACCAGGAATCCATCCTCGGTAGGGTCAAACTAACGTCCTAGCCTCCTCACACTTGCTACCCCTATTAACTTCCTAGCAAATACAAAATAAAACAATTAGAGATGCATCGGATGTGAAAATTTAGATATCCGCAGATGCGGATGTGTATGAGGTTGTCTTACTTATTTTGCGGATGCAGATGCATATGCAGATATCTGTTTACAGTAAAATGCTGATGTGGATGCAGATGCGGATGCAAGAAAGTGTGCGGATGTGCTGCGGATGCGGATGCGGGTATTCGGTACATCTCTGCAGTAGATCTTAGAGCTGAGGTTTTGAAACTGGCTGTGGTAGGATCACAGCTTGCAACCTGTAAATTCCTGCGCAAAATAGCAGCGGCCACATTCCACAGGAACATGATGTGAGGAATTGACAAATAATTAACTACATTTTGTGCATAAGAGAAGAAACCTCGTGACGACGTTTTGGTCCGTCCTCGGCCAGAGTAAAGTTGTGCCTTGGCAATGGTCCAGGACGAACCGAAACGTCGTCATATGGTCTGTAATGAGCGAGTTTTTTTGTTGTATTGTTCCAGCAAAGGTATTGTAAGTTGTGAATTGTCCCAGCCAGAATATTGTGGGTAAGTTGTGAATTGTTCCAGCTATTGTATCGTGGAGCAAGTTGTGAATTGTTCCAGCCAGGGTATTGTGAATACTCTTCTTCTTCTACTAAACACACTAGCGTGACAATAAATGAGATACTAAGTAATTTAAAAGATTTAAATTAGAAAACTAAGATGAGAAACATTCTCAAGAAATCACGAACAGATATCTTACAAAATCTTCAAATCCAGTTTTCCAGGTGACCAGTGGAATCGTGGTCATAATGTAGTCGTATGGATTAGTTAATTGCTTACTTATGGGTTAGTTGGTTGTTTGATTGTGCGTTAGTTAACTTTGTCGTGCCGAATAGGTAAAATTGGTCAATTAGCAAGAACTCATTTAAAATTAAATCCTTTCTAAAAATTTCTCTTATATGTTTAATGATATATATTTTTCGTTTATGTTAATGTAAAAATTAATAATTTTGTACCAAAAGAACCTTAGAAAACTTACCTGACCTTATTATAACAAGCGCACTTAAATTTAGCCTAATCCAACTATATATATTTTTAGAAAAGTTTACAATAATTTAATAATAAAAAAAATGAAACACATTTTTTTTTCGTTAGGTTCAGAATGATTTTGGCGACATTATTGCATACACAAATTTTTGTTTGCTTTATTCGGCAAGAAGAGCTTTGCTATTTAAGCCAAAATCGCAAGTTTTACCTATTCGGCACGACATATATATTAGTACTGATGCTGGTGTCTTTATTACATTGAAGGTCCGTTTAATATCTTGAGGGATCAAAAGAAAGGCTCCGGTTATTGAATTTGATTTAATTGCACAATCAAATTCTAAATTAAAATAAATAATTGCATATATACATTGGTCAATGGATATTAAAGTAGAATAGATGCTAATCAGTGGGTCTGGGAGACTGTATAGTACGATCTCTTAAGAGATGCTCTTAATTGTATGTTGGTCTTAGGGATGGTTTTATTCGTATGTTGGTCTGAGAGATGGTCTTATCCCTATGTTGGTTTGAGAGATGGTTTTATCCCTATGTTGGTCTGAGAAAGTCTTATCCCTATGTTGGTCTGAGAGATGGCTTTATCCCTATGTTGGTCTGAGAAAGTCTTATCCCTATGTTGGTCTGAGAGATGGCTTTATCCCTATGTTGGTCTGAGAAAGTCTTATCCCTATGTTGGTCTGAGAGATGGTCTTATCCATATGTTGGTCTTGGAGGGGCGTAAGACCTGACTTCATCAGAGTCAGGGTAGCGAGCTTCTCCCTGGTACTGGACGTCAGCGAGGTAGCCTGAGTCACCGTCCACGTAGTAAGTCACAGTCTGCAGACGGCCATCGGGGAGCTGTACGCTGTACGACCCCTTGGTGTTGTCGTTGTCGCGGCTCTCCTGGTGACCGAACTCGTTGCCTGAGGGGTCGTGATCGACAGCCCAGTTGAAGTTGTACTGAACTGGACCGCTTTCCTCAGAAGAAAACTGTAGGAAGTTCCAAAGTTAAGTGTCGTGACTCTATCTACTGAGGGACAGCTTAATAGTTCAAACAAGTGACTCTTGAATTAATCGTAAACAAATGATTCTTGAAACCCACATCAACAACTGACTCTTTGAACTTAATTTAAGGACTATTAATCAAAAGTTTACCTTGCAACAATGCAGAACTTTGACAAGGCATGCAACAATCAGCTACTTTTGTTAAAGACACGTTTCGCTCAATACAGTCTTGGTCATCTGTGTTGAATAATGATAGTAATTCATGTTAAGTGCTAAACCCATGTAAATAATTCAACGCAAGACGTGGTGGAAGCTTGATTCTCCGTCTGTTGAGAGCGAGACATGTTTCCTATTTGTACTCTATGTACAGTGTGTCAGTATATAACACAAATCAACAAGTCTCAGGACTCAGTATTGACTTCTTCTTACCTGAGGAGGTCCGTAGAAGGTCGGGCGCTTGTCTCCAGCGACCACACCAGCCACACACAACACAAGCAGAATCTACAGACCAGATTAACACAGTAATATCATTAGGACGAACAAGTTAATTGTGTTTGATTATCATTATTATTATTATTATTATTATTATTATTATTATTATTATTATTATTATTATTATTATTATTATTATTATTATTATTATTATTATTATTATTATTATATACGTATAGGAGAGTACGGGAGGGTAGCTCTCTGAGTTGGGCTTAAGATTGACATGGTAAAAGCAGGTGGAGATATAGTTTTGGAGAGGATGGTGTATATGTTTAATATTTGCATGAAGGAAAAAGCACCTAAGTATTGACAAAGAGCGAACATAGGTCCTTTGTGTTACGGAAATGGAGACGAGAGAGAGAGAGAGAGAGAGAGAGAGAGAGAGAGAGAGAGAGAGAGAGAGAGTGTGTGTGTGTGTGTGTGTGTAAAATTTATAGGGGAATAAATGTGTTGAATATTACAGGTAAAATATACGGAAGAATTATCGCTGGAAAAACAATTAAGCGAAAGACAGAAAGTAGGATTATAGAGGAACACTGATGATTTACATTGTGTGTTTATATTGGAGTGTTTACATTGCCTTATGTACCTGAACAATACTTAAATCAAGGTTAAGAACTGTTTGTCGCTTTTATGGATTTAGAAAAATCAAGTGTGTGGGTAGATAGGGAAGGAGGAGTAGGGGAGGTCTTCCCAGGGAGGATAGGAGGGAGGGGTTGAAGATTTTGAGTTCTAGGGGCTTGAGCATCCAGCAGGCTTGTGTGAGTAAGTTAGATTGGAGTGGAGACAAGTGGTTTTTATGGCTTGATGTACTGTTGGAGTGTAAGGAAGATAACATTTAAGAAGGAATCCAGGGAAATCAGTCAGCCGGAGTTGAGTCCTAGAGATGGGAAATACAGTGCCTGGCTCTGAAAGAGGGGTTGAGGATATTGCAGTTTAGAGGTTCATTTGCACTATGATGTCTGCACATGCCTGTTATGTCCTTATGAATAACAAGGGCTAGGTACTAGAGGAACCTACTTAATATAGGCCAGTAAGTCTACAACAGTGGTAAGATATCATAAGATTTGTTTGGATTATTAACCCGGGGTAGGGAGGGTTAGCCACCCAGGATAACCCAAGAAAGTCAGTGCGTCATCAAGGACTGTCTGTCTTATTTCTATTATAGTCCTCAGTAATGTCCCCCAGGATGCCACCCACACCTATGTCCTGTAGCATAGAAAACCCTCTTACGAGCATACCTTGGAGTCCATGTTATTGCCTTGACTGGGAAGACTTCACTGATGGCTGCTGGTAGTCTCTTGTATTTATACAGTATCTGGAGGGAAGCAGTAGGACGGGTTTTTATGTCATTCTGAGAGGAAGCAGAACAAACGTGACACCCAGGGCGAGGTTTTCTTTTATCAGTGAATTGAGTCACTATATGATCACTGCCTCAGATGAAACACATATAATTTTATATTGTTCTCAACTATATATATATATATATATATAAATATATATATATATATATATATAAATATATATATATATATATATATATATACATATATATATATATATATATATATATATATTTTTTTTTTATTATCACACCGGCCGATTCCCACCAAGGCAGGGTGGCCCGAAAAAGAAAAACTTTCACCATCATTCACTCCATCACTGTCTTGCCAGAAGGGTGCTTTACACTACAGTTTTTAAACTGCAACATTAACACCCCTCCTTCAGAGTGCAGGCACTGTACTTCCCATCTCCAGGACTCAAGTCCGGCCTGCCGGTTTCCCTGAATCCCTTCATAAATGTTACTTTGCTCACACTCCAACAGCACGTCAAGTATTAAAAACCATTTGTCTCCATTCACTCCTATCAAACACGCTCACGCATGCCTGCTGGAAGTCCAAGCCCCTCGCACACAAAACCTCCTTTACCCCCTCCCTCCAACCCTTCCTAGGCCGACCCCTACCCCGCCTTCCTTCCACTACAGACTGATACACTCTTGAAGTCATTCTGTTTCGCTCCATTCTCTCTACATGTCCGAACCACCTCAACAACCCTTCCTCAGCCCTCTGGACAACAGTTTTGGTAATCCCGCACCTCCTCCTAACTTCCAAACTACGAATTCTCTGCATTATATTCACACCACACATTGCCCTCAGACATGACATCTCCACTGCCTCCAGCCTTCTCCTCGCTGCAACATTCATCACCCACGCTTCACACCCATATAAGAGCGTTGGTAAAACTATACTCTCATACATTCCCCTCTTTGCCTCCAAGGACAAAGTTCTTGTCTCCACAGACTCCTAAGTGCACCACTCACTCTTTTTCCCTCATCAATTCTATGATTCACCTCATCTTTCATAGACCCATCCGTATATATATATATATATATATATATATATATATATATATATATATATATATATATATATATATATATATATATATACATACATATATATATATATATATATATATATATATATATATATATATATATATATATATATATATATATATATATATATATATATATATATATATATATATATATATATATATATATATATAAGTGAACAGTATTTAGATAAGGCTAAAGAGGTCTTTGTGGCATTTATGGATTTGGAAAAGGCGTATGACAGGGTGGATAGGGGGGCAATGTGGCAGATGTTGCAGGTGTATGGTATAGGAGGTAGGTTACTGAAAGCAGTGAAGAGTTTTTACGAGGATAGTGAGGCTCAAGTTAGAGTATGTAGGAAAGAGGGAAATTATTTCCCAGTAAAAGTAGGCCTTAGACAAGGATGTGTGATGTCACCGTGGTTGTTTAATATATTTATAGATGGGGTTGTAAGAGAAGTAAATGCGAGGGTCTTGACAAGAGGCGTGGAGTTAAAAGATAAAGAATCACACATAAAGTGGGAGTTGTCACAGCTGCTCTTTGCTGATGACACTGTGCTCTTGGGAGATTCTGAAGAGAAGTTGCAGAGATTGGTGGATGAATTTGGTAGGGTGTGTAAAAGAAGAAAATTAAAAGTGAATACAGGAAAGAGTAAGGTTATGAGGATAACAAAAATATTAGGTGATGAAAGATTGGATATCAGATTGGAGGGAGAGAGTATGGAGGAGGTGAATGTATTCAGATATTTGGGAGTGGACGTGTCAGCGGATGGGTCTATGAAGGATGAGGTGAATCATAGAATTGATGAGGGGAAAAGGGTGAGTGGTGCACTTAGGAGTCTATGGAGACAAAGAACTTTGTCCTTGGAGGCAAAGAGGGGAATGTATGAGAGTATAGTTTTACCAACACTCTTATATGGGTGTGAAGCATGGGTGATGAATGTTGCAGCGAGGAGAAGGCTGGAGGCAGTGGAGATGTCATGTCTGAGGGCAATGTGTGGTGTGAATATAATGCAGAGAATTCGTAGTTTGGAAGTTAGGAGGAGGTGCGGGATTACCAAAACTGTTGTCCAGAGGGCTGAGGAAGGGTTGTTGAGGTGGTTCGGACATGTAGAGAGAATGGAGCGAAACAGAATGACTTCAAGAGTGTATCAGTCTGTAGTGGAAGGAAGGCGGGGTAGGGGTCGGCCTAGGAAAGGTTGGAGGGAGGGGGTAAAGGAGGTTTTGTGTGCGAGGGGCTTGGACTTCCAGCAGGCGTGCGTGAGCGTGTTTGATAGGAGTGAATGGAGACGAATGGTTTTTAATACTTGACGTGCTGTTGGAGTGTGAGCAAAGTAACATTTATGAAGGGGTTCAGGGAAACCGGCAGGCCGGACTTGAGTCCTGGAGATGGGAAGTACAGTGCCTGCACTCTGAAGGAGGGGTGTTAATGTTGCAGTTTAAAAACTGTAGTGTAAAGCACCCTTCTGGCAAGACAGTGATGGAGTGAATGATGGTGAAAGTTTTTCTTTTTCGGGCCACCCTGCCTTGGTGGGAATCGGCCAGTGTGATAATAAAAAAATATATATATATATATATATATATATATATATATATATATATATATATATATATATATATATATATATATATATATATTTATATATGTATGTATATATATATATATATATATATATATATATATATATATATATATATATATATATATATACATATATATATATATATATATATATATATATATATATATATATATATATATATATATATATAAGTATATATATATATATATATATATATATATATATATATATATATATATATATATATATATATATATATATATATATATATATTGATATTGCATTTACTACATTTCTCTGTATTGTTTATTATATGTTAGGGTTAATCTGACCCCCGCCCACCTACGATGATGTCTTCAACTGCTATACCTCTCCTCTCGTTACGGTCCATTAATCTCCACATGCCTCTGTGTGAGACTGACAAAGTCTGCTGCGCAGGCGAAACGTTTCCCCAGTAAAGATACCCACATTTTGCTCATCCCCTCCTCTATAACACTATTTTTAAATGGAGATGCATAACGAATTTTAACAAAAAAAATATACATTTAGTGATAATCTTGTTTCAGTTTCGCTTCTTTGCACATAAAAAAATATTGCTTGTAAATTTACGAATATTGTTACGTATTATATAAAAGATATGCGTCGTGAAGTTCTACACATCGACATTATCTTCTGTTTGCCTTTTTCTTAAAATTGAAACGTCTCAAACAACGCCTTATAAAGCGGAGTGAATCTAGTTCTTGTAAACGGGTTTGATAACTATATTAGTGGCATCTTCGTGACGAGGCGCTGGACCCTCGTCAGTTTGTCTGTGGAAGACCAGGCTGTTAGACTCACTGTCTGTTAGAAACTAAATGCCTTTCTTAGGCCCAAACAAATTAATTCTGGCTTTTTTTTGCCTCAGTAGGCCTACGCAGCCTCCTTAATTTCCTGGTGATTTTTTCTTATTAACTTTCATTAGGCCTATGGAGGGGGTAAAATAATTGGCCTACTCATTTTTTTATCTATTTTGTCCAGCGAGGGAGTCTTGGTGTTCCAAAAGGGTTCTTGATTCAAGTCCTTGGAGCAATCCTTCTCTTCCTCAAAACAGACTTGGGAATTTAATATTCTTGACAAGTTAAAATCATAATAACATTCTTGGCATACACAAATTTGTACTTAACAACTTTAAAGAACGTTAAAGTTTATTTAGGTACAGGTTCACATAGGTACAATTATCATAGTCACATGTAGAACAACCACTGTTGAAAAATTGTGAAATTCCAAGCGCTTTCGGCATTTCTCACATTATCAAGGACCAGTTCTTTGGTAGTGTGAGAAGTTATGAAATCGCTTGTTATTTAATGATTTTTTTCGTAGTGGTTGTGTTGCATATTGTGATATCACCTGTTTACTGTGATCTTATTGCAACACGTAGTAACATGTGTGTATATTTACAAAGGTAACCCCACTGAAAGTCAAAGTGACTTATTTTAATTGGAATCCTTGTGATTCTACTGAAGACGATCTTACCAATAGTAATATTATAATAGTAATAATAATGATGATGATAATAATAATAATAATAATAATAATAATAATAATAATACAAATACTACTAATACTACTACCACTACTACTACTAATAAGGATAATAATAACAATAATAATAATAGCAATAATTAATAAAAATATAATAATAATAATAATACAAATAATAATAATAACAATAATAATAATAATAATAATAATAATAATAATAATAATAATAATAATAATAATAATAATAATAACAATAACATTAATAATAATAATAATAATAATAATAATAATCATCATCATCATAATAATAATAATAATAATAATAATAATAATAATAATAACAATAACATTAATAATAATAATAATAATAATAATAATAATAATAATAATAATAATAACATTAATAATAACAATAATAATAATAATAATAATAATAATAATAATAATAATAATAATAATAATAATAACATTAATAATAATAATAATAATAATAATAATAATAATAATAATAATAATAATAATAATAACAATAATAATAATAATAATAACATTAATAATAACAATAATAATAATAATAATAATAATAATAATAATAATAATAATAATAATAATAATAATAATAATAACATTAATAATAACAATAATAATAATAATAATATTAATAATAATAATAATAATAATAACAATAACATTAATAATAATAATAATAATAATAATAATAATAATAATAATAATAATAATAATAATAATAATATTAATAATAATAATAATAATAATAATAATAATAATAATAATAATAATAATAATAATAATAATAATAATAATAATAATAATAATAACAACAACAACAATAATAATAATAATAATAATAATAATAATAATAATAATAATAATAATAATAATAATAATAATAATATTAATAATAATAATAATAATAATAATAATAATAATAATAATAATAATAATAATAATAATAACAATAATAATAATAATAATAATAATAATAATAATAATAATAATAACAATAATAATAATAATAATAATAATAATAATAATAATAATAATAATAATAATAACAATAATAATAATAATAATAATAATAATAATATCTTTATTTCTACAAGTACATGTACAAGGCAACAGATATAAAGGGAGAGACCAATATAACATTTGTCTACGTAATATAGAAAATCTCCAGAGCACAGATATTCTCCAGAGAGAAAATAGATCCATGTGCAACATCTGGGTATCTTTATTGTAGACGTTTCGCCATCCAGTGGCTTTATCAATACAAATTCCAGGACATAACTTGAAGACAGTAGAACTATGTACAGAAGATGAGGTAATCAGTCCCTCAACCTTGGAGTAGGTGCGAAGAGCACCGTAGTCGTGGAGAGGGCGAAACGTCTACAATAAAATTAGCCAGATGTTGTACATGTGTCTTAATTTCAACTTGTCGGTATTATATACCATTCTTGCACAACATAGATCAAGTGAAAACTATCCCGAATAGAGAAGAAAGAATTTACAAAAGTATCGCAAGTGGAGAGAGTCGCTTTATGGATCAGTGTGTTCGTGCTACTTAACAACGCAAGGGAGGAGCACTGCAGGAGGCCTACTGGTTTATTCTAGGCAGGTCCTTCTCAAACCCAAACCCTTTAAAAATAAGAATTATTGTAACCTTAATTTTTAAAGGGGTGGAGTGGTATGCCAGTGGAAGGCCTTGGTCAGATGACCAAAAGCTCTATCTATAATAAAGTTGGTAGAATTACCGACAATATGTAAAGTAAAAGGGTTCCGCAGACGCAAGTGCCTCGAATCAGCACTGATCGCTGTTTCGAATACAATTAAACAAAACAAAGGCAGCTTCACCATCTCTGAAGTCTTAGCAAGAATCCTCCTGAAAACAGTAAACCCTGCCATCACATAGTCTCTCCTGTTATACTACACAAAGCACAGAGAGTGAACACTGAAACAAGCTGCCTCATTCCAGTCTATATTTGTCCAACCTATTTTTATGTTACCCAAGTAATAGCTTTTATATCCTTTTACTCATGTACGAATTAATTGCTCTACCATATTGTATTACTTTTGTCACTACCACTACTACTACTACTACTACTACTACTACTACCACTAGTGAACATCGAAATGTTACCTCACTAGTATTGCACCTCACTCTGAGCCTTTATATACCCTCTGTGTCCATGTATTGTTTGTAATGGCTTGATAAAGCTCCTGGAGAGCGAAACGTTGCCACAATAAATGTCACATTAGTTGCACTTGTGTCCTTTTACTTTACATATTGTCGGTAATTCTACCAACTTTATTACACTAATAAGGTCGTTACGGAGACTAATAAGGTGGTTAAAAGTCTAATAAGGCCGTTATAAATAATAATAAGGTCGTTACAGAGACTAATAAGGTCGTTAAAAGTCTAATAAGGTCGTTACAAATACTAATAAGGTCGTTACAGAGACTAATAAGGTCGTTAAAAGTCTAATAAGGTCGTTACAAATACTAATAAGGTCGTTACAGATACTAATAAGGTCGCTAAAGGCCTAATAAGGTTGTTACAGAGACTAATAAGGTCGTTAAAAGTTTAATAAAGTCGTTACAAATACTAATAAGGTCGTTACAGATACTAATAAGGTCGTTAAAAGCCTAATAAGGTCGTTACAAATACTAATAAGGTCGTTAAAAGCCTAATAAGGTTGTTACAGAGACTAATAAGGTCGTTACATATACTAATAAGGTCGTTAAAAGCCTAATAAGGTTGTTACAGAGACTAATAAGGTCGTTACATATACTAATAAGGTCGTTAAAAGCCTAATAAGGTTGTTACAGAGACTAATAAGGTCGTTACAGATACTAATAAGGTCGTTAAAAGCCTAATAAGGTCGTTACAAATACTAATAAGGTCGTTACAGATACTAATAAGGTCGTTAAAAGCCTAATAAGGTTGTTACAGAGACTAATAAGGTATTATACGTATATATTATACGTACATTTTATACGTATATATTATACGTACATTTTATACGTATATATTATACGTATATATTTCTTCTTATAGTAGAAATCGTAGAATAAATGGTTATGAAGGAACTCAAACAAATTAATATGAAAATAATGCATTTATTAGATACATAAATAATTGCGATTGCTATAATAATAATAAAGATAATAATAATACTAATATTATTATTAGTATTAGTATTAGTAGTAAGTTTTGTTCAGCTTTTGGCCAAGCATTGCAAGTTTCAAGATTTTAATAGACTGTGTATCGAGTCCACACATCTATTTCCACAGAAACATGGTCCTAGAAGTGTATTGGTCTTGGAGCTGGTCTCTGTATGTTGGTCTGAGAGATGGCCATAGCCATACATTGGTCAGGGAGATGGTCTTATCCATATGTTGATCTGAGAGATGGTCTTATCCATATGTTGGTCTTGGAGGGACGTAAGACCTGACTTCATCAGAGTCAGGGTAGCGAGCTTCTCCCTGGTACTGGACGTCAGCCACGTAGCCTGAGTCACCGTCCACGTAGTAAGTCACAGTCTGGAGACGACCATCGGGGAGCTGTACGCTGTACGACCCCTTGGTGTTGTCGTTGTCGCGGCTCTCCTGGTGACCGAACTCGTTGCCTGAGGGGTCGTCATCGACAGCCCAGTTGAAGTTGTACTGAGCTGGACCAGATTCCTCTGAAGAATGCTGAAAAATAAAAAAAATAAGTAAGAATGTCTTAAATAATTCTTCTTTCATCGATAGAATGATAAACACTCTTATATCTATAATGAAATCTATTGTTTTGGTAACGAAAAATCTTTATAAACAAAATCTCTCCGTGCCCAGGTTGACACTCACTAGCACCAAGGTGCCCATTTACTGCTAGGTGAGCAGGGAAACCAGATTTTACATCTTGCACTCGTGAGACTAAAACCCACAACAGACGACTTACACCCAGGTACCTTCTTACTACTAAGAAAACATGGGCAGCAACAGTAAGAAGATTTGCTCATACGTCTTACTTTCGTTACAGTAAAGGCACGAAATCCAGGAACCTTATTATTGGTAGGAAAACATGGGCAGCAACAGTGGGAGGCTTGTTCTTACGTCTCAACATAAATGGGAATCGGTTCAGCGTCTCTGCGAACCTAACTTTCCACCAGTAATCTACGGTTCCCTTAATTTATAAACTATAAAATAACATATAACACTGAGATTTTAGCTGAAGACTTGAACCAGTCTGGTTTCCCATCTAGATCAGAACATTTCACATATTTTTTTTCTAGCTTACGATAATTTATATATTACCTGAGGTGGGCCATAGGAGAAGGATGGTCGCTTGTCAGCAGAAGCGACAGCAACAAGACCCAGCAGCAACAGAATCTAGAAATTACAAAAGATCTTATTATTAATTTTCACAGGACCTTAGCACGTGTAACAACTAATTCATAGTCTGAAGACGGAATAGACGTTCTGGAAATCTTGGATCATTATGGCAGTTTCTTAATTGTCTTGACAGACCAAAACGTTGTTTTGATCAATACGAATTTTATGGGATTGTGGTGAATTGTTTCAGTCACTGGATTGTGGCTTAGTTGTGAAATCTTGCAGCCACGGAGTTGTTAGTTGGGGACTGTCGCAGCGAGGGTATTGTGGATTAGTTGTGAGTTGTTCCAGTAGCGGTCTCATGAGTTAGTTGTGAATCGTTCTAGCCAGGGTATTGTGCCTTATTCAACATTAACACAATAAATTTAATAAATTAAATTTATGTCAAACTCACATGCATCATTCAATACAAAGACTGATAGAACATCAACCCTCATTGTCTGACATGGAAGCACAAGCTAACATTCCGTGGCTACTGCTCCATTAAACAAAATTCAAGACATCAGCTACCTTGGAGTTCATTGTGTTGTGTCTGGAGGAAACTCTTGACTGTGAGACAGCTACAGCCTCGGCACCTTATATCCCATCCCGTGTAAGGCAGAAAGTCAAGTTTTTGCAGCACGCATGCAAGGAAGCAGTCGAAATCAAGGTATGTGGAACGAGATATTGCGTTTGTTGCTTGGAGCATAGGCGTTGTGGGGCGAGGCTCTGCGTTACGATACACAACCTTGATCTAATGAATTGTGGGTTTAAAAAACTATGGACTACAAAGTGGTTATTAACTCTGCATGACGTCTCTAGTCAACGAATCGATTTGCAAGTTTTAAGGCTGTGGATTACGATCATAAAGGGCGCACCTCACCTGTACACCGCCAGTCAAGAATACTTTAATCCCTAAAATAGTGATTAAGGTAAACTCTCAATACGTAAACTCGGAGACACATGCACCTCGTAAACTTCATTAACAGGTCGACATATACAGACTAACTTCATTCTTCAGGTTTCTGTCTCCGTGTGGTTACTACTACTACTACTTACAACTACTACTATTACTACTCTCATCACTACTACTACTACTATTACTACTGCAACTACTACTACTACTACTCTCATCACTACTACTACTACTTACTACAACTACTATTACTACTTTCATCACTACTACTACTGCTATCATCACTACTACTACTATTACTACTACTACTACTAGTACTATCACTACTACTATTACTACTACTATCATCAATAGTACTAATACTACTACTATCATCACTAGTACTGCTACTTCTATCATCAATACTACTACTACTACTACTACTACTAATAATAATAATAATAATAATAATAACAATAATCGACAATAAAGTACCATAGTAAAGTGTAGTAAAATACCTGGTGAGAGGATAAGAAAACCTTGTAAATGGTCACGAAGCAAATTCAAATGTATTATTATTATAATAATAATAATTATTATTATTATTATTTTTATTATTATTTTATTATTATTATTATTATTATTATTATTATTATTATTATTATTATTATTATTATTATTATTATTATTATTATTGGTATAAACCTTGGTAATAAATACCCAGAAATTGGTTTAGAAAAACACGTAAGTAAACTCTAGGACATATTTATTTGAAAACGTTTCGGTCCTGGGTCCTTGACATACATTATTTATTATACATTTATTATACACCTTTTCCAAGTGGTGGCCCGGCCTTGGCTCCCTCTCTAGGGAATGTCTGAGACCTAAGTCTCCCATGGGAGGAGGTACAAGTACCTCCTCATCTTTGGGACCAACTGTCCCCAGGCCTAGCCACATTCCCCGCCGTCACGGGGCTCGTAGGGAGAAGCTAGGCCTCTCTGGTCTGCCATCCCCACCCCAAGGGGGCTAATGAGAATGACAGTCTTGTGAGCTGCGAGCTCTGGCTCAGGCACCTACCCTGCCCTAGAAGGGCTGGGCATGGTGCACGTGGTGTGTGAATGTACCTCTAACATACAGAGGTAGAAAGACATTATATATAGGCGGAGAGTGAGGTGTGAGTGACGCATGGTGACCTGAAGAATACAATGTTGGGATGAGGACGGGTAGACTATGAGATGATGTGACTCCTGTGTTGTTGGGTTGGTGGTGCTTTGCCTGGTTGACTATCATGTATGCTAATGTATTACAAATTTTGTGGTTTCCAGTGTTACATTCTATTGTGTCGGTGACGGTGATTAGTGAGGCTTCTAGACACCGTCGGCGTCTGAGGTCTGGTTTGGTGAGAACGAGTTGTACCTCATCCCAGTTCGTCAAATGCCCCGTGGAGTCTCTGTGGAGGACACAGGCGTACCTTACATCGTCTCTGTTACAGGCACTTCGATGCTCGTTCAGGCGAAGCGCAAGGTCTCTGTCTGTCTCACCTACATATTTCTTGGGACAGAATCCACGGGGGATGGTGTAGACACCAGCTTTGGAAGTTAGAGGTGAGGGGCTGCCCCACACTTCCTTCAGAATGATGGACTGAACACATAGATTCCACTCTGAGGGACTGATTACTTCAAACTCCTCCTCTCCGTATACCTTCCTGCTTTGTGTTGGACTGATGAAGAAAGTGAGTGGCGAAACGTTTCTTCAGTAAAGATTCTCATAGGTTGCATAATGTCGGTAAGTCAATAGCAGATTTTGGTATCCATTGTAAATCAATAGTTCTTGATGTTATTTGTAAATTAATAGTTCTTGATATTTGTAAATCAGTGGTTCTTGATATTTGTAAATCAATAGTTCTTGATAACTGTAAAACAATAGTTCTTGGTGTTATTTGTAAATCAATAATTCTTGATATTTGTAAATCAATAGTTCTTAATATTTGTAAATCAATAGTTCTTGATATTTGTAAATCAATAGTTCTCGGTGTTCTTTGATGCTGTGTGAAAATTAATAGCAGTTCTTGGCTTTCTTTGTAAATCCATAATAATTGGTATTTTGTGTAAATCAGTAGCAGTTCTTAGTGTTGTGTGTAAATCAGTAGCAGTTCCTAGTGTTGTGTGTAAATCAGTAGCAGTTCCTAGTGTTGTGTGTAAATCAGTAGCAGTTCCTAGTGTTGTGTGTAAATCAGTAGCAGTCCCTAGTGTTGTGTGTAAATCAGTAGCAGTTCCTAGTGTTGTGTGTAAATCAGTAGCAGTCCCTTGTGTTGTGTGTAAATCAGTAGCAGTCCCTAGTGTTGTGTGTAAATCAGTAGCAGTTCCTAGTGTTGTGTGTAAATCAGTAGCAGTTCCTAGTGTTGTGTGTAAATCAGTAGCAGTTCCTAGTGTTGTGTGTAAATCAGTAGCAGTCCCTAGTGTTGTGTGTAAATCAGTAGCAGTTCCTAGTGTTGTGTGTAAATCAGTAGCAGTTCCTAGTGTTGTGTGTAAATCAGTAGCAGTCCCTAGTGTTGTGTGTAAATCAGTAGCAGTTCTTAGTGTTGTGTGTAAATCAGTAGCAGTTCCTAGTGTTGTGTGTAAATCAGTAGCAGTTCCTAGTGTTGTGTGTAAATCAGTAGCAGTCCCTAGTGTTGTGTGTAAATCAGTAGCAGTTCTTAGTGTTGTGTGTAAATCAGTAGCAGTTCCTAGTGTTGTGTGTAAATCAGTAGCAGTTCCTAGTGTTGTGTGTAAATCAGTAGCAGTCCCTAGTGTTGTGTGTAAATCAGTAGCAGTTCTTAGTGTTGTGTGTAAATCAGTAGCAGTTCCTAGTGTTGTGTGTAAATCAGTAGCAGTTCCTAGTGTTGTGTGTAAATCAGTAGCAGTTCTTAGTGTTGTGTGTAAATCAGTAGCAGTCCCTTGTGTTGTGTGTAAATCAGTAGCAGTTCCTAGTGTTGTGTGTAAATCAGTAGCAGTCCCTAGTGTTGTGTGTAAATCAGTAGCAGTCCCTAGTGTTGTGTGTAAATCAAAAGCAGTCCCTTGTGTTATGTGTAAATCAGTAGCAGTCCCTTGTGTTGTGTGTAAATCAGTAGCAGTTCCTAGTGTTGTGTGTAAATCAGTAGCAGTGCCTAGTGTTGTGTGTAAATCAGTAGCAGTCCCTTGTGTTGTGTGTAAATCAGTAGCAGTCCCTTGTGTTGTGTGTAAATCAGTAGCAGTCCCTTGTGTTGTGTGTAAATCAGTAGCAGTCCCTTGTGTTGTTTGTAAATCAGTAGCAGTCCCTTGTGTTGTGTGTAAATCAGTAGCAGTCCCTAGTGTTGTGTGTAAATCAGTAGCAGTTCCTAGTGTTGTGTGTAAATCAGTAGCAGTTCCTAGTGTTGTGTGTAAATCAGTAGCAGTTCCTAGTGTTGTGTGTAAATCAGTAGCAGTTCCTAGTGTTGTGTGTAAATCAATAGCAGTTCCTAGTGTTGTGTGTAAATCAGTAGCAGTTCCTAGTGTTGTGTGTAAATCAATAGCAGTTCCTAGTGTTGTGTGTAAATCAATAGCAGTTCCTAGTGTTGTGTGTAAATCAATAGCAGTTCCTAGTGTTGTGTGTAAATCAGTAGCATTTCCTAGGGTTGTGTGTAAATCAGTAGCAGTTCCTAGTGTTGTGTGTAAATCAATAGCAGTCCCTAGTGTTGTGTGTAAATCAGTAGCAGTTCCTAGTGTTGTGTGTAAATCAGTAGCAGTCCCTAGTGTTGTGTGTAAATCAGTAGCAGTTCCTAGTGTTGTGTGTAAATCAGTAGCAGTTCCTAGTGTTGTATGTAAATCAGTAGCAGTTCCTAGTGTTGTGTGTAAATCAGTAGCAGTTCCTAGTGTTGTGTGTAAATCAGTAGCAGTCCCTTGTGTTGTGTGTAAATCAGTAGCAGTTCCTAGTGTTGTGTGTAAATCAGTAGCAGTTCCTAGTGTTGTGTGTAAATCAGTAGCAGTTCCTAGTGTTGTGTGTAAATCAATAGCAGTCCCTAGTGTTGTGTGTAAATCAGTAGCAGTTCCTAGTGTTGTGTGTAAATCAGTAGCAGTCCCTAGTGTTGTGTGTAAATCAGTAGCAGTTCCTAGTGTTGTGTGTAAATCAGTAGCAGTTCCTAGTGTTGTATGTAAATCAGTAGCAGTTCCTAGTGTTGTGTGTAAATCAGTAGCAGTTCCTAGGGTTGTGTGTAAATCAGTAGCAATTCCTAGTGTTGTGTGTAAATCAATAGCAGTCCCTAGTGTTGTGTGTAAATCAGTAGCAGTTCCTAGTGTTGTGTGTAAATCAGTAGCAGTCCCTAGTGTTGTGTGTAAATCAGGAGCAGTCCCTTGTGTTGTGTGTAAATCAGTAGCAGTTCCTAGTGTTGTGTGTAAATCAGTAGCAGTTCCTAGGGTTGTGTGTAAATCAGTAGCAGTTCCTAGTGTTGTGTGTAAATCAGTAGCAGTCCCTAGTGTTGTGTGTAAATCAGTAGCAGTTCCTAGTGTTATGTGTAAATCAGTAGCAGTTCCTAGTGTTGTGTGTAAATCAGTAGCAGTTCCTAGTGTTGTGTGTAAATCAGTAGCAGTCCCTTGTGTTGTGTGTAAATCAGTAGCAGTTCCTAGTGTTGTGTGTAAATCAGTAGCAGTTCCTAGTGTTGTGTGTAAATCAGTAGCAGTTCCTAGTGTTGTGTGTAAATCAATAGCAGTCCCTAGTGTTGTGTGTAAATCAGTAGCAGTTCCTAGTGTTGTGTGTAAATCAGTAGCAGTCCCTAGTGTTGTGTGTAAATCAGTAGCAGTTCCTAGTGTTGTGTGTAAATCAGTAGCAGTTCCTAGTGTTGTATGTAAATCAGTAGCAGTTCCTAGTGTTGTGTGTAAATCAGTAGCAGTTCCTAGGGTTGTGTGTAAATCAGTAGCAGTTCCTAGTGTTGTGTGTAAATCAATAGCAGTCCCTAGTGTTGTGTGTAAATCAGTAGCAGTTCCTAGTGTTGTGTGTAAATCAGTAGCAGTCCCTAGTGTTGTGTGTAAATCAGTAGCAGTTCCTAGTGTTGTGTGTAAATCAGTAGCAGTCCCTAGTGTTGTGTGTAAATCAGGAGCAGTCCCTTGTGTTGTGTGTAAATCAGTAGCAGTTCCTAGTGTTGTGTGTAAATCAGTAGCAGTTCCTAGGGTTGTGTGTAAATCAGTAGCAGTTCCTAGTGTTATGTGTAAATCAGTAGCAGTCCCTAGTGTTGTGTGTAAATCAGTAGCAGTTCCTAGTGTTATGTGTAAATCAGTAGCAGTTCCTAGTGTTGTGTGTAAATCAGTAGCAGTTCCTAGTGTTGTGTGTAAATCAGTAGCAGTCCCTTGTGTTGTGTGTAAATCAGTAGCAGTTCCTAGTGTTGTGTGTAAATCAGTAGCAGTTCCTAGTGTTATGTGTAAATCAGTAGCAGTTCCTCGTGTTGTGTGTAAATCAGTAGCAGTTCCTAGTGTTGTGTGTAAATCAGTAGCAGTCCCTTGTGTTGTGTGTAAATCAGTAGCAGTTCCTAGTGTTGTGTGTAAATCAGTAGCAGTTCCTAGTGTTGTGTGTAAATCAGTAGCAGTCCCTAGTGTTGTGTGTAAATCAGTAGCAGTTCTTAGTATTGTAAATCAACTGCAGTTCTCGAGGAATCAGACAAAAAGGCTTTTGGCAGTGAATTTGATTTAATTGCATTATTAAGAAGTAAATAAATAATTACATATACACATTGGTCCCTAGATATTACATTACAATATATGCTAATCAGTAGGTTTCCCTTGACTTTAGAGAATTTATTATCAGTATGTTAGTCTGGTGGGCTATATAATATGCTCTCTTAAGAGATGCTCCTAACCGTATGATGGTCTGAGAGTTGGTCTTATCCATATGTTGATCTGAGAGATGGTCTTATCCATATGTTGATCTGAGAGATGGTCTTATCCATATGTTGATCTGAGAGATGGTCTTATCCATATGTTGGTCTTGGAGGGGCGTAGGCCCTGACTTCGTCAGAGTCAGGGTAGCGAGCTTCTCCCTGGTACTGGACGTCAGCCACGTAGCCTGAGTCACCGTCCACGTAGTAAGTCACAGTCTGGAGACGACCATCGGGGAGCTGTACGCTGTACGACCCCTTGGTGTTGTCGTTGTCGCGGCTCTCCTGGTGACCGAACTCGTTGCCTGAGGGGTCGTCATCGACAGCCCAGTTGAAGTTGTACTGAGCTGGACCAGATTCCTCAGAAGAACCCTAAAAAATATTGCAACAACGTTAACTATTTCAATGGAAAAGAGTCAACCTTATCCTAAGTTATCGTGGATTATCGTAGATTATCCTAAGTTATCCTGGATTATCCTAAGTTATCCTAAGTTATCCATAACATCCATGCCTCCTCAGAACCCTTCTACAAATATTTTTAGCATTGAAAATCGTTGACATTATTCCTGAGTGAATTTAATCTTATTTTAAACACAAATATTTTCTCCTTACATTAAAAATTATCTATTTTCAAAAGGATATTTGCTTATCAGCAAAGATAAAAAAAATTATGTTGCGAATCCATACAAGAAATATTATAGCTAATTCCTCTAGTTCCCCTAGAAAATGATCTAGAACTCTTGCTCCTAGAACAGGAAAAGTTATTTTCCTAGATCAACAACATAAGAACATAAGAACATAAGAAAGGAGGAACACTGCAGCAGGCCTGTTGGCCCATACTAGGCAGGTCCTTTACAATTCATCCCACTAATATACATTTGCCCAACCCAATTTTCAACGCCACCCAAGAAACAAGCTCCGATGTGCAAGTCCCACTCAAATCCAACCCCTCCCACTCATGTACTTATCCAACCTAAATTTGAAACTACCCAAAGTCCTAGCCTCAATAACCCAACTAGGTAGACTGTTCCACTCATCAACTACCCTATTTCCAAACCAATACTTTCCTATGTCCTTTCTAAATCTAAACTTATCTAATTTAAATCCTGATACATGAGTATCTAGAATGCTAGTATGGATTTCCCAACCAGTTAAAAAATAAGGAGAATAATGTTTCATTATATATATATATATATATTACCCTTGGAGGTCCATAAGTGAAGGAAGGTCTCTTGTCTGCCACAGCAACAGCTGTCAGGCACAACACCAGCAAAATCTGAAATTTTGAAAACAGAAGAATTTAAAATTCTCACGTTTCTTAGCAAATAAGTACATATAACCTATATATAAATTGCAAGAGGTATGTATATATATATATATATATATATATATATATATATATATATATATATATATATGTGTGTGTGTGTGTGTGTGTGTGTGTGTGTGTGTGTGTGTGTGTGTGTGTGTGTGTGTGTGTGTGTGTGTGTGTGTGTGTGTGTGTGTGTGTGTGTGTGTGTGTGTGTGTGTGTGTGTGTGTGTGTGTGTGTGAGTCTGTGTGTGTGTGTGTGTATACGTTCAAGTGCTTTACAAGTTGCAAGTATGCCTGTTAGAAAAAATATCTGATATCTGTCTTTAAATACTAGGCAGATAGCGAGATGTGTATTCAAATCAAAAAGAGACATAACAAGAAATCTATACCACGTAGTGTATAGTTAGCAAGATCTATATAGATATCAGGAGCAATAAGAGAGGCAATCTATACCTTTGAATTCATTGTGTTACGTCTGAGAGACGAATCTTGACTGTGAGACGGTCGAAATCTGCCTTATTTATATCTGTTTCAGTGTGGTTGAGAGGAACGAGTTTTTGTGAGAATTTGGAGAGATGGAACGGACAAGAATGTGGAATGTGGAGCAGGGTATTGCGTGTTTCGCCCAGGGTGGTATCGTGGGGAGGAAACGTGGCTGGGGATATTGTGGGAGGCGTTAATACGTGAGACACTAAGATAGCCGAAGGTATCGCATTTATTACCCAGGGGAAGGGTAGCATTGTAGGCGGAGTATTGTGGGTGTATGTATTGCGTTTATTGCTCAGGGTAGTTTTGTGAGTAGAGGTATTGTGGGTGGAGGGGTATTGTGGGGTATTGTGACCACAGAGACAGATGTCACAGCATCTCACAGAGTATTTACATCTCGGCTCAAAGTTACATAGATAAGGCTACAGCTGGTGCACAGAACCTTCACAGGGCAGGTGGTGACGGTCACAAATAGTGTAGAGTACGGGGAGTACACCGGAGTACATGAAAGTACAGATAGTACACTGAAGAAAATGGTGTAGTAGATAAGAAGAGTAGACAGCAAAGAATTTCACTGTTTACGTCGAGGCTAACCTTCCTATAACTAAACTCTAGGTCTATGAAAATAGATTTAATGTCTAGATGAACACAGACACAAAATCTACTGCAGTTCCCCATTGTATAAACTACACTGCACAATCTGATAATGGTCATTAAACAGACCGAAATGCCCTCTAAAGTTTCCTTGCTAAACTGAGAATCAGTTCCAACAAATAAAACTCTTTACTGCAGACAGGAAAACTTCAATAGAGTAAGATGTTACACCTGTAAACCATCTTTGTAAACCATCTTTGTAAACCATCTTTGTAAACCGTCTTTGTAAACCATCTTTGGTAAGCCCACTGCAGGTACTAGCCGCTGAAGTGGCTAGTGTACTGTGCATTACAAATCCATTCTGTGGAGGGTAGCGCAAGAACGTATGGATACACAAAAGGCCCAGGAACTAGGACCCAAAGGGTTTTTACAGGAGTACTGTTCACTTATCTGTTGCAAGCAAAATTCGGAAATTTGCTTAATATATCTTGTATCTTATTTTCATTGATAAGATATCTTGACATATCACATAGGTTATTATACTGTCTATCAATATATTGCTCAATAAGTGGACACTTAGGTTTGGTTTGATCATCTGTGTGTCTCCTAAACTGCCAGAAGTACTTGTAACCAAGCCTAAGCCTGGCCACTATAACATCAGTCAGTCTGTGTGTCTGCCAGACTGCCAGAAGTACTTGTAACCAAGCCTAAGCCTGGCCACTATAACATCAGTCTGTGTGTCTGCCAGACTGCCAGAAGTACTTGTAACCAAACCTAAGCTTGGCCACTATAACATCAGTCAGTCTGTGTGTCTGCCAGACTGCCAGAAGTACTTGTAACCAAGCCTAAGCCTGGCCACTATAACATCAGTCAGTCTGTGTGTCTGCCAGACTGCCAGAAGTACTTGTAACCAAGCCTAAGCCTGGCCACTATAACATCAGTCTGTGTGTCTGCCAGACTGCCAGAAGTACTTGTAACCAAGCCTAAGCCTGGCCACTAAAATATCAGTCAGTGTTCACACTGCAAGTTGCTCCATAAACATACTTATCTATGTTCATGTTATCATAGTGGGTTATAGATCTACTCAGGCTTCTAACTACATTCCTATAACAATCATTTTCATTGTTCACTTCTCTCCTAATATTATCCCTAATGCTAGACACAGACACAAAAAAGTTATATTCTACATTTTCCTTCAATGTCTAATGAAATCCATAACAATTGTACATTAATTCCCTTTTCCCGAATTTTTGAGTATCTGTGTATATCTGACTTCTCCACTGAGCTATCTGTTAGACTCATGTGAGTCAAGAACCTTCAGTGATGACACAGAATCAGTGATAACCACAGAGTCAATCGCAGTGTCGTAAGTTAGCTTGTGTTATTAGGATGACAAACAATTCAGTTTCCAGTGTAGACGCCCAGTTGTTAATTCTTATGCCTGACTTAACAAAGTTCTCATCGTTCTTAAGGAGGTGGGAGCAAGATCAGATGCAGCCCTGCCAGGAGACTCCAGCTTAGACGCATCGTTCTTAGAGAGGTGGGCAACAAGATTATATGCAGCCCTGCCGGGAGACTCCAGCTTAGACGCATCGTTCTTAGAGAGGTGGGCAACAAGATTAGATGCAGCCCTGCCGGGAGACTCCAGCTTAGACGCATCGTTCTTAGAGAGGTGGGCAACAAGATTATATGCAGCCCTGCCGGGAGACTCCAGCTTAGACGCATCGTTCTTAGAGAGGTGGGCAACAAGATTAGATGCAGCCCTGCCGGGAGACTCCAGCTTAGACGCATCGTTCTTAGAGAGGTGGGCAACAAGATTAGATGCAGCCCTGCCGGGAGACTCCAGCTTAGACGCATCGCTCTTAGAGAGGTGGGCAACAAGATTAGATGCAGCCCTGCCGGGAGACTCCAGCTTAGACGCATCGTTCTTAGAGAGGTGGGCAACAAGATTAGATGCAGCCCTGCCGGGAGACTCCAGCTTAGATGTATCGTTCTTAGAGAGGTGACAACAAGATTAGATGCAGCCCTGCCGGGAGACTCCAGCTTAGACGCATTGTTCTTAGAGAGGTGGGCAACAAGATTAGATGCAGCCCTGCCGGGAGACTCCAGCTTAGACCCATCGTTCTTAGAGAGGTGGGCAACAAGATTAGATGCAGCCCTGCCGGGAGACTCCAGCTTAGACCCATCGTTCTTAGAGAGGTGGCAACAAGATCATGCAGCCCTGCCAGGAGACTCAAGCTTAGACGCATCGTTCTTAGAGAGGTGGGCAACAAGATTAGATGCAGCCCTGCCGGGAGACTCCAGCTTAGACCCATCGTTCTTAGAGAGGTGGCAACAAGATCAGATGCAGCCCTGCCAGGAGACTCCAGCTTAGACCCATCACTGCCAGGAGACTCCTGCTTAGACCCATCACTGCCCGGAGACTCCAGCTTAGATCCATCACTGCCAGGAGACTCCAGTTTAGACCCATCACTGCCAGGAGACTCCAGCTTAGACCCATCTTTCATAGAGAGGTGGCAACAAGATCAGATGCAGCCCTGCCAGGAGACTCCAGCTAAGACGCATCGTTCTTAGAGAGGTGGGCAACAAGATTAGATGCAGCCCTGCCGGGAGACTCCAGCTTAGACCCATCACTGCCAGGAGACTCCAGCTTAGATCCATCACTGCCAGGAGACTCCAGCTTAGATCCATCACTGCCAGGAGACTCCAGCTTAGATCCATCACTGCCAGGAGACTCCAGCTTAGACCCATCACTGTCAGGAGACTCCAGCTTAGACCCATCACTGCCAGGAGACTCCAGCTTAGATCCATCACTGCCAGGAGACTCCAGCTTAGACCCATCACTGTCAGGAGACTCCAGCTTAGACCCATCACTGCCAGGAGACTCCAGCTTAGATCCATCAGTGTATATAGCTTGTGGAAAATTATTACTAACAGTTAAGACAGAAATTTGCTATTCAGCAGTTGTGTTTACAAGTGATTTAAGAAAGGGATTACTGGTGATAATCTTCTCGGGAGGGACTTGCAAGTACGTAACGTTAAATGAACACACCTTCCATGGAGGAGTGAAATGTTGCATCTATGGAGGGGTGAAATGTTGCATCCATGGAGGGGTGAAATGTTGCTTCTGTGGAGGGGTGAAATGTTGCATTCATGGAGTGTGAAATGCTGCATCCATGGAGGGGTGAAATGTTGCTTCTTTGGAGGGGTGAAATGTTGCATTCATGGATGGGTGAAATGTTGCTTATGTGGAGGGGTGAAATGATGCATCCATGGAGTGTGAAATACTGCATCCCTGGAGAGTGAAATGTTGCTACCGTGGAGGTGTGAAATGTTGCATCCCTGGAGGGTGAAATGTTGTATCCCTGGAGGGTGAGATGCTGCTTCCATGGAGGGTGAAATGTTGCATCCCTGGCGGGTGAAATGTCGCTTCCGTGGAGGGTGAAATGTTGCATCCCTGAAGGGTGAAATGTTGTATCCCTGGAGGGTGAAATGTATCTTCCGTGGAGGGTGAAATGTTGCATCCCTGGAGGGTGAAATGTCGCTTCCGTGGAGGGTGAAATGTTGCATCCCTGGAGGGTGAAATGTTCTTGTAGTCTACAGTGACACAGTGCGTGCAAGTTATAATTCTTAATATAATAGTGACTTACCTCATTTAGATCGAAGTGAATTTACTTCTAGACATAAGATTTACAGTGACAGTCTAGTTCGTATCTCGTTATTGTAAAGTTACTTGTAAATAGATGACTCTTAACGCGTAGTAAGAGATTCGTGACCGTGAAATTTAACAGTTAACTCAGGACAGTTGAAATTTCTGTTATTATTATTATTATTATTATTATTATTATTATTATTATTATTATTATTATTATTATTATTATTATCATTATTTTTATAATTAATGTTATTATTATTATTATTATTTTTATTATCATTATTATTATTATGATTATTATTATTATTATTATTATTATTATTATTATTATTATTATTATTATTATTATTATTATTATTATTATTATTATTATTATTATTATTATTATTATTATCATTATTTTGATAATTAATGTTATTATTATTATTATTATTATTTTTATTATTATCATTATTATTATTATTATTATTATTATTATTATTATTATTATTATTATTATTATTATTATTATTATTTTGTTGTTGTTGTGATTGCTGTGGCTATTGCTGCGGTGGTTGTTGTTTCTATAGTTGTTTTGGTCGTTATTGTTGCAGTTTTACAACGCTCTAAATCCTTATGGGTCACACATCGCTTGGGAGCTGGCTGAGAGGTGCCATCAAGTTAGACCCGAGAAAGTGGATGGCATCTCCAACTGCAGAGGAACGTAACGAATGAGGAAATACTGCAGAAGGTCTACTGGTCCACACTTATCACGTCCTTCCCAAACTCCAAACCCCCATCCCTGTCTCTTGCTCAAATTATACTTTACACCCAGAGTCAGTTTCACCAGCATCAAAGATACCCTTCGCTCCCTTCTCTAAAGGGGCAACAGGTGTGGAGAGTGACATTGAAGGGAACACACCCATCTCTTCCCCCACAAACGTCTAGTTTTTATCCACGGTTGGGTCACACCCTCTGTATTAGTAAGCTCGCGCTAACTAGGTTAACATCTGCGGGAGAAAGTCATGGGACCCTGAAATGTTTCACGACGTGTAAACAAGACTCCAGACCTGGCCAGAGTCTTTCAAGACTACGTATGTGCAAAAACCAGAGTAGATTAAAAAATTCCAAGAAATGCTATCAGACATATCAATTTTCTGTCTGTGGACCGTCGATTGATCACCTTGTTCCGTAAGTCTACCTTCAGAAAATGATAAATAGATACATACATACAGTGCAAATATACGTTCATTCATATATATGTACTTTTATACATACATTGGTAGGTACGCATGGGGATTATTTCTGAGCACTGACAAGTGTTCATTATACTTTATACACACATATGTATATATATACATATACACGTGCATATATTCATTAATGCATCCATATATATACATACAGACATATACTATATATACATGCATACATACATCATATATATATATATATATATATATATATATATATATATATATATATATATATATATTTATATAGGGAGGTTGGTAGACAGCAACCACCCAGGGAGGTACTACCGTCCTGCCAAGTGAATGTAAAACGGAAGCCTGTAATTGTTTTACATGATGGTACGATTGCTGGTGTCCCTTTTTCTGTCTCATAAACATGCAAGATTTCAGATACGTCGTGCTACTTCTACTTACACTTAGGTCACACTACACATACATGTACAAGCATATATATACACACCCCTCTGGGCTTTCTTCTATTTTCTTTCTAGTTCTTATTCTTGTTTATTTCCTCTTATCTCCATGGGGAAGTGGAACAGAATTCTTCCTCCGTAAGCCATGCGTGTTGTAAGAGGCAACTAAAATGCCGGGAGCAAGGGGCTAGTAACCCCTTCTAATCTACAAATTACTAAATTTGAAAAGAGAAACTTTTGTTTTTCTTTTTGGGCCACCTTGTCTCGGTGGGATACGGCTGGTTTGTTGAAAAAAAAATATATATATATAGGGAGGTACCACCTCTATGGCCGGACTGGGGACCCTCATCCTCAGAGAAGACAAAAAACGTACCTCAGGAAAAACTCAAGGTTCTCCCCGGAGCTGTTTGAATATTTTCTTCTCCTACCACCCCCTATATATTTTATATTCTATGTGAACATTTATTAATAAACAGAATACATTTACAGAAAAAATAAACATGAATACAATGGCACAATGTATCAAATATCATGAATTTCCTCCAGCTCCTCCGAGGCTGGACGCGAACCAAGTATGCAGCAAGCATTTCCCCTCTGGATGGCGACGCTGAGGTGCTGGAGCATGAAAGTGGCTGCCCTTGGGTCCCTGGTGGTGTCGTGAGTTTGGAACCCAATTCTTTAAGGAAACGTGTAACATTTTTTCCCCATGATCCCAAGGTCTCTGATCCCACTGGGACAAATTGATACTGTTGGCTAATGTCCCTGTACTTGCTGATCTTGTACTCCTCCCTGTGGTCAGCAGCTCCTCCCTGTCGCTCCACACTGTGATGGATATATATAAATATATATATATATATATATATATATATATATATATATATATATATATATATATATATATATATATATATATATATATATATATATATATATATATATATATATATATATATATGTCGTGCCGAATATGTAAAACTGGTCAATTAGCAAGAACTCATTTAAAATTAAGTCCTTTCTAAAATTTTATCTTATACGTTTAAAAATATATTTTTTTCATTAATGTCGATGTACAAATTTATAATTTTGCACCAAAAGGAACTTAGAAAATTTACCTAACCTTATTATAGCAAGAACAATTTATTTTGGCCTAACCCAACTAAATATATTTTAGATTTGTTTACAATAATTTAATACTAAACAAACACAGTGAAATATATTTTTGTCGTTAGGTTCAGAATGATTTTGGCGAAATTATTGCATACACAAATTTTCACTTATCTTATATGGCAAGATGAGCGTTGCTATTTAAGCCAAGATCGCAAGTTCTGCCTATTCGGCACGACATATATATATATATATATATATATATATATATATATATATATATATATATATATATATATATATATATATATATATATATATATATATATATATATATATATACATACATACATGCATACATACATACATATATACATATACATACACGCACATATATATACACACACACATGTACTACTACTTACAATATGTTAAGTGACATTTCATTGTGGCAACGTTTTGCTCTCCACGAGCTTTGCCTCAGCTCCTGCAAAGTAAAATTATGAAAATTTCAGTGAGCGAAACGTTGTTTTCCCCCCAAAAAATTGTAGTGTTGGACTTATATCTACTATATCTTTATTACAAGGATAACAGTCTTAATTATTAACATCAAGGAATATTAGGTAAACAAATCAGGGTACGGGCGGGGATTGAACTCGCGGTGGGCGAGTCGTTAAACTCCAGACGCTTTAGCCACTGGGCCAGCTGGCTGCAAAATTATTGTAACATAAGAACATAAGAATGGAGGAACACTGCAGAAGGCCTACTGGCCCATGCAAAACAGGTCCTTATCAAAACAACCCCTACCCACAACTACCCAAGAATTAACTCCCATACCCACGACACCAATCAAACCCAGCTGTAACACGCTTGCAACACTAGGGGTATCGTTATTGATAAATAAGATACGCTTGCAACACTAGGGGCATCTTTATTGAAGAATAAGACGCGCTTGCAACACTAGGGGCAACTTTATTGATGAATAAGACGCGCTTGCAACACTAGGGGTATCTTTATTAATGAATAAGACAAGCTTGCAATACTAGGGGTATTTTTATTGAAGTAATAAGATAAGCTTGCAACACTAGGGGCATCTTAATGAATAAGACAAGCTTGCAACACCAGGGGTATTTTTATTGATGATTAAGACACGCTTGCAACACTAGGGGTATCTTTATTGATGAATAAGATGCGCTTGCAACACTAAGGGGATTTTTATTGATGATTAAGACACGCTTGCAACACTAGGGGTATCTTTAATGATGAATAAGATACGCTTGCAACACTATGGGTATCTTTATTGATGAATAAGATGCGCTTGCAACACTAGGTCGATGGATCTATAATTTCCTCACTAACAGAACACAGAGAGTAGTCGTCAACAGAGTAAAGTCCGAGGCAGCTACGGTGAAAAGCTCTGTTCCACAAGGCACAGTACTCGCTCCCATCTTGTTCCTCATCCTTATATCCGACATAGACAAGGATGTCAGCCACAGCACCGTGTCTTCCTTTGCAGATGACACCCGAATCTGCATGACAGTGTCTTCCATTGCAGACACTGCAAAGCTCCAGGCAGACATCAACCAAATCTTTCAGTGGGCTGCAGAAAACAATATGAAGTTCAACGATGAGAAATTTCAATTACTCAGATATGGTAAACATGAGGAAATTAAATCTTCATCAGAGTACAAAACAAATTCTGGCCACAAAATAGAGCGAAACACCAACGTCAAAGACCTGGGAGTGATCATGTCGGAGGATCTCACCTTCAAGGACCATAACATTGTATCAATCGCATCTGCTAGAAAAATGACAGGATGGATAATGAGAACCTTCAAAACTAGGGAGGCCAAGCCCATGATGACACTCTTCAGGTCACTTGTTCTATCTAGGCTGGAATATTGCTGCACACTAACAGCACCTTTCAAGGCAGGTGAAATTGCCGACCTAGAAAATGTACAGAGAACTTTCACGGCGCGCATAACGGAGATAAAACACCTCAATTATTGGGAGCGCTTGAGGTTCCTAAACCTGTATTCCCTGGAACGCAGGAGGGAGAGATACATGATTATATACACCTGGAAAATCCTAGAGGGACTAGTACCGAACTTGCACACGAAAATCACCCACTACGAAAGCAAAAGACTTGGCAGACGATGCACCATCCCCCCAATGAAAAGCAGGGGTGTCACTAGCACGTTAAGAGACCATACAATAAGTGTCAGGGGCCCGAGACTGTTCAACTGCCTCCCAGCACACATAAGGGGGATTACCAACAGACCCCTGGCAGTCTTCAAGCTGGCACTGGACAAGCACCTAAAGTCAGTTCCGGATCAGCCGGGCTGTGGCTCGTATGTTGGTTTGCGTGCAGCCAGCAGCAACAGCCTGGTTGATCAGGCTCTGATCCACCAGGAGGCCTGGTCTCAGACCGGGCCGCGGGGGCGTTGACCCCCGGAACTCTCTCCAGGTAAACTCCAGGTAATAAGACAAACGTGCAACACTAGGGGTATCTTTATTAATAAATAAGCCACGCTTGCAACACTTAGGTATCTTAATTGAAGAAAAAGAAACGCATGCATCTATTAGGTATCTTAACTGATGAATAAAACGCGTGCAACACTTAGTTATCTTAATTGATGAATAAAACGCGTGCAACACTAAGGTATCTTAATTGATGAATAAAACGCGTGCAACACTAAGGTATCTTAATTGATGAATAAAACGCGTGCAACACTTAGTTATCTTAATTGATGAATAAAACGCGTGCAACACTAAGGTATCTTAAGTGATGAATAAAACGCGTGCAACACTTAGGTATCTTAATTGATGAATAAAACGCGTGCAACACTTAGGTATCTTAATTGATGAATAAAACGCGTGCAACACTTAGTTATCTTAATTGATGAATAAAACGCGTGCAACACTAAGGTATCTTAAGTGATGAATAAAACGCGTGCAACACTTAGGTATCTTAATTGATGAATAAAACGCGTGCAACACTTAGGTATCTTAATTGATGAATAAAACGCGTGCAACACTAAGGCATCTTAATTGATGAATAAAACGCGTGCAACACTTAGGTATCTTAATTGATGAATAAAACGCGTGCAACACTAAGGCATCTTAATTGATGAATAAAACGCGTGCAACACTAAGGCATCTTAACTGATGAATAAAACGCGTGCAACACTTAGGTATCTTAATTGATGAATAAAACGCGTGCAACACTAAGGCATCTTAACTGATGAATAAAACGCGTGCAACACTTAGGTATCTTAATTGATGAATAAAACGCGTGCAACACTTAGGTATCTTAATTGATGAATAAAACACGTGCAACACTTAGGTATCTTAATTGATGAATAAAACGCGTGCAACACTTAGGTATCTTAATTGATGAATAAAACGCGTGCAACACTTAGGTATCTTAATTGATGAATAAAACGCGTGCAACATTAAGGCATCTTAATTGATGAATAAAACGCGTGCAACACTTAGGTATCTTAATTGATGAACAAAACGCGTGCAACACTTAGGTATCTTAATTGATGAATAAAACGCGAGCAACACTTAGGTATCTTAATTGATGAACAAAACGCGAGCAACATTTAGGTATCTTAATTGATGAATAAAACACGTGCAACACTAGTCTATCAATATTGTCATCTGTGTTCGTTTGATTAAAGGAGTCAGGTTGTTACACATGTATGTAATTCTGTGAGTCTCGCGCCGCCAGTAATGTGTCAGTGTCTCCTGGGACACCCTCTCCAGTCTCCCAGTAATGAACGCGTTAGGGTTCAGTGATCTTTTGAACCTTATCTAGAGTTCAACGATCCTTTGAACGCTTACATCATGTTCAGTTCAGAGATCCATTGAACTTTTACATAATAGTGTTCGCTGTATAATGCATTAAATGCTGTTTTACAGACTCCATGTTAAAATATATATATATATATATATATATATATATATATATATATATATATATATATATATATATATATATATATATATATATATATATATATATATCTATATATATACATATATATATATATATTTAATATGCGTTGCTATGTTATATAATTTGCGTATCTACAGTACCAGTAGCAACACTAGAACTATCACAAGTACCAGAAGCAACACTAGAACTATCACAAGTATCAGAAGCAACACTAGAACTATCACAAGCACCAGTAGCAACACTAGAACTATCACAAGTACCAGTAGCAACACTAGAACTATCACAAGTAGCAGTAGCAACACTAGAACTATCACAAGTACCAGTAGCAACACTAGAACTATCACAAGTACCAGTAGCAACACTAGAACTATCACAAGTACCAGTAGCAACACTAGAACTATCACAAGTACCAGTGGCAACACTATAACTATCACAAGTACCAGAAGCAACACTAGAATTATCACAAGTACCTGTAGCAACACTAGAACTATCACAATTACCAGTAGCAACACTAGAACTATCACAAGTACCAGTAGCAACACTAGAACTATCACAAGAACCAGTAGCAACACTAGAACTATCACAAGTACCAGTAGCAACAATAGAACTATCACAAGTAGCAGTAGCAACACTAGAACTATCACAAGTACCAGTAGCAACACTAGAACTATCACAAGTAGCAATAGCAACACTAGAACTATCACAAGTAGCAATAGCAACACTAGAACTATCACAAGAACCAGTAGCAACACTAGAACTATCACAAGTACCAGTAGCAACACTAGAACTATCACAAGTAGCAGTAGCAACAGTAGAACTATCACAAGTAGCAGTAGCAACACTAGAACTATCACAAGCAGCAGTAGCAACACTAGAACTATCACAAGTAGCAGTAGCAACACTAGAACTATCACAAGTAGCAGTAGCAACACTAGAACTATCACAAGTAGCAGTAGCAACACTAGAACTATCACAAGAACCAGTAGCAACACTAGAACTATCACAAGTACCAGTAGCAACACTAGAACTATCAAAAGTAGCAGTAGCAACACTAGAACTATCACAAGTAGCAGTAGCAACACTAGAACTATCACAAGTAGCAGTAACAACACTAGAACTAACACAAGAACCAGTAGCAACACTAGAACTATCACAAGTACCAGTAGCAACACTAGAACTATCACAAGTAGCAGTAGCAACACTAGAACTATCACAAGTAGCAGTAGCAACACTAGAACTATCACAAGTAGCAATAGCAACACTAGAACTATCACAAGTAGCAGTAGCAACACTAGAACTATCACAAGTAGCAGTAGCAACACTAGAACTATCACAAGTAGCAATAGCAACACTAGAACTATCACAAGTAGCAGTAGCAACACTAGAACTAACACGAGGAACAGTAGCAACACTTGAACGAACACAAGTACCAGTAGCAACACTAGAACTAACACAAGAACCAGTAGCAACACTAGAACTAACACGAGGAACAGTAGCAACACTAGAACTATCACAAGTAGCAGGAGCAACACTAGAACTAACACAAGAACCAGTAGCAACACTAGAACTAACACAAGTAGCAGTAGCAACACTAGAACTATCACAAGTAGCAGTAGCAACATAGAACTAACAAAAGAACCAGTAGCAACACTAAAACTATCACAAGTAGCAGTAGCAACGCTAGAACTAACACAAGAACCAGTAGCAACACTAGAACTATCACAAGTAGCAGTAGCAACACTAGAACTATCACAAGTAGCAGTAGCAACACTAGAACTATCACAAGTACCAGTAGCAACACTAGAACTATCACAAGTACCAGTAGCAACACTAGAACTAACACGAGGAACAGTAGCAACACTAGAACTAACACAAGAACCAGTTGCAACACTAGAACTATCACAAGTACCAGTAGCAACACTAGAACTATCACAAGTAGCAGTAGCAACACTAGAACTATCACAAGTACCAGTAGCAACACTAGAACTATCACAAGTAGCAGTAGCAACACTAGAACTATCACAAGTACCAGTAGCAACACTAGAACTATCACAAGTAGCAGTAGCAACACTAGAACTATCACAAGTACCAGTAGCAACACTAGAACTATCACAAGTACCAGTAGCAACACTAGAACTATCACAAGTACCAGTAGCAACACTAGAACTATCACAAGTACCAGTAGCAACACTATAACTATCACAAGTACCAGAAGCAACACTAGAATTATCACAAGTACCTGTAGCAACACTAGAACTATCACAATTACCAGTAGCAACACTAGAACTATCACAAGTACCAGTAGCAACACTAGAACTATCACAAGAACCAGTAGCAACACTAGAACTATCACAAGTACCAGTAGCAACACTAGAACTATCACAAGTAGCAGTAGCAACACTAGAACTATCACAAGTACCAGTAGCAACACTAGAACTATCACAAGTAGCAATAGCAACACTAGAACTATCACAAGTAGCAATAGCAACACTAGAACTATCACAAGAACCAGTAGCAACACTAGAACTATCACAAGTACCAGTAGCAACACTAGAACTATCACAAGTAGCAGTAGCAACAGTAGAACTATCACAAGTAGCAGTAGCAACACTAGAACTATCACAAGCAGCAGTAGCAACACTAGAACTATCACAAGTAGCAGTAGCAACACTAGAACTATCACAAGTAGCAGTAGCAACACTAGAACTATCACAAGTAGCAGTAGCAACACTAGAACTATCACAAGAACCAGTAGCAACACTAGAACTATCACAAGTACCAGTAGCAACACTAGAACTATCAAAAGTAGCAGTAGCAACACTAGAACTATCACAAGTAGCAGTAGCAACACTAGAACTATCACAAGTAGCAGTAACAACACTAGAACTAACACAAGAACCAGTAGCAACACTAGAACTATCACAAGTACCAGTAGCAACACTAGAACTATCACAAGTAGCAGTAGCAACACTAGAACTATCACAAGTAGCAGTAGCAACACTAGAACTATCACAAGTAGCAATAGCAACACTAGAACTATCACAAGTAGCAGTAGCAACACTAGAACTATCACAAGTAGCAGAAGCAACACTAGAACTATCACAAGTAGCAATAGCAACACTAGAACTATCACAAGTAGCAGTAGCAACACTAGAACTAACACGAGGAACAGTAGCAACACTTGAACGAACACAAGTACCAGTAGCAACACTAGAACTAACACAAGAACCAGTAGCAACACTAGAACTAACACGAGGAACAGTAGCAACACTAGAACTATCACAAGTAGCAGGAGCAACACTAGAACTAACACAAGAACCAGTAGCAACACTAGAACTAACACAAGTAGCAGTAGCAACACTAGAACTATCACAAGTAGCAGTAGCAACATAGAACTAACACAAGAACCAGTAGCAACACTAAAACTATCACAAGTAGCAGTAGCAACGCTAGAACTAACACAAGAACCAGTAGCAACACTAGAACTATCACAAGTAGCAGTAGCAACACTAGAACTATCACAAGTAGCAGTAGCAACACTAGAACTATCACAAGTACCAGTAGCAACACTAGAACTATCACAAGTACCAGTAGCAACACTAGAACTAACACGAGGAACAGTAGCAACACTAGAACTAACACAAGAACCAGTTGCAACACTAGAACTATCACAAGTACCAGTAGCAACACTAGAACTATCACAAGTAGCAGTAGCAACACTAGAACTATCACAAGTACCAGTAGCAACACTAGAACTATCACAAGTACCGGTAGCAACAGTAGAATTGTCACAAGTACCAGTAGCAACACTAGAACTATCACAAGTAGCAGTAGCAACATTAGAACTACCACAAGTAGCAGTAGCAACACTAGAACTATCACAAGTAGCAGTAGCAACACTAGAACTATCACAAGTAGCAGTAGCAACACTAGAACTAACACAAGAACCAGTAGCAACACTAGAACTATCACAAGTACCAGTAGCAACACTAGAACTATCACAAGTAGCAGTAGCAACACTAGAACTATCACAAGTAGCAGTAGCAACACTACAACTATCACAAGAACCAGTAGCAACACTAGAACTAACACAAGAACCAGTAGCAACACTAGAACTATCACAAGTAGCAGTAGCAACACTAGTACTATCACAAGTAGCAGTAGCAACACTAGAACTATCACAAGTACCAGTAGCAACACTAGAACTATCACAAGAACCAGTAGCAACACTAGAACTATCACAAGTACCAGTAGCAACACTAGAACTATCACAAGTAGCAGTAGCAACACTAGAACTATCACAAGTAGCAGTTGCAACACTACAACTATCACAAGAACCAGTAGCAACACTAGAACTAACACAAGAACCAGTAGCAACACTAGAACTATCACAAGTAGCAGTAGCAACACTAGTACTATCACAAGTAGCAGTAGCAACACTAGAATTAACACAAGAACCAGTAACAACACTAGAACTATCACAAGTAGCAGTAGCAACACTAGAACTATCACAAGTACCAGTAGCAACACTAGAACTATCACAAGAACCAGTAGCAACAGTAGAACTAACACGAGGAACAGTAGCAGAAGCAACGACGTTTCGGTTCATGTCGGACCGAAACGTCGTGGTAAGCTCCTCTCTCCTCTGTGCGGGTTAATTGTGTATTGCTCCAGTCACGGTATTCTTCCTCTTTATTCCTTAGAAATTATTTCTTTGTAACTGTTATGTGTAGATGGGACAAACTTGGACGGTTTTCCGGGGGTCAGCGCCCCCACGACCCTGTCCCTAAACCCCCCGAAATGCGCTCACAGAAGTCACAGTGTGCGTCTCTAAACGTTCATAGTATACACACAGACTTAACGTATACACACACGTTATAAAAGGTCTATATACACTTTCACACTATGTACACACACAATATAAATCTGGCAGGACGCTGCGAAATCCCATTAGATCGCTGTCCGTGATAGCGATACGAGTGTGTTGAAGCGTGACAGTGTATCTCACGTATACTTTTAAAAGTAAAATGAATTTATGGAACAGTACGGTACAGGGAAACGACATCACAGCTGGAAACACTAGTATTCAGATCGACACAGGGAAAACGACATCCGCATTGTATGTAACAGTCAGAAGGACACAGGAAACGACATCCGAACTGTATGTAACATCCAGAACGGCAGAAAAAAACGACATCTAAACTTTATGTAACAGAACGACACAGGAAACGAAATCCGAACTGTGTGTAACAGTCAGAACGACATAGGAAACGACATCCCAACTTTATGTAACAGTCAGTACGACACAGGAAACGACATCCGAACTGTATGTAACATTCAGAACGACGCAGAAAATGACATCTAAACTTTATGTAACAGTCAGAACGACACAGGAAACGACATCCAAGCATCATGTAACAGTCAGAACGACACAGGAAACGACATCCGAACTGTAAATAACAGTCAGAACGACACAGGAAACGACATCCGAACTGTATGTAACATTCAAAACGACATAGGAAACGACATCCCAACTTTATGTAACATTCAGAACGACACAAGAAACGACATCCGAACTGTAAGTGCCAGTCAGAACGACACAGGAAACGACATCCGAACTGTATGTAACATTCAGAACGACACAGAAAACGACATCCAAACTATATGTAACAGTCAGAACGACACAGGAAACGACATCCAAACTGTAATCATTTTAATGCGTAAACTAGGGATTGAAATCAATTCACAGAGTATACACACTGCAATATACACACTCCACGGTGTATATATACACCGAGATGTTTCCTGCATATATACACGCCTCCCAGTGTGTATAAACACAGTGTATATTCACAGAATATGCACACCTTTCGCTGTATAGACGTACACCGAGGTATACTCTCAATGTACATAGTCTAGGAGATATACATTTCTTAGTATATCAATCCGTTTGAGGCAAAAAAATAATTTATGCAATATCCAGTCTAGAGGCTCTTGATCCAAGGAAGTAGATCCCCACATTTTCCCCATGGCCCCCACGTGTTTAGTGCTTCCCCGTGAGCACGTGTGACCGTTTCGGGGGGGGGGGGATTGTTGGTCCAGTGACCAGGAGTGAATTCGAAGCGGTAAACCAGTCCCGGCCGTTCAGCGAAACGCCTGGTGAAGGCTCGATACTCCGTCCACTACAATGAGAAACATATATACCCTGAGAAACATATTTACACAATGAGGTATATACATCTCAGAGCATTTATACACTACTACCCTCCTATAGTAGATAGACTTGAAACCCCACCAATCAACCAACCACAAATACTTACACCATCGTCTTAAGAAACATGAAATCCGATTGGAAAGATAACAGATTAGCGGTTATCAAACCTCATTTTTTTTTATTGTAGCTGGCCAAAGGTTGAGTATTAAAGAAGAAAGGTACCCAGGGCGTCCATCCGTTCACGTTGCCGGTATATATATAGAGAGAAGGGAATTAGTTCACCAGACACAGTGTGTTTTTCCATGGTGTAAGCAAGATGGTTGTTAAGGTGGGTCTGTGAGACTCGTAGCACAGATTTTCTCCTCCTCCTTCTCTTCTCTTCTTCTTTCCCTTATAGAATAGTGTAGCAACATGTTCCGGGTATTCTCACAGCTTAATTATCATGTAGAATAGTGTAACCACATACTGTGGGTGTTTCCATAGTGTAATTATCATGTAGAATTGTGTAGCAACATGTTCCGGGTATTCCCACAGCTTAATTATCATGTAGAATAGTGTAGCAACATGTTCCGGGTATTCCCACAGCTTAATTATCATGTAGAATAGTGTAGCAACATGTTCCGGGTATTCCCACAGCTTAATTATCATGTAGAATAGTGTAGCAACATGTTCCGGGTATTCCCACAGCTTAATTATCATGTAGAATAGCGTAACCTCATACTGTGGGTGTTTCCATAGTGTAATTGTCATATAGAATAGTGTAGCAACACACTACGGGTGTTAGCACAATGTAACTATCATATGGAATAGTGTAGCAACACACTGCGAGTGTAAGTACAATGTAACTATCCTACAGTAGTGTAGCAACACACTAGGAGTGTTCCCATAATGTAACTATCACAGAATAGTGTAGCAACATACTTCGAGTGTTAGTACAATGTAACTATCACTCACAACAGTATAGCAACACATTGGTGATGTACCACACATCGTTAATTCAAAGTCTCACTGCAGGTATTCCTGGTAATGTGTTTCGGGGTTGCAGTTGGTGCCGACAAACTTCAGACTCTCTCGTATGCTGCACCACAGGTCAGTCCTTAGCGCTGTTTGTAACTCCAGCTATGCTGGGCAGGAACCTTTGAAGCTGTCGTAGCTGATGTCTTTTAATGGTATACTTGACGTTATCCTCACTGTTGTTGCTCATCTCAGTCTCACAGATTTTAACAACATGTATGAGCCCCTTTCTGAGTGATTGAAGATGACAGGGAAACATAGCTGTTGTCCCCACTGTGTGGCTGTCAGTGTATTACGTATGTGGTTCATTCTGCGTGACTGGAATATGACAGGGAAACATAGTTGTTGTTCCCACTGTGTGGTTATCATATAGAATAGTAACACTAATAATAGCTGTCATATACAATAGTAATAAAAGCATGACAAGAGTTTATTAAGCAGGTAGTGAAGGAGGTTGCCCAATATTTCAAAAATTTAGCATTGTGTCTGTTAGTTTTATCAGTTTCTTCTTGCTTCATTGCTGTGTTTACTCTCCTCTTGATCAATCAGGAATTGAATACAAGGAAGACATGATTAGTTCCAGTCTCGATCAATTTACCAAGACAGGGTGACCGGAAAAAGAAGAATCACTTCCATCATTATTCATTCCATCACTGTCTTGCCAGAGGAATGTCGACACTACATATCAAAAACTGCAACATATCAACTTTTACTTCAGAGTGCAGGCACTATACTTCCCACCTCCAGGACTCAAGTCCAGCTAACCGGTTTCCCTGAATCCCTTCATAAATCTTACTCGGCTAACACTCCAACAGCACGTAAACTCTTCTAAACTCTTGTTTCTCTGAATAAGCAACTCCTCACACACTCGTCAATAATTCCTTGAATATATAGAGATAAAGATAACAAATATTTAATTCCATGGTTTACATTGAGGTTGAAGTGGATGAATCTGCAGAGTGTCTCGTGACTCACGAAATCGTAATAACACAATTGCAAATAAAGCAAGAAAAAGGTTGGATTTGATCCCATGGCGAGTGAGTTTCAGGACTTATTTGTTATTGGTTCAACCCCCCACCCGTTTCGAGGTTTGCATGGCGACAGGTTAACTAATGCAAACCATTACTATATATTTCACTCATTTCTGAACGACCCAGGGGTGACTCAAGCATACAAAAGAGTTAGGTTTGAGTTCCTCCATTAGACTCTGACTTAACCCGTGGACTTACACACCTAGAAGTGAATTTATCTAATTTAGGGTACACAATTCCGTTAAACTCATTAGACATACCTGGAGTATACCTGGAGTGTGTTTCGGGGGTCAACGCCCCCGTGGCCAGGTCCATAACCAGGCCTCGCGGTGGATCAGGAACTGATCAACCAGGCTGTTACTGCCGGCCGCACACAAACCGACATACGAACAACAGCTTAGATATCTTTATTGTGGACACGTTACGCCTGCTCAGCAGGCTTCTTCAGTCAAATGCAGAGCTTATTATAACACTGGAGAGGCAATGTTGATAGAAGGTGGTCAGTCCCTCAGCTTGTTTTTTTCGTCTATTTCAATTTTCTGGACAGGTTTGAGGTTTGAGTTTGATAAAATTTCTAAGTGACGCTGTTCATGAAATTCTGGTGTGGAGAAAAAATCTAATAACCCTAATTTTTAAAGTGTTGGAGTGGTAAGCCAGTGGATAGCCTAGGACAGATGACCAAAAGCTTCAACTGTGGGTCATCATATGACTAAGACCAACGTCAGAAAACACTTGTCCTGTTTATTAACGAACCTTACCTAACCTAACCTAACCTAACTGGTGTTGGAATTGGACATAACTCATGAGCTAATTATTCTTTTGGAGTCATAAGGTAAGTTAACACAAGCTAAAACTGCGTCAGAGTATTCTAGATATCCACACGTTAACTACGTAACAAATCTAGAGATCCACACACTAAAATTTCTAACAATTCTGAGCATTCACACGCTAAAATTACGTGATGGTATTCTAGACATCCACAAGCATGTTTAAACTTCAATATTCACTCCCTCACAGCAATCATCCGAGGAATCTTACGAATCTAGTGAAGCTAAGTACGACTTCAGCTACGCGGTAAAGGACGACTCTTCTGGCAACCACTTCGGTCACCAGGAGAACCGCGACAACGACAACACCAAAGGGTCGTACTACGTACAGCTCCCCGATGGTCGTCTGCAGACTGTGACTTACTACGTGGACGGTGACTCAGGCTACGTGGTCGAGGTGACTTACCAGGGAGAAGCTCGCTATCCCGAGTCTTCAGAGTCTTCGGAGTCAAGCGAGGCTGGTGGCTATGACCCTCGTCGATCCACCTACGGGTAGAATACTCATCTTAACACCTGGAATACAACCCACAATACCCAGGTACAATTCAAGGGCGAACCACAATTCAAAGAAGGAATTTAAGGTCATGACAGCGGTCTATTCCCGACTGCTTATAAATCAGGACAAACCAAAACGTCTCTCAGAATTTCCTGACCAATTTCTGGGTTAGGTGTGGCTTATACCAGCCTCGGTATTGTGGCTTTTATCTTACTTGATGGGTTATTCGTGGAGATAGTTAATTAATTTGGCTTAAAAACCCATTGAAAATGCAAAGGGTCATCAAGGCTGCTTGTCACCTGTATACCACCAGATAAAAATACAATAAATACCTAAAATATTGATTAAAGTAAATTATCAGTGTATATACACTGAAAGATACATACTAATCTCGGTATATATATCTTGTATAGAGAATATTATATATATATATATATATATATATATATATATATATATATATATATATATATATATATATATATATATATATACATATATATATATATATATATATATATATATATATATATATATATATATATATATATATATATATATGTATAATTTATTTATTTTTAATATATATATTAAAAACATGAAGAAAAAATTGAATTTGTTATTTTAACCATATTGCTGGTGTCCAGCCAAAATTGGATAATATAAAAAAGAAAATACATTTACCATCACTCATTCAATACATGACCTTGCCACAGATATGTACATATGTATACATACATCAGATAGGGAGATTGCCCGTCTCCAGGCTGTGAGCGCACTTCACTCCGGCGACTTCCTCCAAACAGTTCCCATATCGGCAATGGGAACGCGACTCGACCCTAAGACCCTCCGTATTGCAGTGGCTCTGCGCCTTGCTGCCCCAATTCACACAGAATATACGTGTATTTGCGGCGAAGTGCAAGCAGACCAATACGGTCTACATGGTCTTAACTTTTCCAAAACCAAGGGCTGGCATGCAAGACACAATGAGGTCAATGTTACGCAAAAATGTGGGATAGCTGGGGGCTTGAGCCTGGTCTAAGGGCAAAGGTAAAAGTTACACACATCTCAAGCCCAAACCGGCCACCCCGGGCTATCCCAGTCAAAACAGAAAGCGCTAAACCAGTATGTGTTACTTCAATGGGTTGGTTAACAGAGGGTTAGGCAAAAATCCCAATTAGGAAAATATATCTATTTAATCACCATAACATAACATAACAGAAAAACCTTAATTCTAAACGCCCAAATGAGGGTACACACAGCTGGCTGGAGGTTCAGCCACCATAACACTAGGCTTCCGTCAGCGTCAGGCCGTCATTACACTACAATCCTCATTTCTTACTTCATCACTCATCCCACAGCACCCTGACCATGTCAGAGCCTGGGTGAACATACAGGTAAGCCATATGAGAGCCTATGGCTTGAGTTGGATAAACAAAATGAGTGTACAACTACAAACTTATCTTAAATACACAGCATCTCCGACGCCAGCCTCTACACCATGCTAACGTCACGTGACCCCCTCCCCACGCTTACTCTGCGTACCCAAACATCCTTGGAAAATAAATCATTAACACAATTTCTTTATAATTACAGTTAGAGTACTTTACAGTACCCCCAAATGCACATTATCAATTATAAAATTATTCTTTACAACTATAATATTCATATTATTATGGCACACTTCTCCACTATATGTACATTACGATGTCATGCAGAACCCTGCATAATAGTCAACGACATCATTAAGAGAACCCTTGCTACAGCTGGATGCCCTGCCGAGAGGGAGCCACGATCCCTTTCAGCAAACAATACCCACAACCCAGCAAACCGCCCCGACGGGATCACCATCTATCCTTGGAAGAATGGCAAGTTCTTAGCATGGGACTATACCTGTGTGTCCACACTGGCTGACACCTATATCCATCACAGTGTGGGGCGACAGGGAGGAGCTGCTGACCACAGGGAGGAGTACAAGATCAGCAAGTACAGGGACATTAGCCAACAGTATCAATTTGTCCCAGTGGGATCAGAGACCTTGGGATCATGAGGAAAAAATGTCACACGTTTCCTTAAAGAATTGGGTTCCAGACTCATCGACACCACCAGGGACCCAAGGGCAGCCACCTTCATGCTCCAGCACCTCAGCGTCGCCATCCAGAGGGGAAATTCTTTGATACATTGTGCCATTGTATTCATGTTTATGTTTTTTTCTGTAAATGTATTCTGTAAATGTATTCTGTTTATTAATAAATGTTCACATAGAATATAAAATATATAGGGGGTGGTAGGAGAAGAAAATATTCAAACAGCTCCGGGGAGAACCTTGAGTTTTATCTGAGGTACGTTTATTGTCTTCTCTGAGGATGAGGGTCCCCATTCAAGCTATATATAGAGGTGGTACTTCCATATATATACATGTATATATATATATATATATATATATATATATATATATATATATATATATATATATATATATATATATATATGTATATATATATATATATATATATATATATATATATATATATATATATATATATATATATATATATATACATATATATATATGGGTCCCACAATTTACACCAGAGGTGGACCCCATCCCATATATATATATATATATATATATATATATATATATATATATATATATATATATATATATATATATATATATATATATATATATATATATATATATATATATATATGTATATATATATATATATATATATATATATATATATATATATATATATATATATATATATATATATATATATATATATATATATATATATATATAAGTGAACAGTATCTAGATAAGGCTAAAGAGGTCTTTGTGGCATTTATGGATTTGGAAAAGGCGTATGACAGGGTGGATAGGGGGGCAATGTGGCAGATGTTGCAGGTGTATGGTGTAGGAGGTAGGTTACTGAAAGCAGTGAAGAGTTTTTACGAGGATAGTGAGGCTCAAGTTAGAGTATGTAGGAAAGAGGGAAATTATTTCCCAGTAAAAGTAGGCCTTAGACAAGGATGTGTGATGTCACCGTGGTTGTTTAATGTATTTATAGATGGGGTTGTAAGAGAAGTAAATGCGAGGGTCTTGACAAGAGGCGTGGAGTTAAAAGATAAAGAATCACACATAAAGTGGGAGTTGTCACAGTTGCTCTTTGCTGATGACACTGTGCTCTTGGGAGATTCTGAAGAGAAGTTGCAGAGATTGGTGGATGAATTTGGTAGGGTGTGCAAAAGAAGAAAATTGAAAGTGAATACAGGAAAGAGTAAGGTTATGAGGATAACAAAAAGATTAGGTGATGAAAGATTGGATATCAGATTGGAGGGAGAGAGTATGGAGGAGGTGAATGTATTCAGATATTTGGGAGTGGACGTGTCAGCGGATGGGTCTATGAAAGATGAGGTGAATCATAGAATTGATGAGGGGAATAGGGTGAGTGGTGCACTTAGGAGTCTGTGGAGACAAAGAACTTTGTCCATGGAGGAAAAGAGGGGAATGTATGAGAGTATAGTTCTACCAACGCTCTTATATGGGTGTGAAGCATGGGTGATGAATGTTGCAGCGATGAGAAGGCTGGAGGCAGTGGAGATGTCATGTCTGAGAGCAATGTGTGGTGTGAATATAATGCAGAGAATTCGTAGTTTGGAAGTTAGGAGGAGGTGCGGGATTACCAAAACTGTTGTCCAGAGGGCTGAGGAAGGGTTGTTGAGGTGGTTCGGACATGTGGAGAGAATGGAGCGAAACAGAATAACTTCAAGAGTGTATCAGTCTGTAGTGGAAGGAAGGCGGGGTAGGGGTCGGCCTAGGAAAGGTTGGAGGGAGGGGGTAAAGAAGGTTTTGTGTGCGAGGGGCTTGGACTTCCAGCAGGCATGCGTGAGCGTGTTTGATAGGAGTGAATGGAGACAAATGGTTTTTAATACTTGACGTGCTGTTGGAGTGTGAGCAAAGTAACATTTATGAAGGGGTTCAGGGAAACCGGCAGGCCGGACTTGAGTCCTGGAGATGGGAAGTACAGTGCCTGCACTCTGAAGGAGGGGTGTTAATGTTGCAGTTTAAAAACTGTAGTGTAAAGCACCCTTCTGGCAAGACAGTGATGGAGTGAATGATGGTGAAAGTTTTTCTTTTTCGGGCCACCCTGCCTTGGTGGGAATCGGCCAGTGTGATAATAAAATATATATATATATATATATATATATATATATATATATATATATATATATATATATATATATATATATATATATATATATATATATATATATATATATATATATTGTCTTCAGTAATCGCTGCTCCCTCTCTGACCAACCAGGGTGTTGGTTATCACCTGGAATTTATTGCAAAGCAGCTGAAATCTGAAGAGTATATTTCACACGGTAACTGAAACAGCTGTCAAGTGGCCAGATTACGTTTCGCTCCTCCTTAGTTCATTATCAAACCAGGAGACGTCCTGGGCGGACCGAAACATCGAGTTTTTGTAATCTGAGGTCAAGTGAAATTTTAGGCTAAGCGGATGACGTCAATGACATGAGAATAATGTAGAACACAGAGTATTGGGTCGTACAGGAAAGTGATTTTTCCAGTCTGTGTGTTGAGTTTTTTGTGCTGTAAGTTGGTGCAGACAGGAAGCAAGAGTATTCTTGTGTGTGTGTGTGTGTGTGTGTGTGTGTGTGTGTGTGTGTGTGTGTGTGTGTGTGTGTGTGTGTGTGTGTGTGTGTGTGTGTGTTTGAGTATGTATGTTTATGTAGTGCATGTGTAGTCTGTGTACTCATCTATATGTAGGAGCAAGGGTCAACGTACAGCTCCTGGCCTCGCCTCTTCGGTGGTCCCTACTAGGTCCACTCTCTCCCTGCTTCAAGAGCCTTATCGTAACTCTTCTTGAAGCTATGTATATATCTTGCCTCCACTACATCACTCTCCAGATTGTTCCACTTTCTGACAACTCTAAGGAGGAAGAAATGCTTCCTAACATCTCTATGTCTCATCTGAGTTTTCGACATCCAGTTGTGTCCCCTTGTTGCTGTGTCCCATCTCTGAAACATCCTGTCTCTGTCCACCTTGTCAATTCCTTTCAGTACTTTGTAATTCGTTATTATATCCCACCTATCCCTCCTGTCCTTCGGTGCTGTCATGTTGAGTTCCCTTTACCTATCCTTATATGACATTTACCTTAGCTCCGTGACTAGACTTGTTGCAAACATCCGCTCTTTCTCCAATTTCTTTATGTACTTGGTCAGATATGTTTCAGACTGGTGCTGTGTACTCCAATATATGCCTGTCGTACAGTGTATATATACACAGTGTATAGTGTCGTGTCAAAATGCTATTCTTAGATCTGGCAGACGCCTATATGCTGCAGCAGTTATTTGGCTGATGAGCGCCTCCGGGAATATGCTCGGTATGATACTTACCCCAAGCTCCTTGAGTGAGGTTTGTAGCCTTTGCCCCCTGAACCTGTACCTCACCTGCAGTCTTTTTTTCTCCTTCCCGAAGCTTCATAACTTCGCACTTGGTGGAGTTTAACTCCAGGAGCCATCTGACAGACCATCCTTGTAGCCTGATCCAAAATTAACTCTAACAACAAGAACATCGACTGAGATCAAAATAATTCATCTAAATAAAACCTGCTGCGAATATATCTTAAATGACATGGATTTAAACCATCGTCTAAAAAGATGTAGTATACTCAATACACATTTCCCTAGGGAAAAGGAAGAGCAGATGTAAACTTGAAATGAGGAATACTCTACAGGTAAACCCGAAAAAAACCTTCATCGTACTTATAAGTTTAGTCAAGCATCTCAGTTACCGGGAGCTTTTGAAGTCCTTTGATCTGTACTCCCTGGAGCGCAGGCGAGACAGGTATATCATAATTTATACCTGAAAAAATTCTTGAGGGACTGCTTCCAAATCTACACAGAGAAATAACTCTTTATGAAAGCAAAAGCAAGGTTCCCATGAGTACAATGAGAAAAAATACAATTAGTGTCAGGGGTCCAACACTGTCCAACAGCCTCCCGTCATACATAAGGGGATTACCAATAGACTCTTAACTGTCTTCAAGAGTGAACTGAAGAAACACGTTAAGGCAGTGCCTGACCAGCCAGGCTGTGTCTCGTACATTGGATAGCTTGTGGCCATCAGTAACAGCCTGGTCAAACAGTCCCTGATCCACCGACAGGCCTGGTCATGGTCCGAAGCCGCGGACCATGACCGAAGTCTACCTACCCTCCAGGTAGGTAGACTTCGGGTATATATTCCTCCTGGAGTATTTAAACTAATAAACACTTCTGTTTATATATATATATATATATATATATATATATATATATATATATATATATATATATATATATATATATATATATATATATATATATATATATATATATATATATATATATATATATATATATATATATACATATACCTCAGGGAGAATATACCCAAAAACAGGAAAATAATTCATGGTTTTAAACTGTTTTATATTCAAAATAAAACAAATTTTATGTATTTCCCTACAGTTTAATGAGTAAATATCCAAAATAAATACATAAATAATACATTGTGACAGAATATATTATGTTGCGTCACTGTATTTAACAACACTTACAAATTAGGTTTTCGGAATTATTTGTATGTGTGTTTAGACTAAAAATTGATTTTTTCGAGATAATAGGCTGTTTTCAGGCTTCAGTCGTACATGCAGTTTCGTGGGTCGTACTTTAGGGACTTGTAGTGTCCTCAGAATTTAGTCGTTCACGGGCATTCGCGGGGCGTACTCTAGGGACTGGTAGTGTTCTAAGAGTCTAGCCGTACACGGGTCTGCGCGGGACGTACTCTAGGGACTGGTAGTGTTCTAAGAGTCTAGCCGTACACGGGTCTGCACGGGACGTACTCTAGGGACTGGTAGTGCTCTCAGAGTCTAACCATACACGGCTCTACGTGGGGCGTACTCAAGGGACTCGAAGGAGCGAGACTCATCAGAGTAGCGAGCCTCTCCCTCGTAAGTCACCTGAGCCTGGTAGCCCGAGTCACCGTCAACTAGGAAAGTCACCTTCTGAAGACGACCATCGGGGAGCTGCACGTAGTACGACCCCTGAGTGTCGTCACCGTCGCGGCTCTCCTGGTGACCGAACTCATTACTTGAAGGGTCGTGATCAACAGCCCAGTTGAAGTTGTATTTGGCTTCACTTGACTCAAAAGATTCATCAGAAAACACCTGGACAAAAACACATGCAATATAAGTAACAATAGGAACCCGTCCCTCGAAGATACAAATAAACGAAACAATCACCAGACAATACCTTGAAAAAACACAGATAAACACGAGTAAACAGAGGATTGTATCCCTCAAAGTTAATACTAACAAGTGTACAAGATTAATAAATATTACTGTCACAGACTGGAACTTACTTAATGTGGCTGAGACAATAAAAATGATCACAGACTCACCCTGGGAGGACCATAGGAGAAGGAGGGACGCTTGTCAGCAGCGGCCATAACCACCACACACAACACAAGCACAATCTGTAAGTTACACTTTGCTTACTAACTGCTGCTGCGTCCATTTATCTCACAGTGATGAACAATGATTAGTTATGTAACTGCTGCCGCGTCCATTTATCTTAGTGATGAACAATGATTAGTTATGTAACTGCTGCTACGTCCATTTATCTTACAGTGATGAACAATGGTTAGTTATGTGAGAAGTTACGACACTCATCTATGCCGTTAACGTTTCTGTTCTTATGGATATTTGAGAATTAGTCTCGGGTATGACTTAAGAAAAATATTTGGTCAAGAAATATGGAAAAATATTAAAAAAATTCGTTTTAAACAAAAGTGAAGAATTTAGTATCAAAAAAGGTCCTGACTTTTTTTCGGTAAAAGATTTATATTTTTCATTTGCAAAGTTCAGATAAAATATCAAAGCAGAATTGAAAATTCTGAAAAGTTTTACAAAAGTTTATAAGTAATCTAAATAAAATAGATCATTCGAAAAACTTTAAATCCCTAAAGAATTTGATAATTAGATCAAAATGGAGTAATTATTGAGTGATGGAATTTAAAGTAGGTTTATAAACCATTGTTATGAAAGAACTAACACACGAACTGAAGATTAAAACACTATAGACAAGAACTGAAGATTAAAACACTATAGACAAGAACTGAAGATTAAAACACTATAGACAAGAACTGAAGATTAAAACACTATAGACAAGAACTGAAGATTAAAACACTATAGACAAGAACTGAAGATTAAAACACTATAGACAAGAACTAGCAGATCCAGTGACAAAAAGAATGAAATGTGTCAAGAAAAATGTCAATGGAGGAAACATCGACGTCAACAGACCACAAGACCTTTTTTTATATTGAAAAAAATTAATGGAATGTGAGAAAGTTGTTACAGGAAATACGGGAAATGTAATTTGTGATAAAAAATACAATCGTGAGACAGAGGGATTAACTGAAGTACCGATAATGGCTTAAGAGGAATCGAAACATTGCCCAGTTATCGTATTAAAGTATTGTTTAGCAAATGATATCAGCTGGTGGCCTGAGTGGCATCAGTTTGTGCTCTGAGTGGCATCAGCTTGTGGTCTGAGTGACATCAGTTTGTGCTCTGAGTGGCATCAGTTTGTGCTCTGAGTGGCTCTCACCTGAGTGTTCATGTCTGAGGTTGTAAGACTCAATGATTGACCAGGTCGTGTCTACCCAGCGTTATATACCTCAACTCTCAACTCTCACCTCCACCCTCACAATCTGTCTTATTACCGTTCAAGGTTAAGTTTTTTGGTGTGTGTGTGTGTGTGTGTGTGTGTGTGTGTGTGTGTGTGTGTGTGTGTGTGTGTGTGTGTGTAATATCGACATAGCTATCAAATCAGAAAAAAGAAACATTGTTTAGGGATAATATTTATTAGGAAAAGAGATAAGCTGGTTGGGTTACTGGGTTTAAAGTCTATCTATCTACTACTACATGTCACCTGTTCACCACCAGTGAAAGTTACTCTAATACCTAAAATAGTGATTAAAATAATGTATTTTATTATTATTATTATTATTATTATTATTATTATTATTATTATTATTATTATTACTATCATTGTTGTTGTTATCTATACTACTACTACTACTACTACTACTACTACTACTAATATTAATAATAATAGTAGTGGTAGTAGTTGTAGTAGTAGTAATAATGATATCAGTAGTATTAGTATTAATAGTAGTAGTATTAGTAGTATTGAGAGGTAAACCCACGGGACCTTACAAAACGTGAAGAATAGAAAGTAATCATGTTTGATCCGAGGAGTGGGAAAGGTAGCTTCACCGCCATACTCTTCCCCTCATTGTGAAAGTGAAAATGTATGTACCAATCCCGTAGAGTTTCACTCTATTTATTTTTACCAAAAGAAAACCTTTGTACTCTGATATTTACCATATTTAATAAATTATTTTGTATGCGTATGCCCTTAAATATATATTATATATACATGTCATATGCACATTATATATATATTTCATATATATCTTATGTTGCAATTACAAGATAGTTAAATTACGTGTGTGATTGATGGTAATGCATTCGTCTCAGCCACGTTCATAGTTTGCTTACTCTGGGAGCTTGTCCAGATGACCGCCTGATCAGTTAAACTGTTTGTTCTAGCAGACTGATGGTCTAAATACACACTGTGGCCACTTTAATAGGTATACCCTTCTAGTAACAGTCAGAATTCTTCGTTGCAAAGATTCAACAAGGTGCTGGGAAGAGTCTCAAGATACCCTGGTCCTTGTTGACATGATAGCATCATGCAATTGCTGTTAATTTGTTAACTACACATCTGTACTGCGAATCTCCCACTGCAGCTTCGGTTTCCTGTTCTTAGCTGACAGGAGACGAAGCCAGTGCCTTCTTCTCCTGCTGTTACCTATCCATTTACAGTTTCCATATGTTGTGCTGTCAGAGATGCTGTATACCACTGTTGTAACAACTGGTTATGTGACTTACCATCTCCTTCCTGTCAGTTTGAACCGTTCTGGCCATTCTAATCTAACCTGTCAATAACAAAACGTTCTCGCTTATAGAACTGCTGCTCACTAGATGTTTTGTGTTATCCACACCATTTACTAAACTCCAGAAGCTGTTTCTCGAGAAAATCCCAGAAGATTAGCAAGTCCTGATATCTACAGCAGCCCGTCTGGCACCAACAACAATCATTCCAGATATCTACAGCAGCCCGTCTGGCACCACCAACAATCATTCCAGATATCTACAGCAGCCCGTCTGGCACCACCAACAATCATTCCAGATATCTACAGCAGCCCGTCTGGCACCACCAACAATCATTCCAGATATCTACAGCAGCCCGTCTGGCACCACCAACAATCATTCCTGAGCCATCCGGGGGTCAACGCCCCCGCGGCCCGGTCTGTGACCAGGCCTCCTTACATATGTATACACTTATATGTATACACTTATATATGTATACACTTAGAGTGTATTTTAATCAGTATTTATAGTATTAACGTATTATTTTCTGATGACCCTCGTGTAGTAGATAGAATTGAAACCCGATTACATTAAACCTGATTACAGTGAAACCCGATTACATTAAAACAACATATCATATGAATAATTTCTAGAAATAATCTCTGGAAAATAATTTCTGAAAAACAATTTCTGGGAAATAATTTCTGGAAAATCATATCTAGGAAATATTCTCTGGAAATTATTTCTGGATAGCAATTTCTGGAAATTATTTCTGGATAGCAATTTCTGGAAAATTATTTCTGGAAAATAATTCGTGGGAAATAATTTCTGGAAAACAATTTCCGGAAAATAATCCCTAGAAAATAATTTCCGGGAAATATTTTCTGGGAAATAATATCTGGAAAATTATTTCTGGGAAATAATCTCTGGAAAATAATTTCTGGAAAATAGTTTCTGGAAAACAATTTCTGAAAAAATAATTTCTGGGAAATAATCTATAAAATATAATTTCAATAAAATAATCCCTTGAAAATAATTTCTGGGGAAAAATATCTGGAAAACAATTTCTGAAAAATAATTTCTGGGAAATAATCTATGAAATATAATTTCAATAAAATAATCCCTTGAAAAGAATTTCTGGGGAAAAATATCTGGAAAACAATTTCTGGGAAATAAATAACTTACGGGATACAATTTCCGAGAAAAAATTTCCCCGGGAAAACAACCTAAATTTTGAAATTTTCATTTAATTTTTTAAAGGCGAGTAACGAGGTAAAATTTTTGGTTCCGACCCATCTGAAGAGGAACTTTTAAAAAAGGGTCGGGATTGCAAAACCCCACCTTTAACGGGTCAACGATGCAACCATATTGACCGTTGATTGTCAGGGGCTGCTGGCGCCCTATGATCCATCAGGGTTTAGGGCATGCTTTCGAAGATAAAAATAGCAATGAGATTACAACAACAATATAATAATAATAATAATAATAATAATAATAATAATAATAATAATAATAATAATAATAATATAATAATAATAATAATAATAATAATAATAATAAAAAAATAATAATAAAAATAATAATAAAAATAATAATAAATAATAATAATAATAATAATAATAATAATAATAATAATAATAATAAAAAATAATAAAAATTAATAATAATAATAATAATAATAATAATAATAAAAATAATAATAATTTTAAAAATTTTAATAACACACAAAAAAAACACACACACAAAAATTTTTTATTATTATTATTATTATTATTATTATTATTATTATTATTATTGGGTTTTATTACTATATTTAGGAAAGAGTACACAAGAAGAACATTGCGGGCATGTTTTCTAAGTTGGGGGAACTGTTTGGTGTTGCTACACGGGTCGCCCTTTTGTCTTTCCCCGGAGGTTTTGTGTGTGTGTGTGTGTGTGTGTGTGTGTGTGTGTGTGTGTGTGTGTGGGGGTGGGGGCCCCAGCATAGGGGGGAGGGAAATTTTTGTGTGTGTACTCCCCCTAATTGTACTTCCCCTTAATTTTGGGTTTGGTGGGGTCGAGACTCACCCCCGGCCCCGCCTCTTCACTGGATCCCCAGGGCCCCTTCTCTCCCTTCCGGGAGCTTTTTTAAATCCTTTTTTAAAACTATGAGGTTTTTTGGGCCCCCCACTATTTCACATTTAAAAGGCCCATTCCACCCTGAGACCCCCATGACTGAAGAAATCCCTTCCCCAACGCCCCTGTGATTTCCGTCTGCCCCCTTCAGTTTCCACCCGGCCCCCTTGTCCCGGGTGCCCCCTCCTCGGGAAACACCCCAGCTCTGCCCAAATTTTGGTTCTTTCCCCGGGCAGTATCTTGATGTCGTTACCTTTTCCCCTGACCTTGTCCCCCAGCGCCGTCGGGTCCGTTTTCCCTTTTAACCTTTCCCTCGTACGGCCCCCCTTTGACCCGGGGAAATTTTTTTTTTGGGCGAAAAATTTTGTACTTTCTAACTTCTTGAGGGCTTGACTAGGTGGGCGGTGGGGTTTGCTGCATCCCCGGGGGCCCTACCCCCCAACATGTTTTGGAAAAAACCATTTAAGGATTTCGGGAACTTATTTGGGTTTTCCAGGGCCCGTATGCTAGCTTTTTTTGGTTGATGGAATTTTCGTGAGGGCTGGTTTTTGGGGTCCCCTGCCTTTTCTGATAGGTTCAGAATTTTGCCCCATTAAATCCGGGGCCTTTTTTTCTCCCCCACCTTCCAATTTGCATTTGCTGGATTGAATTGAGGCTGTTACTAAACATGTCCAGCCGGGGTTCCAGGTCTCTTTTTTGTAGTCCTGCCTCACCCTCGCCCCTGTTTTAAATTCCCTTTCCCATCAACTTCACGTCACCCGGGAACAGGGACACTTTCAGAGCCTTTTCCCTTTCCTAAAAGTCGTTAAAGGTATATGGAAAAAATACCTTCTTAGAACTGCCCCCCTGTGGGACCCTGGTAAACAGGGGGCCCACTGTGATCCCTTCCCCCACGTCCCAAATGACCTGCTGCTGCCTCCCCTTTTGGGTACCTTTTCCCATTGCAGGCCCCCCCTTTACACCCCCCGCCCTTGACCCTCCAGCTTCCCAATTTCCTGGGGGGAACGGGGGTCAAAGGTTTTCCCGCAGTCTGGAAAAACCCAAATTCACCCAAACCCTCTCTCGTGTCTTATTTTCGTTCCCTTTCAAAAAAACCCAGGGGGTTTTTGGACAAAATTTGGGCCTTCCATGGAACCCACGCGGGTTTTCATTTAAAATCTTTTTCCCTTTCCCAGGTGTTCGACCACCCTCCTCCGGGATAATTTTTCCATGACTTTAACACAAAAAGGGGGCCGGGAAAAAATTTCGAAAATTTAGTCCCCTGTTTTTTTTTTCCTTTTAAATATGGGGGACTTTATTGTTTTCCATTTTGAGGTAGTTCCCCGTTAAAGGGATGTGTTGAAGTTTTGGGAAAGGGGGACGCACACCCCCCCTCTGCTCCTTCAAAGGACCCAGGGGGAAATGTTTGTGTGTGTGTGTGTGTGTGTGTGTGAAAAGGTGTGTTGTAGGACCTGTTTGGGGTTTCCAGTGGGAAGGTTATCTTCTGCCTTAGATGCTTAAAAATTTGGGAAACAATCGGGAGAGTAAGGGAAGAATAAAAAAGCTTCAAGAAGAGTTAATAAGGCCTTTGAAGCAGGGAGAAAAATGGACCAGTGGGGAAATTTTCCCCAAGGGGTGGGGGCCAAAAGCTGAAGTTGCCCCTTTTGCCCATAAAAAGGTGAGTACACAAATACAACAAAAAAAATAAAACATACTCTCTTTCTCTCTCTCTCCCACACACACATCCCAAACCCATTTCACATCTGCCTGGTTGGAAATTGGGGGCATTGACCCCTGAAAAACCCTTTCTAGTACCCCCTTCATGTACCCCTTCAGTATCCTTCATTTTCCTTTCCCAACCCATTCAGGGTATCCTTCAAATCCTTCATGATCCCTTCACGATCCTCTGACCATTCCCTAAAAAGTCTTTTTCCCCAGCTAAAAACACAAATATACTAAAAAAAAAAAACTCTCCAAAAAAGGGAGATAAAATTTACTAACAATATAAACGGAAATTCTATTATTAAATAAAAACACACCGGGCACTTTACTAATAAAACAGCTGTGTAACATTAAATATACCAAGATATGTATATCTGTGTATAAATTTGCTTTGAAATTAAATCAGTCGAAGGGTCCACCATCTGGGCCTAAATACACATGAAAAAAAATTTTTAAAGGAGAAAATGCCCTCGGAAAAAATTGGGTTTTATAAATTTTTTTTTGTATATTTTTTTTTTGTTAATTTAGGGTTTTAAAAAGTGTTAAACCCCCAAAGAGAATCCCATAAACCAAAGTAAGGATTAAAAAGGTAAATTAAAAGGTATATACATCAAAACAATTAAAGACTATTTTTAAATATAAAAAATGGAAAAAGAAATCATTAAAGAAGACCAAGGAGTTTATTTAAAGAAGGATAGGTTTTTTGAACATGTAGAAAATTAAACTTTTTTTCATTAAACTTTAAGGTTTTCCCTGATCACCAAAAATTTTATTTTTTTTTTCAAGGGAAAAGAGGTTACAACAAAAATTTTCATTATTATTAGTTTTAAAAATTTTTATTTTTTGAAAAGGAGAGGTTTTTAAGGCCGGAAAGTTTGGGGGGGCCGGGTGGTCCCCCCCAAATCCAGCCCCCATAGAGGGACCTGACCCCCCAAAGTGACCCACGCCCCACCCCCCGGGCCAAAAAGGGCCCCCAATGGTAGGGGTTTTCCAAAGAATAGAGAGTAGAAGAAGTGGGGGAAGAGTAGAGTAACATCAACTAGCAACCTCGATTTTACCCTGGGGTTGGAAAATAAAAAAAATATTTTGAAATTTCACAAAAACCAATTAAGTGTGGGGAAAAAGTGAAATTGGTAAATACTTAATTATTTTACAGGAAATTCTTAAAGGCCCTTTTTTATCCACACCCTCATGATTACTACCATTCAACGAATACCAATTAAAAACACTACGAATGCTGAAATGCTAAAAAAATGCAAATCCTCCAAATATTTACGACACAAAAGACTAGTCGAATACGACTGCTGCCCATTTTTTCACGATTGCCAACTACCACACTGCTATTTCCAAAAACCCCTTTTCATCCCAGTCGGAGTTCAGGGCCATAAAACCCCCCACACATGCCACCATTTTCCGGATCTCCCCTTGGGGTCCAGAGCTTTTTTAAACCCAGGGGAGAGGCGGAAGGCTTTACAGTGGAAACCTCCTACATGCCTGGTCACCGGCCAAATCGGGAAGCGGATTTTTTAACATAAGACTTTGAGTTTAGGGGACCCACCCCAAAAGATGATCGCTGGGAAAAGGGATTTTCAGACGTGATGTCTGGAAGAAAATAGTGATTTGAAAATGGTCGGGGGAGGGCCCGGAAACGTCGTTCGGGAGTGCCTTCCTATATAAAAGATATTCTTTCACTTGACAGAAAAAAAACGACCCAGAATTTTAAGAGATAAATTCCGTTGTAAACAAGGTCATTACCCCAACTTACACCCCAAAATAACCCTAACAACATTTAGGGGGACTAATTTGGAAATTTTTTTTTTTTAAAACCACTGTTTCTTTTCCACCTATGGAATGCCCCTTTACTAATTTTTCCCGTATTAGGACTGAAAAAACCTTTGGGAAAATTTCAGAATAAAAAATTTTTTAACTTTAAATTTTGGGATAGGCAGAATAAAAGATTTTTAATTTTTTTTTTAGAAATTTTTTCCCCTGGTAAAAATTACACACACACAACACAAAAGGGCCATTAACAAAAACACAAAAACACACTTTCCCAACAAACACACACACAACCTTATACCAAAAAAATTTTAACCCTTTGAATGGAAAAGAAAATTTAGAGGGGGGAGGTGAGAGTTGGGGTTTAGGGCATATAACGCTGGGAAGAAATGATTTTCCCAACTTGCCCCCAAAACCCTCTGACAGGGCATTTTAGTTTTTACCCAGGACAAACTGATCCCTAGAAAACAAACTGATGTCACCAGCCCAAAAGTTTTGATGCCACTAAAAGCAAAAACCTGATGCCCCGGGGCCACCGGGTTGATACCTTTTTTTTTCCAATACTTTAATACGAAATTGGGCAATGTTTTTTTCCCTCCTTTTTCACTTTCAGTTAACCTCTTTTCCCCAGGGTTTTAACCATCACAAATTACTTTTCCCCGGGATTTCCTTTTAAAAACTTTCTCACTTTCCCCTTTTAATTTTTTAATTTTGGGTTTTTGGGTCTGTTGATTTTGTTTTCCCTTTTGGGAATTTTTTTTGACAATTTATTTTTTTTTGCCACGGGATCTGTTTCTTGCTAAAGTGTTTTAATTTTTAAATTGTTTAATTTTTCCATAAAATGGTTTTTAAAAACCTTTTTAAAATTCCTACCAATAATCTAATTATCAAATTTTTTATTTGGGGATTTAAAGTTTTTCGAATGTTTCTTTTTTATTTAGATTATTTATAAATTTTTTGGGAAATTTTTTCAGAATTTTCAATTTTTGTTTTGATATTTTATTTTGAATTTTGCAAAGGGAAAATAAAAATTTTTAAACCAAAAAAAAAGTCGGGCCCTTTTTGATCCCAAATTTTTTTCACTTTTTTTTAAAAAACAAATTTTTTTTAATTTTTTTTCCCAAATTTTCTTTGACCAAATTTTTTTCAAGTCATCCCGGAGCCCAATTTCAAATATCCATAAGAACAGAAAGTTAAGGGAAAGGATGGGGCCCCCCCCCTTCACATAACTAAACTATTGTTCATCCCCGTAAGATAAATGGGGAACGAAAAGAAAAGAAAAGTTAAGACAACAAAAATCCAATTTGTTCATCCCCGAAGAAAAAAGGGACGTAGAGCAGTTAGAAAAGGAAAGTGAAATTTAAAAGATTGGGGTTGGGTTGGTGTGGGGTTATGGCCCGCGACAAGCGCCCCTCCTTCCCCATGGGTCCTCCCAGGGTGAGTCTGGGGATCTTTTTTATTGTCTCCACCCCCTTTAAAATTAGTTTGGAAGTAATATTTATTAATCTTGACACTTGTTAGTATTAATTTTGGAGGGATACAACCTCGTTTACTCGTCATCGTGTTTTTCGGTATTTTTGGGATTTTGTTTATTTGATTTTAGAGGGGCCCTTTTAGTTACTTTATAGATGTGTTTTTGTCCAGGTTTTTTTCGATGAATCTTTGAGTCAAGGGGAAGCCAAATACAACTTCAACCGGGCCCTTTTGGGGCCCAAAACCCCCTTGGAATGAGTTGGGTCACCGGGAGGCGAGGGGACGAACCAGGGTCGACTAGGGCAGCCCCCCGAGGTCGCCCTCAAAGGTGACTTTTTTAGTTGAGGCCAGATTTCCCCACCAGGCCCGGGGTAAACTTGCCGGGGGAGAGGCCGGTTACCTGATGAGTCTGGGGCCCTTTTCGAGCCCCGGGAGACCCCCCCACGGGACCCGTGAAAGGTTAGACTCTGAGAGCACTACCAGCCCCTTTTAGAGTAGTCCCGCAGCCCCGGGGTTGGAGACTTTTAAACATTAACCCCGGAGTACCCCCCAAATGCCCGTGAAAGGGACAAAATTTAGGAAAATTAAGAAGCCCCTTAAGATGCCCCACACTGCCCCGTGTACACCCAGACTGAGAACAACTAATTTTTTGGAGTAGGGGCATGCACGACTGGCCGATTTAAAACCTGAGAAATTACTCTCCCCCCCAACGTTTGAAAACCCCTTTAAATCATTAAAATTTTTTACCTGATAAAAAATCCCGACGATTATAACCAAATGGGTGGGAAAATTTTTTCCAAAAAACCTTAAAATTTTCCAAAAAAATTTACCAATTGAAATTATTTTCATTAACTGAAAAAATTTAAATTTAAATAAACAACAAAATAACTACTTATTTTTTATTTATTCAATATCCTTTTTAATAAATCATAGATAAAACATATATTTGTTTTTTTATTTAGAAAAGAGGTGTTTTTCAAGGAATATTTGTATAGTAATACTAATAATAATATTAGAATAATAATAGTAATAATAAAAATTAAAATTAAAAATATTAATAATAAAAAAATAACAATAAAATGAAAGGGTTTTAAATTTTTATTATTACTTTTAAATTTTTATTATTAGTAGTAGGTAGTAGTAGTAGTAGTAATAAAGATAAAAGTAGTAGTAATAAAAGGGGGTTAAACAAAAGGGTGAAAAAAGGTTATTCAAATAGTTTGGATTTTTTCCCGAGTAGCCCCAAAATTTTTTGGATAAGACCCCCGCATTCAAGGCACCATGGGGGGGATAGCACAAAAAAGAAAGAATGTGTCATATATACACCCTGAATACATATATTTATAGACGGGGAAAAAAAGATAGGGTTTTTGGGGGAAAATAAGGGGCCATGCAAGAGAACCCCAAGACTAAGACCACAGGACAGAAACCTGTTGGTCTGATCTGATCCATTGTAAAGAAAAAGTGGGAGAAAAAAAAAGAAAGGCCAGGAGACAGCTGGGACCCAATTAAAAGTTGTGAAGGCTCATCCTCCGTCCAGGAATCACAGCCCAGGGTCTCACCAACCAGAAAAAAATGGAAATGCCCGGAATTTAAAAAAAAATATGCTTCGGAAGTGTGTGAAAATTATTAACAAAAAGGGAAGTTCCCTTTCCCCCTTTATATTTTTTTTTGAAAAGTAAAGGGTTTGTTGGTTCTTGTTCTTTAATTAGTTTAAGATTACCTACTTGATTTTGAGTGATAAAAGAATTAACCCTTTTTTTTAAAGGGCAAAATTAGTAAATACTACTTTGGGTTTCCCTTTTGTGCCGAAAATTATCTTTATTTTTTTTCTTTGTGTTGGGGTTTAAATGATGTCCTATTTTCTTTTGGGGTTAGAGGTTGAATTTTTTCTGTTTTTTTAACTGGGCGAATATTAATTTATATCCCTTTTTCTTTTTTAAAAGGGGGATTTTTTTTTTGTTTTTTTTTAGTGTTTATGGTTTTAAAAGAAACCCCACACCCCACATACACACACACACAAGGGGGCAAAACCGACCCTTTAAACCACAAATAGGGGAGAGTAACAGATAATGGGGGCCGGCCCCCACTGTACCTGGGGAAACCCCCGGGCCCCCAACAGTAACAGTCGCCCAGGTCCCATACCCCAAAACCCCAAGGGGGCCCCACAGGCCTGTTTCCCAAGGGGCCCCAAGTACCTGTAAAACCCCAAGGGCCTCACAGTACCTGAAACCCCGGGGCCCCATGGGACTTTGCTCCTAGGGTCCTTTATATACCCCAACCCGGGTCCCCAGGTACCTGCAACCCCGGAGTCTCCAAAATACCTTTAAAAAAAAGGGCCCTTGGACCCTTAAATTTTAAAGGGGGCCCCCAGTACCTGGTGGGGCCTGGGTCCCAGCCCTTTTTGAGGGGCCCGGGTACCCAAAACCAAAGGGGGCCCAGCACTTTAAACTCCAAGGGGGCCTTTTTAGACCAAACCCAAAGGGGGCTCAAAGAAACCCCAAAGGGGTCCCCACAGTACTGTAAAACCCAGGGGGCCCAAAACACCCTGTAATTAGCTTCCCTTAGGGACCCCAAGGGCCCGGGGTCCCAAAAAAAGGGTCTCCCGGCTTAGGCCTAGGGGCCCCATAGTACTTAAAATTGGATCACAGTACCTGGTTTTGGTTTCTGTACCTGTAACCAAAAGGTCCACATAATTAGCTCAGGGGCCTTGTACCTGGGCACCAAAATCCCCCCAAAAACTGCAGCTCAGGGGGCTCACAAATACCTGCAACCAAAGAGTCTCACAGCACTTGGCCCACGGGTCCTGCATGCCTTAAAAACGAAGGGTTTTCCCCAGTACCCATAGCCCAGGGGGCCCTAGACCCAAAAAAAGGGGTCTCCCCAGTGCCTGTAATCCAGGGGGCTCACAGGCCCCGAAAACCCCGGGGTTTGCTTTGTAGGGCCCCGGGTATCAGGACCGTAGGGGTTCAAAACCTGAAAACCCCGGGGGCTCAAGACCTGAAACCCCGGCCTCAGAGTACCCAGAAAAAAGGTTTTTCAGAGACCCAGCCCAGGGGTCTCAGAGTGCCTGTGGGGGTTTTAAAAAAATACCCGTTAAAACCCCGGGCCCCCAGGGTTTAAACCCCAAGGGGCCCCACAGCCTTTATAGCCGAAGGTCCAGAACCCGGCCCCGGCCCCCCAGTCCTGGGAAACCCCGGGGGTTCAGTACCTCAGCCCCCGGGGCTTACAGACCTGAACCCGGAAGGGTTTTCACATTACCTGAACCCTGGGGGCCCCCCACAACCTGGTAGCCCAGGGGGCCCAGAGACCTGTAGCTCAGGGGCCCCAGACCCGTAGCCCAGGGGCCTCACAGGCCTTAAGGGGTCACAGACCTTTTAACCCGTTCTTTCCCGACCTGTAGCTATCTTCAAATCATCTCAGCACCAAACTCAACAAGGTTTCCCCGTCATACCTCGACGTTCATCAATGCACCAAAGGTTTGCAGGGAAAACACGACCATTAGGGGCACCAAAGCTGGGTAAAGGAGGTGGGTTAATCATGAACACTGACGATTACAGGAAAAAAAATGCTCAATCTACTTAATGCCCAGATACCCCCCCCAAACCCCTTCACAAATAAAATTTGGGGGAACCTTACCAAAAATTTTTCAAAGGCTGGGATCCCGAGGGGCTCAGAACAAGGGGGAAAAAAACCCCCTGCCCCCAAGCCCAGCAACCCCCAGACCCCAGAATGAGGTCCAAAGACTACAAGCCGGATCCCCTGAGGCCCAATCCTCGGAATAGGCAGTGGGCCCCCCCCGGGCCCCAGGAATTTTCGCCAAACACCTCTAAAAATCCTTTTGGGGACTATCAGTCCGGCCCCATCCTAAACACTAGGTGATCTTCAATCGCACCCCAAAATCAAAATCAGGAACAAAAAACTTTCCCCGCCTTGGGGTGACTTCCCCCCATTCACCAAATTTACTACATGTTCATCGGGTCCCTTGGAGGGAAAAATTTTTGATTCACTTGATCTTCCCCCTTCCAGCCAAAGGATTTCAAAGACCTTGTTTAACTATGCTTGGGTTTAGGTTTCTCCCGAAAATCACCCTTTAGCAGACTTTGACTACCCGGGTTTGCCACTCAGGGAGTCCGGGAATTTTTTACATGGGAAAATCTAAAACCGAACGTTTTTCCAATTTATTCCCCTTTTGTTGTCACCTGGGCCCCTTATGTTGACGAATTTTCCTTAACCCCAAACGCTTTAAAAGTTCAAGCCCCCTCTGAAGACAAGCTCAACCCCGGGGTTGGGGCCCAATCCAGCCCACACTTTTAAGAAGAAGCCCACAACACTCTTCCTTTCCCTTTATGTTCTGCCTGGGAAAGCCGGGGCCCTTTTTTTTGTTTTTAAAAACTAAAACCCCCCAACCAAAAAGATCTTCCTTTCTACCCCAAAACGACACCAAAAACCAAAAGTGGTGTGATTTAGGCTTCTTCCCACGTGCACCTTTGAATTTCAGGAAAGAAGGGTTTTGAAAAGAATGACCATAATTGAACAAAAATTTTCTAAACTCCACTTTCAATCCTCCCAATTATTTTTAGATTTATAAAGGGGGTTAAAAATCTTCAACACAACCCCGGGAAAAATGGGGAAAGAAAACAGTCCTCCCCCCCAACCCATTGCCAACATGTTTTCCCAAATCTTTGCCAAAAAAATCATTCCAAGATCTACCCCACAAACTACTACCATCAAGGGAAACACCAATAGTAGACAGGAAAAGCCCCCATCCCCGAGGATACATAACCCTTTTTAATGACTTTCAAAAAAATTATATGTTGGGGAAAAATCAAGAGACCTAAAAAAGCATTTTAGAAAACCCAATATGCAAAACAGGACTGGGGATACAAGGAATGCCCCGGGACAAACCTCGCAACTACACAAAAATTTAATTAACTACAGAAACTCAAGACTTAAAGACAGAAGACAAAACCAATACAAAAAATCCTGGGAAACTTATCTCCGTAACCAACAATTTCCCAAACCCGAAAAAATGGCTTCCCCCAACCAGCTGAACCACCCCCAAGAAACTTCTTCAAAGCTACCCACATAAGAAAAAAGAAACCGGAAATTCATAATTTTCCAAAAAACCCCCCCGCTCCCCAAGACTCTATAAAAAACCCGGAGAAACAGAGGCATTCTCCAATTTACCCCAAAATTCTGGGAAAATGATTATAAATCCCTGAATTTTCCAAAACCCCCGGTAGATCCGTGGGACCCGAAAAACCCCCGTGTGGGGGAAAAAGGGTTCAAAAAGGGTCAAATTTTACTGATTTTGGTTTTTATTTAATTTTGGTTTAGTATTTTTTTAACCCTTTATTTCCACCTGAGCCCAGGGACCCACATTTCCCAGCCCAGGGGCCCCACAGGGATCTGTAGCCCCGGGCCCCCAAAATATTAACCCGCTCTGGGGCCCCATTGGGAAAGGGAAATTTTTTAACCTTCCTCTGATGTTTTCTTCCCTTAAAGTCCAATCTTGGGCACCAAAACAAAAGGTTTAAAAATTTGAAGGTTATCATTATCATTCTGTTAGTTTTACCCCGGACCTTTTAAATCTAGCAGCATTGGGGTTTAATAAAAAATGTTAAAAATGTTTTTTGGCACTTGCTTATATTTCTGAAAAAATTTTAAATTTTTTTTTTTTTTGTAAAATTATAATGTGTGTTGTGTGTTTGTGTGGTATTTTTTTGTGTGTGTTTTTGTGGGTTTTGTGGGGGTGTGTGTGTTTTTATGGGGTTTTTTTTGTGTTTTTGTGTTTTGTGTTTTTTTTGTGTGTGTTGTATAAAATTAAAAATATATATTTTATAAAAATATTTTTATGTGGGGGTGTTTTGTGTGTGTGTGTGTGTGTGTGTGGTGTGTGTGTGTGGGGGGGTGTGTGTGGGTGTGTGTGGGTGTGTGTGTGGGTGTGTGTGTGTGTGGGTGGGTGGGTGTTTTAATTTAAATTTTCAGACAAAAGTCCCCCAGGACAAAACTAAAAACATCGAGAAATGTCAAACCCGTGTACAAACCCCAGAAAAACGGAATTTAGAGTGGGGTTTTAAATTGGGTTTTTAAAAATTTTCTAAAAAACCACAGGGGTCTGGGAAGGGCACCCCCACCAATAAGTCACTTTAAAACCCAAATATCTGTGTATATTTGTTTAAAATATAAATTTTCGGTGTATTTATGTTTTTTGACGTGTACCCCCAAACGTTTGTAATAATGTTTAAAAACAAAAAGTTGGGAATTTTTACAAAAGCGTCATTTTTTCGTATTTTGTTTATATTCAGGGAAATTTATTTTTTATTTTTCAACAACATTTTCAGTGGTTTTTTTAAAAATTTTTAAAAATCAATTATTCGCAAACAGTGGGTTGAGATATTAGGTCCAAAAAGGGCGTTCCCTGAGGTTTACGGTGTTAGGACGTTTTTTGACCTTCCGGGGCCCCGAGTTGATCTCGGTGATTCATTGGGTTTGGGGTTGATTTTTTTTGAGGGTGGGACTTCGGGGAAACTCTCTCTCTTCTTTCTGTTCATCTTTCCCCTTTTTGTCTCCGCTTTCCCGTTTTCGTTTGCCCGTCTGTCAGTCTGTCTGTCTGTTCCGTTCGTCTTTTTCTCTTCCCTCTCTCTCTCTCTCTCTCTCTCCTTGTTGCATACAAATGCTTCCACATGCCATATTGTGTTAAAGGGGGTTTTTGTCACACTTTCAGACCTTTTCTAAAATTCTGGGCATACAAGAAATATTATTATTATTTTTATTATTATTATTAAATATTTTGCTGGTTTCTCCCCGGGGCCCGGGGCCTTTGTTGGGGGTGGCCTGGCCTTTGGCCCCCCTCTAGGGGGTGTCTGGGGACCTGGTCCCCCATGGGAGGAGGGGGACAAAAGGGGCCTTCCCCATCTTTGGGGGCCAAATGTCCCCAGGGGGCCCAAACCAGGCCTTCCTGGGCTGGCCCTCCCACCCCAAAAGGGGGGCCAAAGGAATGATGTCCATGAGCCAAAGGTTTGGTCAAGGGGCCCCCCACCCCCCCCCCAGAAGGGATGGTATGGGTGCAAAAAATAACTTGGGGTTCTAGTTTAAAAAAAATTTATTCATAAACGAATTTTAAAAAATTTTAATATTTATTTTAAAAGTTTTTGAGATCATTTTTAAATTATTGATCTTGCAAAATAAAATCTCATTCAGATCCCAAAAAAATAAAAAAAAATTCCCAAGAATACATAAGAATTAAAAAACCCCCAAACCCCCTTTTTTGTTTCTGACTTGGGAATTAATGTTCCCCCGGAAAGGTCCCGAACCAGGGGGCCCAGTTCTGGGAATTAATGTCCCCAGGTATCCGGGCCCTGAACCAGGCCTAGTTCTGGGGAAATTTATTTCCCCGGGACCCTTTTCTCGGTCAGACCTAGTTCTGGGGAAATTAATTTATACCTGGTCCCCGACTAGGCTCATGTTGAAGGAAAACAGGAAAATAAACCATTAGGAAATATACTTAAAAACAAATTTAATTGGGGGTTTGGTTTGGGACCCGTTTATGTTTGGTTCCCGCCATCTTGTGTGATTTATCAGACATTTAAAAAGGGGTTTTTCAGACATCTTTCGGGTTTATCAGAATCTTTCGTGATTTATCAGACATCCTGGGTTTTTCCCATCACCTTACGGATTTAATTTTTTTCACCTGAATAACCCATCATCTTATGTGTTTAAATTGTCATTTTAGTGATTTACTTGTAATTTTTATTCCATGAGGGGGAAAGGCAGGAAACAAAAAAAACTGGGTTTTCTTTTTGATTTGTATTCGTTTAGCAAAGATATGGCTGGTTTACAAACTTTTTCCCCTTTTAATGGGAAAACAATCGGGAATTTTTTCTGACCAAAGGAATCGATTTCCCGAAGTCATCCTTATCAGATTCCTGGGATTGTCGAATCCGGGGATTATTGACCTCCAAACCCCAAGCAGGGATTCTTTTTTGGGACCCCGGGGGCGCCGGTTCCCCCGGGGGGTCACCTCCCCGCAGGCGACCGTCGGGAGGGAAACGAGAACTGCCTTTTCGTGCTCTCCCCTCACGGGGTTTTTCATGACCGATTGTTGCTGGACGAGCCCTCGTCGACCCCCCACTCCGAAGGCCTTTGGTTTTGGTTGTTTCATGTGAAACCTTTTTTGTAAATTTTAATTAGGGTAAAAAGTTTGAAAAAGGGGGAAATTGGTTTTTGGGTTTTTTAAAGGGGGTTTAAAACTATTACTGTTGAGGGGTTTTTGAGGGTTTACATCACTTTGTGTGTGTGTGTGTGTGTGTGTTATTATATATATATATATAAATTTTATATATATATTAAAAAATAATTTTATATATATATAATATTTTATATATATATATATATATATATATATATATATATATATATATATATATATATATATATATATATATATATATATAATAAAAATATAATATAAATGTAATATAAAGGGTGTAAAAATCAGAATTTAACCCAAGACCCGGAAAAATTTTTGTAAAAATTTTTTAAAGAACCAAAATATCAGAGCACAGTTTAAAGGGGGAAAATTTTTTATCAAAAGGGTTAAAAAAACAGATGGGGTAACAAGGCAAAACCAGAAATTGGTAAAATTTTTAGCCCAGGAAATGCACTGGGCCCGATTTTGGGAAAACCATCGGCAAACCTCACCTGTTCCCATGGTTTGTTTGATGGGGTTTGATGAGGGCAAAACAGAAGATGAATGTCCTTTCCCGATGCTAACGCCCATGAAAAAAATTTAAAGAAACCCGAAGAGTAAATTCAGAAAAGGTTTTGGTACATAGCACCTTTCTGAAAAAGAAACAGGAAATTAAAGCGATAAATTTTAACAGGGGAACCTGGCTGGAAGGGGAAAAAGGGGGGAGACTGTGTGGATTTAAAAATTAATTCCCAAACAAGAGATAAAACATTAAAACCCCTTTTGTAATTTTTTTAAAAGAAAAGTGATTTAAAAACAAATTTTTCCATCACGGGGGTGAAAAAACCCAAAGGGATTTTTCAAAAGTATAAAACCCGATTTTTAATATAATCTTTTTATTGCCATTTTTATTGTTTCGGGAAATGATAATATGTAAAAGGTCCAGAACACCTGACAGGAACGGTTTATTAAGTTAATTTTGAGCCGTTAAAAAAGGTTGAAAAATCCCGGGGTGAGTTTGTGGCCCCCAGTTTATAAGGTAGGAAAAAGGGGTTTAAACCCCCTGAAGGGAGAAACGTTTATGTTTCACACCCGCGCTCTATTCACCCGCAAATAGGGACCCGGGTGTTAAAAAACCTTACACCTGCTTTTCACTGTTCATATAGCAGGGTAGGGGACCTGGGGGAATACCTTTTCACTTTCTTTTACCGTTTCCAAACAGGTGAGGTACCTTTTTAGTCACGGCCCCCTGTTTTTACTGTTCACAAAAGCAGTTGGGGAGGACCTTTATGTTAGCCCCCTTTCACCCGCTTTTACTGTTTTTTATAATTTCAGGAAAATTGTTAGTAACCTTTTCACTTGCTTTACCCGTTCACATAGCAGTAAGTAGGACCGGGGTTAAAGCAACACCTGCTTTCACCGTTCACATAGCAGGGGGAAGGGAAAACCCGGGTGTTAGTCACCCCCAGCCGCTTTCACTGTCTCACATAGCAAAAGGGACCCGTTTAGTCACCCTTTTTAAACCCCTTTTTACTGTTCACAAGTAAGTAGATATTTGGGGGGTTAGGGCCCCCCACCTGCTTTTACCGCTTACAAGCAGTAAGTAGGACCTGGGTGTTTTACCTTTTCACTTTCTTTCACCGTTCAATTTGCAGTAAATAGATACCCTGTTATTCACCTAACACCTTTCTGTCACTGGTTTCACATAGGGGGAGGTACCCCGGTTGGGTTTACCCTTTTCACTTTTCCCCCGGGTTTACATAGGGAGTGGGGAGAACTTTGGGGTAGTCACCCAACACCCCGCTGTCACTGTTCCCTAGTAGTAACAGAAATGGGGAGTTAGTCACCCTTTAAACCCGTTTTTACGTTCCCCATAGCAGGAAAAGGAAATTGGGGTAGTCACCCCCACTTGCTTTTACCGTTTAAAGCAGTAAGTAGATACCCCAAAAATTAATACCCAAAACTTCTTTTTACCTTCCATAGGGAGGGAAAGGGACCTGGGGGTTTGTCCCCCCTTTTCACTTGCTTTCACTGTCTTTTCAAACAGTGGGGAGATACCTGGGGTTTTCACCCAACACCCTTTACCTTCCCACAAACAGCAAAAAAGGGACCTGAAGGGTTGGGGCCCCCACCCGCTTTCACTTCCCCACATAGCAGAAATAGGGACCCGGGGTTTGACCTTTACACTTGCTTTCACTGTTCACATAGCAGTAAGTAGATACCTGGGTGTTAGTCACCTAACATCTACTTTCACTGTTCACATAGCAGTAAGTAGGTACCCGGGTGTTAGTCTACTCATGTGGTAAGTAGTATACCTTAGTGCTGGGCTTTAAAAAAAGCTAAGGTAGGATAACAGCTCAGCCTGTAAATTTAACTGTGTTAAAAACATTGGTAATAATTACATTTAGCTGTCCCATAACCATTGTAAATAATTACATTTAGCTGTCCCATAACCACTGTAAATAATTACATTTAGCTGTCCCATAACCATTGTAAATAATTACATTTAGCTGTCCCATAACCATTGTAAATAATTACATTTATCTGTCCCATAACCTGGTGATAATTACATTTAGCTGTCCCATAACCTGGTAATAATTACATTTAGCTGTCCCATAACCTGGTAATAATTACATTGAGCTGTCCCATAACCTGGTAATAATTACATTCAGCTGTCCCATAACCTGGTAATAATTACATTCAGCTGTCCCATAACCTGGTAATAATTACATTTAGCTGTCCCATAACCTGGTAATAATTACATTTAGCTGTCCCATAACCTGGTAATAATTACATTTAGCTGTCCCATAACCTGGTAATAATTACATTTAGCTGTCCCATAACCTGGTAATAATTACATTTAGCTGTCCCATAACCTGGTAATAATTACATTTAGCTGTCCCATAACCTGGTAATAATTACATTTAGTTGTCCCATAACCTGGTAATAATTACATTTAGCTGTCCCATAACCTGGTAATAATTACATTTAGCTGTCCCATAACCTGGTAATAATTACATTTAGCTGTCCCATAACCTGGTAATAATTACATTTAGCTGTCCCATAACCTGGTAATAATTACATTTAGTTGTCCCATAACCTGGTAATAATTACATTTAGCTGTCCCATAACCTGGTAATAATTACATTTAGCTGTCCCATAACCTGGTAATAATTACATTTAGCTGTCCCATAACCTGGTAATAATTACATTTAGCTGTCCCATAACCTGGTAATAATTACATTTAGCTGTCCCATAACCATTGTAAATCGAAATATGAGGGCAAAAAAGGACATGTATGTCTTGAAGATAAATTCTGGAAAAGACAAAAAAAATTTCTGGGAAAGTCAAAAATTAGTTTTTGAAAAAGAAAAAAATAATTTCTGAGAAGTCACAAAATAATTTCTGGAAGACAAAAATAATTTCTGGAAAAGTCAAAAAAAATAATTTCTGGAAAAGTCAAAAATAATTTTTGAAAAAGACAAAAAGATAATTTCTGAGAAGTCAAAAAGTAATTTCGGGAAAAGACAAAAATAATTTCTGAAAAAAAGTCAAATATAATTTCTGAAAAAAAGTAAAAAAAAATAATTTCTGGAAAAGACAAAAATAATTTCTGAGAAAAAGTCAAAAATAATTACTGGAAAAGTAAAAAATAATTTCTAAAAGTCAAAAATAATTTCTAAAAGTCAAAAATAATTTCTAAAAGTCAAAAATAATTTCTAAAAGTCAAAAATAATTTCTAAAAGTCAAAAATAATTTCAAAAAGTCAAAAATAATTTCTAAAAGTCAAAAATAATTTCTAAAAGTCAAAAATAATTTCTAAAAGTCAAAAATAATTTCAAAAAGTCAAAAATAATTTCTAAAAGTCAAAAATAATTTCTAAAAGTCAAAAATACTTTCTAAAAGTGATTAATAATTACTAAAAGTCAAAAATAATTTCTAAAAGTCAAAAACTAATTTCTAAAAGTCAAAAATAATTTCTAAAATTCAAAAATAATTTCTAATAGTCAAAAATAATTTCTAAAAGTCAAAAAATAATTTCTAAAAGTCAAAAATAATTTCAAAAAGTCAAAAATAATCTCTAAAAGTCAAAAATAATTTACGTAAAAGACTTACCAGTGAGTGAGGAGTTTGCAAGAGAGGCGTTGAGTGAGCTGCAACGGCAGCCACGATACACAGGCCAAGTATCACTTCCTGTGGGTGATACAACTGTATTAATGTGTCAGCAGGAGAGATACATACCAAGTATCACTTCCTGTGGGTGATACAACTGTATTAATGTGTCAGCAGGAGAGATACATACCAAGTATCACTTCCTGTGGGTGATACAACTGTATTAATGTGTCAGCAGGAGAGATACATACCAAGTATCACTTCCTGTGGGTGATACAGCTGTATTAATGTGTCAGCAGGAGAGATACATACCAAGTATCACTTCCTGTGGGTGATACAACTGTATTAATGTGTCATCAGGAGAGATACATACCAAGTATCACTTCCTGTGGGTGATACAGCTGTATTAATGTGTCAGAAGAAGAAATACATGCCAAGTATCACTTCCTGTGGGTGATACAGCTGTATTAATGTGTCAGCAGAAGAGATACATACCAAGTATCACTTCCTGTGGCTGATACAACTGTATTAATGTGTCATCAGGAGAGATATATACCAAGTATCACTTCCTGTGAGTGATACAACTGTATTAATGTGTCAGCAGAAGAGATACATACCAAGTATCACTTCCTGAGGGTGATACAACTGTATTAATGTGTCAGCAGAAGAGATACATACCAAGTATCACTTCCTGTGGGTGATACAGCTGTATTAATGTGTCAGCAGGAGAGATACATACCAAGTATCACTTCCTGTGGGTGATACAACTGTATTAATGTGTCAGCAGGAGAGATACATACCAAGTATCACTTCCTGTGGGTGATACAGCTGTATTAATGTGTCAGCAGGAGAGATACGTACCAAGTATCACTTCCTGTGGGTGATACAGCTGTATTAATGTGTCAGCAGGAGAGATACATGCCAAGTATCACTTCCTGTGGGTGATACAGCTGTATTAATGTGTCAGCAGGAGAGATACATACCAAGTATCACTTCCTGTGGGTGATACACCTGTATAAATGTGTCATCAGGAGAGATACATACCAAGTATCACTTCCTGTGGGTGATACAGCTGTATTAATGTGTCAGCAGGAGAGATACATACCAAGTATCACTTCCTGTGGGTGATACAACTGTATTAATGTGTCAGCAGAAGAGATACATACCAAGTATCACTTCCTTTGGGTGATACAGCTGTATTAATGTGTCATCAGGAGAGATACATACCAAGTATCACTTCCTGTGGGTGATACAACTGTATTAATATGTCAGCAGAAGAGATACATACCAAGTATCACTTCCTGACGGTGATACAGCTGTATTAATGTGTCAGCAGAAGAGATACAAACCAAGTATCACTTCCTGTGGGTGATACAACTGTATTAATGTGTCAGCAGAAGAGATACATACCAAGTATCACTTCCTGTGGGTGATACAGCTGTATTAATGTGTCAGCAGGAGAGATACATACCAAGTATCATTTCCTGTGGGTGATACAACTGTATTAATGTGTCAGCTGGAGAGATACACAGGCCAAGTATCACTTCCTGTGGGTGATACAACTGTATTAATGTGTCAGCAAAAGAGATACATACCAAGTATCACTTCCTGTGGGTGATACAACTGTATTAATGTGTCAGCAGAAGAGATACATACCAAGTATCACTTGCTGTGGGTGATACAGCGGTATTAATGTGTCAGCAGGAGAGATACATACAAAGTATCACTTCCTGTGGGTGATACAACTGTATTAATGTGTCAGCAGAAGAGATACATACCAAGTATCACTTCCTTTGGGTGATACAGCTGTATTAATGTGTCATCAGGAGAGATACATACCAAGTATCACTTCCTGTGGGTGATACAACTGCATTAATGTGTCAGCTGGAGAGATACATAGGACAAGTATCACTTCCTGTGGGTGATACAGCTGTATTAATGTGTCAGTAAGAGATACATACCAAGTATCACTTCCTGTGGGTGATACAACTGAAGGTTCTCATTATCCATCCTGTCATTTTTCTAGCAGATGCGATTGATACAATGTTATGGTCCTTGAAGGTGAGATCCTCCGACATGATCACTCCCAGGTCTTTGACGTTGGTGTTTCGCTCTATTTTGTGGCCAGAATTTGTTTTGTACTCTGATGAAGATTTAATTTCCTCATGTTTACTATATCTGAGTAATTGAAATTTCTCATCGTTGAACTTCATATTGTTTTCTGCAGCCCACTGAAAGATTCGGTTGATGTCCGCCTGGAGCCTTGCAGTGTCTGCAATGGAAGACACTGTCATGCAGATTCGGGTGTCATCTGCAAAGGAAGACACGGTGCTGTGGCTGACATCCTTGTCTATGTCGGATATAAAGATGAGGAACAAGATGGGAGCGAGTACTGTGCCTTGTGGAACAGAGCTTTTCACCGTAGCTGCCTCGGACTTTACTCTGTTGACGACTACTCTCTGCGTTCTGTTAGTGAGGAAATTATAGATCCATCGACCGACTTTTCCTGTTATTCCTTTAGCACGCATTTTGTGCGCTATTACGCCATGGTCACACCCTGTGGGTGATACAGCTGTATTAATGTGTCAGCAGGAGAGATACATACCAAGTATCACTTTCTGTGGGTGATACAGCTGTATTAATGTGTCAGCAGGAGAGATACATACCAAGTATCACTTCCCGTGGGTGATACAGCTGTATTAATGTGTCATCAGGAGAGATACATACCAAGTATCACTTCCTGTGGGCGATACAGCTGTATTAATGTGTCATCAGAAGAGATACATACCAAGTATCACTTCCTGTTGGTGATACAGCTGTATTAATGTGTCAGCAGAAGAGATACATACCAAGTATCACTTCCTGTGGGTGATACAGCTGTATTAATGTGTCAGCTGGAGAGATACGTACCAAGTATCACTTACTGTGGGTGATACAGCTGTATTAATGTGTCAGCTGGAGAGATACATACCAAGTATCACTTCCCGTGGGTGATACAACTGTATTAATGTGTCAGCAGAAGAGATACATACCAAGTATCACTTCCTTTGGGTGATACAACTGTATTAATGTGTCAGCAGGAGAGATACATACCAAGTATCACTTCCTGTGGGTGATACAACTGTATTAATGTGTCAGCAGAAGAGATACATACCAAGTATCACATCCCGTGGGTGATACAGCTGTATTAATGTGTCATCAGGAGAGATACATACCAAGTATCACTTCCTGTGGGTGATACAACTGTATTAATGTGTCAGCAGAAGAGATACATACCAAGTATCACTTCCTGTGGGTGATACAACTGTATTAATGTGTCAGCAGAAGAGATACATACCAAGTATCACTTCCTGTGGGTGATACAGTTGTATTAATGTGTCAGCAGGAGAGATACATACCAAGTATCACTTCCCGTGGGTGATACAGCTGTATTAATGTGTCAGCAGGAGAGATACATACGAAGTATCACTTACTGTGGGTGATACAGCTGTATTAATGTGTCAGCAGGAGATACATACCAAGTATCACTTCCTGTGGATGATACAGCTGTATTAATATGTCATCAGGAGAGATACATGTATCTTTTAGTTTAATGGTTGTATTATGCATCACTGAGCCATCTTGTCGGATGTATTACGTAGATTACAGAGAGATGATTGGTCCAGAGAACTGGGCACCTGTGTTATGAATAATAATAATAATAATAATAATAATAATAATAATAATAATAATATTATTATTATTATTATTATTATTATTATTATTATTATTATTATTATTATTATTATTATTATTATTATTATTATTATTATTATTATTATCATTGTTATTATTATTGTTATTAAAAATTAGTTGTAATATAGGCAGCTCCGGTTCCTTGAAGCAAGATCCTCGTCTCTTGCTCTCCTGAAGACAAAAGCAAAGGGTAACTAATCAATTTTTTCCATTTATATAAAGGTGATGCCAAGAGAAAACTAACATTACGAGTTTCTCTGAAATTAGAAGCTGGTGGACGGGTCGCCTAATTCCCTCGCTCTGATCTCCCTGTGACTTTTAAAGCTTTGAGGACATATCTTGGAGAGAGTAGACGCTATATTGCAATACCTGTACCAGTTGAAGGACTCTCTTAAAGCGTCTGAACAGGGTGTCGAACCCACAGTGCCTAGAGATCTAACACTGGCAAATCTAGTGTCGATCAGCAGAAAGATGCTGTCATTGGTTGGCTGGGTCGATGGAGTGGGTGCTTCACAGCTGATTTTATCCTCCTCCCACCCACACCATCGAATGTCCACGGAACATGGTACAACACCTAGCACTGCTGGGTGCGTGATTCTTGTAGGAGTGTATGGTCCCATGAAGTGGGCTAAAACAACATGGGTTCGAATCCTCGGCTAGCATAGTCGTTATTAATTATATACCACTATTCATACACACACACACACACACACACACACACACACACACACATATACATATATATATATATATATATATATATATATATATATATATATATATATATATATATATATATATATATATATATATATATATATATATATATATATATATATATATATATATATATATATATAATATATATATATATATATAATATATTATATATATATATATATATATATATATATATATATATATATATATATATATATATATATATATATATATATATATATATATATATATATATATATATTTATTATCACACTGGCCGATTCCCACCAAGGCAGGGTGGCCCGAAAAAGAAAAACTTTCACCATCATTCACTCCATCACTGTCTTGCCAGAAGGGTGCTTTACACTACAGTTTTTAAACTGCAACATTAACACCCCTCCTTCAGAGTGCAGGCACTGTACTTAACATCTCCAGGACTCAAGTCCGGCCTGCCGGTTTCCCTGAATCCCTTCATAAATGTTACTTTGCTCACACTCCAACAGCACGTCAAGTATTAAAAACCATTTGTCTCCATTCACTCCTATCAAACACGCTCACGCATGCCTGCTGGAAGTCCAAGCCCCTCGCACACAAAACCTCCTTTATCCCCTCCCTCCAACCTTTCCTAGGCCGACCCCTACCCCGCCTTCCTTCCACTACAGACTGATACACTCTTGAAGTCATTCTGTTTCGCTCCATTCTCTCTACATGTCCGAACCACCTCAACAACCCTTCCTCAGCCCTGTGGACAACAGTTCTGGTAATCCCACACCTCCTCCTAACTTCCAAACTACGAATTCTCTGCATTATATTCACACCACACATTGCCCTCAGACATGACATCTCCACTGCCTCCAGCCTTCTCCTCGCTGCAACATTCATCACCCATGCTTCACACCCATATAAGAGCGTTGGTAAAACTATACTCTCATACATTCCCCTCTTTGCTTCCACGGACAAAGTTCTTTGTCTCCACAGACTCCTAAGTGCACCACTCACTCTTTTTCCCTCATCAATTCTATGATTCACCTCATCTTTCATAGACCCATCTGCTGACACGTCCACTCCCAAATATCTGAATACGTTCACCTCCTCCATACTCTCTCCCTCCAATCTGATATTCAATCTTTCATCACCTAATCTTTTTGTTATCCTCATAACCTTACTCTTTCCTGTATTCACTTTTAATTTTCTTCTTTTGCACACCCTACCAAATTCATCCACCAATCTCTTCAACTTCTCTTCAGAATCTCCCAAGAGCACAGTGTCATCAGCAAAGAGCAGCTGTGACAACTCCCACTTTGTGTGTGATTCTTTATCTTTTAACTCCACGCCTCTTGCCAAGACCCTCGCATTTACTTCTCTTACAACCCCATCTATAAATATATTAAACAACCACGGTGACATCACACATCCTTGTCTAAGGCCTACTTTTACTGGGAAAAAATTTCCCTCTTTCCTACATACTCTAACTTGAGCCTCACT